>NC_136523.1:21594661-21679661 GCF_053919585.1 Euprymna scolopes
GTGATAATTTTATTAAATTTAAAATTCAATTTCAATTAAAAATTTCTCTGTTAAGTGCCTGTAATATTAAAACCAACATTTATTTTAAAGAATTTTTTTTAATTGCTTTTAAAAAATATTTCGAAATTTAAAACTTAAAATTTATCTCAATCTCGATTAAAACGTTAAATTCCATTTAGCTGTATCGAAATGCGTTTAAAAATTCGTTTAAAAATTTCAACTCTTTCAAGGTTTTAGGGAGGATACACATTTAGCGTAAGAGATTTTCCTAGTATGTTAACATGAATACTATTGTATTTTTCCTATGGTTTTAAAATTAAAATAGGTTGTAAATTACATTCATAAAGTATTTTTTTTTATTTATATGATACAATAATTTAAAATCTATAATAAAAATAATTTAAAATAACTATTAAATCCAATTGTAAAAACTAAAATCAATTTTAGAATATAAAATTTACTAAAAAGTACTTTTTATGTACACAAATATTTAATTTTTGTTTTTTCACTGACACAGTTTATTAGGAGTGCTTTCCTTCTATGTATATAATTTTTCAAAGATTCACTTCTCACATTTAAGCATCGTATTTCTGGGTCACTTTTCCGCATTACAGAGAGAATATTGACAAAATTCCGGGGCGTATGCTGGTTTAAGCTCGATTTTTCTCCATTTTATGGAAAAAGATGTACCCTCTTCTTTAAACTCCCAGACCCGGGTTGCTAATGCTGTTTTTATCCTTGTTTTAGCTCTCAAGGAGCTCATATGTGCATAGTATCGTTGTTTAAATGGGCCTTGTGTCATACCTATATATTTTTTCGGTATACTTGTAGATTGGTCCGTTATTGTAGCTTTGTAAACAAGGGATTCAGCTTTACAGTTGCCCTTTAATGGGTATTTATTTGTGGTCCTACAATAGCAGCCTGCGTTAACTATCTTTCCTGGTTCCTTAGATGGTTGACTTGATCGATGGTGCTGTTGATTAACTTACTTTCACAGTATTCCTATTAAAGATTTTGTGCAGTCTGGGCTTTTCAGGAAAATGTTTATCTAGAAGTCTAAGAAAAATATGTCCTGCTCTAGTTTTTGTATTAAGCGAGAATGGAGGTAAGAACCAAATTATATTTCGTCTCCTATTTCTTTTTTTATTTCTTTTTGGTCCTAATCCTGTTGGAATTTTATATTTTCACTGAATCCACTGTTAGGTAGTGCTTTTTTATAATATGGCGCTACTTGTTTGAACACTTCAGCGTTCGAAGAACGTCTTGATATCCTTTTGCTAATATTAGCTACCATATTTTTAAACACTGTCGGTGGGTGGCATGAGCCCTTATTTATGTACATTAGTTTTTCATTTAGTTTATGAAAGGGTTTATGCATTTTTTCTCGAGAACTCTAGTTGAATCTAAAAATTCACTTTATATAAATTTGTCTTTATAGTTATTTAAAACCTAGTTCATTGAAAAAAATCAGCTAAATCTTTTCTAAGCACGTCTAGTGTGCGTCCATTGCAGTTTCCTGTGCCCAACTCTTTTCCTGATCTACATTAATGATCTTCCAAATCATATCCTTACATCATTTGTAGACATTTATGCTGACGACACTACCATTTATGGTACCACATCTAAGACAGTAAACGACCAAGTTCTCTCCAATTCTCTCTCCTCTGATCTTGAGCACGTAGTACAATGGGGAAAGGAGTGGCTGGTTACTTTTAATGCATCTAAAACCAAGCTTCTCTCTTTACATCATCAACATTCTAATCCACATTTGTCATCAATTGAAATGAATGCCTCTCGTCTTCAGGAGGCCTCAAGTTTTGACAAGCTTCTGGGCTTGACCATTACTCCTGATCTTAAATGGAACACGTATATCAAATCTGTTGCCAAGGCCGCTGGAAAAATGGTGGGATCTTTCTATCGATCCAATAGATATCTCACTGCTGATGCTATTCTCTATCTATATAAGAGCCAGGTACGTCCAAGGATGGAATACTGTTGCCACATCTGGGCAGGAGCTGCTAGAAAGGACTTGTCCTGCCTTGATAGAGTTCAAAATAGACTTCGTAGACTCGTAGGAGATGTCCTTTTCTCCTCCTTGCAACCTCTATCTCACAGAAGAGATGTTGCGAGTTTGTCTCTGATGTATCGTTATTTTCATGGAAAGTGTTCAACTGAGCTTCAATCTATGGTCCCCCCTCGCCAAACTTTCACAAGAAACACTCGTCTAGCTGTAAACACTATCAATAATTTCCCCCACTCTTTATCTGTGCCTAAACCTAAACGTAGATTCCATGAACAAAGCTTCTTTCTTAGAACTGCACGCCTGTGGAATTGTCTTCCGTTTTCCTGCTTTCCGGCTGACTACAATATGGTTGTGTTCAAGTCTAAAGTAAATAAGTTCTTGATGGGCCGTTCCATATAGGTTATTAAATTTGCCAAATTTTCATTACTAATGATTACTATATTGACCAATTTCTACTGTACACTCTTTAACCCTTATCCTTGAGTGGCCTCTGGGCCTTGATAATGTGGTGATGCCTTTGTAAAAAAAAAAAAAAAAAAAAAGGCAAAGTCCATCAATCCTAGTAGAAAAGTCCAACCTAATCACAGTCACGCACTGTCGTACGAGCCCATCGCGACATCAAAGGCGTCTTCGGGTCTTGTTTTACCCATGTTTTATCGTAAAAAAATAAAAGGGTCTGCCTTGCTTCCATAATGGTTTCCTGATCCAGCTCGTTTATCTTTTTATATTTTGACGCGAAAGGCAATGGTTTTTCTAGAATTTCCTTAGTAAATGAGTGTCCAGTTGTGTGAATTTACATCTGTGTTGTTCAGTTATGCTTTTAAACCAGTCTGTCCAATTCAATTTTTTTTATATCTCTTTTACTATTTCTCTAATTATAGACTTGCTAGCTGAACCGATCTCGCTTTTAGTCGGGTTTATTAACCTGGATTATTGGATTTTTTTATGCAACTCTAGATCTCGAAAAAAATACATAAACCCTTCCATAAACTAAATAAAAACCCACGTACATAAATAAGGGTTCATGCCACCAACCCAAAGTGTAAAAAAAAATCGTGATGTATTATTTCCACTTCCCGATATAAAATAAATGAGTATTGGCTGACGAGAGCTTGATATGGGTACCTAAAACGGTCTTAATTATCGGGTTTGAAACCGACGGTACTATTGACTTGTCTCTCATCTCAAAACTTTCTGTAAACAAAAAAGATATATAAATAGAGATATTTGACACACAAAAACCGTCAATTTAATCTAAAAATAATGTGTTATTGTAAATAGACACAGTCGGATTCTGAGAAACGACATTGCGAAATTGGCTTAGTAATTTTGTATCGGTAAAATTATCGGAATCGGAAATAAAGGTAATAATCCATAATTGTACCAAATGAACTACGAAAATGCCATTATTACATCTCTAACACATTTGAAAATAATTTCTGACGAGGACGCTTCACAAAACGTCTGAAACGCGTAAAAACGATTTCAATGATTTAAAAACATTATTATAGTGATCCAAACATAATTCTCAATGAAAACCCAAGACACGGAATAATAAAATAATGTTAAAAAATACACATTGTTGGTGAGTACCCCCTTATTTAAATATACATCTTTCTTTCGTTGGAATTTCTTAACCCATTTTATATATATATACATATGTATATATATATATATATATATATATATATATATATATATAATGTTCAGAAAGTGTGAGAGAAGTAAATATATATATATATATATATATATATATACAGAAAAAGAGAGAAATATACGGCAAGATAGATAAATAGATAGCATTTAAGTGTTTTAACTTTAAAAACTATAACTCATTTTGTTAGAAAATTATTTTTTCAGTGAATCAATTAATTTTCTGCAATCGGTAAATCAGTTTGCTATAATTTCACAATAGCCCTAACTTTATTTCTTGTATCTTTAGTCGTTTTACATGAAACACTATTTCGAGAATTAAAAACAATATACATATATTATTTATTATTCATAATCGGTAGTTCGCATATTGTGTGAAATCCTATATTAAAGCTAAAATTTGGACAATTTGACCTTCTGTGTCCGTTTCTTCTTCAGTCTCTTACCTTTACACCAGAATAAGGACTTAAAGGTAAATGTCAGAATTGTTTTATTTCTTGTTTCGTCCGTATACTAGTACGGCACATGGTCATCTCTCTCGAGTTCTCTCCCTTGACGCATGCATTTCAACAGTCCCTTCTAATTACTAAGTTTAAGGAAACAAATTGTTTTTGTAATTAAATTGCGGAACAACCGTACACGATTCGTTCGTAGGAGACTTTCGACGCAATAGATAATCGAATTAAACGTTTCTGGTTTTCGAAAACAATTAACGCAGTTCCGATGTTGCTTGATGACAATGTGGCGCCACCTACAAGTTTAGTTTAAACAAATTATCTTGTTCATCATCATCATTGTCATCATCATCATCATCATCATCAGAAGCTGAAGCAGAAGCTGAAGCAGCAGCATCACTTGTAGCTTACGTATATAATGTCGAATGACAAACTCAACAAGATAACAACTGAATTTGAATATATGTACGGTTTTACAATTTAAACATTATGGTTGACACGAAAGTTCTTGCGGATTTCACTTTTAAATTCAGATGAACATATCTCAGCTCAAACAAAATATATTCATGGAAATAAGCACCATCAGACATAACACACTTTTTCCACCGAAAACAAGTGTATTCATGCCAGTAACGTAAAAAAATCTTGCGTTCTGGTGACGATGAAGTCTCTAAAGGCATTTTTGATATCGTTTAACTTTTTTAAGCATTTCTCACGTGGAAAGTTGTTGAGATGCTTGAAAAAGTGGTAGTCTGTAGGTGAGAGGCATGGTAGTATGGCGGATTAGGCCAGGTTTAGTAGCCTAATTCGTTACACTTCCGAGGGATCGGTTTTGCAACGTGGAGGAGAATTGGGACTTTTCTGTTGGCTAATGCTGGGTGTTGTTGTCGAAGTTTCTGATGAATTTTATCCATTTGTTGACAGTACTTCTTGACCAAAATAGTTTCGCCTGCATTCAACTTCTCTGGCTTCGAGGATGTCGTAGACGTTCATCTAGCCACTGAGCTGGTCGCCGCTGGTTGTCATAAAAAACTCACTTTTAATCGCAAATCACAACCCGGTCGAGAAACGTTCTTGCTGTGTAAAAGAAAGGATTATGACACTTCATAATGGCATTTCTTTTTGGTTGTCACTCAATTCGAGAGGCGCCTTTTTATAAAGTTTCTTTTTTTTTTTTTTTTTTTGCATCTTTTCAATCTCTTTCAAGTGGTTAGAAATCGTCGTATAGGTTACGTCTAATTCAAGAGCGCGTGGATTGTCTTTGACTATGTTTCTTAATTCATCGTTTTCAACATCCACTACGCTCATCATCTACAATACTCTTGTCACCGCCACAAAATTTCTTAAACCACCATTGTGCTGTGCGTTCACTTGTGGTTCATGGGCAAACGCTTCGTTTATATCGCACGCTGTTTCAGAGGTGTCAGACTAGCTTGAATCGAAAAAAGAAAATTGTGCGAATTTGCTTTTTTTTCCATCTTGTATCCAACGTTCTAGAAAGAAGAAATAAGTGTTTTAAAACGATTGTTATTTGGACGATTAGATAAAGCAAAAAAACGTTCTTTATAATGATATATAAAGTATTGTTGGTCAGGAGAAATGGGGAGCAGTTAGCTGGACTGGGTTACAGATCGGGCGGATAATGGTCTTTGGACTCCCGTGGAAGCGATAGTGGGTAACGGTATGCGAAATATAGGCAACTACAGGGTGGGACAATAAAATTGTCCTCCTAAAAAAAAAACTACAGCTTTATTTTAAAACTTTTTTTAAAAAAATCAATTCAGGTAGCTTGATTATGTAGTAGAGCTGAAATCTATGTAGCCGCTTTCAGCCTCAATCACCGTCTCGATACTGGTTTGGAACTAGGAGCATGCCTTTTCTACAAGCGCCGGCTGGAGCTTGGCGAATTCTCGCTGGATGGCGACGATTAGGCTTGCTTTGGTATTGTGGAAGATCGTATGAGTTACGTCTAATACAGAAGCACGTTCTCGAGCAGTTGTGCGTGGACTGACTTCGACTAAGGCTCACAGTTGATCGTTCTCAACATCTGATGGCCGACCACTACACTCTCGTCGCTGCCACGAAATTTCTTTAACCATAATTGTGTTGGACATTCATTAGTGGTTTATAGGCCAAACGATCCGTTGATATTGCGAGCTGTTTCGCCAGATTTTCTGCCTAGCTTTAATTGGAATAAGAAAATTGTGCGAATTTGATTTTTTCATCTTGTATTCATCGTTCTGAAAAGAATACATAATTGTTTTAAAAGCCAGCCTGATCGCCGCAATCCGCCGAGTATTCGCCGAGCTTCCGCTGGCGCTTGTGAAAAAGTCATGCTTCCAGTTCCAGACTCTTACCAACCGGCAATTGAGGCTGAAGGAGGCTACATTGAATAGATATCAGCTTTACTACATAATCGAATTTATTTATTAAATAAATTTAAAAAATGATGGAATACTGTTGCCACATCTTGGCAGGAGCAGCTAGAAAGAACTTGTCCTGCCTTGATAGAGTTCTAAATAGACTTCGTAGCCTCGTAGGAGATGTCCTTTTTTCTTCCCTGCAGCCTCTATCTCACAGAAGAGATGTTGCGAGCTTGTCTCTGATGTATCGTTATTTTTATGGAAAGTGTTCAACTGAGCTTCAGTCTATGGTCCCCCTCGCCAAACTATTTCACAAGAAACACTCGTCTAGCTGAAAACACTATCAATAATTCCCCCCACTCTTTATCTGTGCCTAAACCTAAACGTAGATTCCATGAACAAAGCTTCTTTCTTAGAACTGCACGCCTATTGAATTGTCTTCCGTTTTCCTGCTTTCCAGCTCACTACAATATGGTTCTGTTCAAGTCTAACGTAAACAAGTTATTGATGAGCCGTTCCATATAAGATAACAAATTTACCAAATTTTCATTACTAATGATTACTATATTTTCCAATTTCTACTGTACACTCTTTAACCCTTATCCTTGAGTGGCCTCTTGGCCTTGATAATGTGATGCCTGTGTAAAAAAAAAAATTTAAAAGAATAAAGCTGTAGTGTTGTTTTCTTTAGTGCGACAACTTCATCGTTTTGGGGAGTTCACTCTGGAAATTACATTTTTAGGAGTTCACCCTGCAAAAATCATTTTTGAGGAGTTCACCCTGAAAAAGTCATTTTGGGGAGCTTACATTGGAAGCCATTCTTGGTGACTTCACCGTGTTAGTCATTGTGGAGAGATAACCCTGTAAAAGTAATTTGGGGGAGTTCATCCTGAAAATTCATTTTGTTATGTTAACTATGGAAAGATAATTTGGATAGTTAATCCAGTGAAAGTAATCTTGAGGAGTTACCCTTATAAAGTAATTTTTGATGGGTTTGCCCTGGAAAAGTAATTTTTGTAAGAGTTCGCCCTGAGAAAAGTCGTTTTGAGGAGCTCATCCTGAAAAATCACAATCGGAAAATTGTAAAGTCGATTATTATGTTTAACCTCGAGTTTGTATCATTGTAAAAAAAAAAATAGTGATCGTCTCATCAGAAGTCCTATCTAGTGGTGCATTTGTTTAATGAAAATCGCTCTAGACAATACGTGAAGTCATCTGACGTAAAAAGCTTCGATCTTAAAAACTAAACAAGGATAAATATTAAATAGGTAGATCCCGGTGCAGAAAACAGCAATTATTCCCCCTATTTCAGGAACATCACTCTCGGAATGTAAGACAAATTACACTCTTATACTGTGCATCTTTCAGTAGAAATAAGAAAAAGACTGTTGGGCGTTCATTAATGTAAATTGGTGGACAATCCAAGCATTAAAGTAAGCTTTTGCAAGCCAAGTATTGTTGGGTTGTCGAAAGGACTGCCAGCTTTGTTAACAATTCTATGGGTGGCATTTTTATGGGTCAACTTGTAATTCATTTTTTTTTCTTTTGTTAAATTTAATTTCCTCTGATTTATCGAAAGAATTATTGATCATTATAAACCTAAAAAAAAAATATTTTATTTCGTTTCGAATCATCTAAATTTAAGTTTATTGCTCGCAGTGAATGCTGGCAAATTGCTAAGCCATTAGACAATTTTTTTCTAGGTAATAAATTCTTCAAATTAGCCCAGAAGTTCCATTAATTATTTTCTTTAAATATTTTCCATAAAAGAAAAAAAAAATTCGTTTAGAATACATCCATTAAAAAGCGAAACGGTGACAGACCAACGAAAAGGCACATAAAGAGTACTTTTCAGAGGCGGCGAACTTTAAATTTACAACTCTATATTCTTTAATTGCAAATTAGGCTACTATTGGTTATTCTGAGTTTAGCTTGGTTAGGCAAATCATCATAATGAAGCAAATTTTACGAATTTATTTTGAAACTAGTAGCGCACCCGGTATTGCCCGGTCGTAAAATACGCTTAAATATGATATTTTGATAATTGCAGATTTTGTATTCATTATTATATTATATTGGACCCAGTATACAGTAATGATTTTAAAAGTTAAAAAAAAAAATGACTCGTGCGCATCCACCGAGAATCGAAACCAAAACGTTTAGTTTACGATTTATATTTTTCTCTGAATTTAATGGCTGACCTATGAAGACACGTTTGACGCAGAGCTAAAAATTAGAATATAAACTAATAGTTACTACATTTCGCATGCATATTCGTAATGCCGTCGTTTAAATTTACAACTCTATAATTAAAAAATTGGTATTGGTATTGGTTATTTTGAGTTCAGCTTGGTTTGGCAATGTTAGATAATAGCCGGGCAACTCCGAGTAGAAAGTATTTATTTAATTATCTATCTATCTATCTATCTGTCTGTCTATCTACATGTCTTTCTATCTAAGTAACAACCTTGTCCGATTGTAAAATAAACTTAAATGTAATATTTTGATTAATCCAGATTTCGCATTTATTTTTATATTATACTAGCATGGGTGTCCGGCGTTGCCCCGGTGTTTCAGGTGTGTATTGAGCAAAAAAAAAAGTGGTAGTAGGAAGGCAGGCTCGAATTCATACAGTGAAGGAGGAAAAGAACGGGAAAAAACGTGACGTCTTTGCTGTTACGACCACCGCCAAACCGGAAGTGACGCAGACTTAAATTAAGGCTAGACAATCGAAAAGAGGGGATGACTTTCGAAAATATCGGTAAAAAATGTGACCCCCTCCCTGTAGAAAAGTGATCAGGTGATGGTGTAGAAATTAATGTTTTAGCCAGTTTCTTGGTCTGTCGAAAGTTTTCGGCAGACATGCACACATACATACATATATTTATATATTGGTAGCTCAAATTTTCGACTCAAACCTATTAAAAAGTTTGCCCTATCTCTGAATGCCATTTTATGTAAAATTTCAAATGTTTAGACCAGAAATTGTCTGAGTAATTTGTTAGAGACCGCCGAGGTAATTTTTTTTTAATTTGACCCCTATTATAACCCCTTTACATTTATTTTTTAGGCTCAAATCAAGTTATTAAGTTAGATCCATGTCCAAGGAAGCTATATCTAAAATTTGACTTGTTTATACCCAAAATTGTCGGAGGAGTTTGATAGAGTTCTTAAAAGTCAAATCGTTGAACTTTGACGCTTTAGCAGCCGAATTTCTGGCCAAAAACCGATCACATCGATTTTCCCAAATCTCAGTAACCTGTATATCAAACTTCGAGTCTGTAGATTAAAAATTGACAAAGTTATCGTGTAGGGAAATGTACACAGACACACACACAGACACGTTCACTTATATATATATATATATATATATATATATATATATATATATATATATATATATATATATATATATATATATAGATTGGACCCAATATTCTACCTAACCTACTGACTCAAGTAAGAACACAGTACTTGTAGAATATATATATATATATATATGTATATATATATATATATATATATATATATATATATATATATATACACACATTTAAGCATATTTTAGATCAATGAAATTGTATCTTAATATACTTCGGCTTGTCTATCCATTAAGTTTCTTATATATAGCATGCAGAAATAAAAGTGTAATGTATACATATATCTTACTGCTCGACTCCCTACATAATACCCCTGCAAATTATGTCCCAAATAATAGCCCCTACATCAAAGTGGCACTGTTCTTTGCTCGTAGTGAAAATGTAAAAAAAAAGTATAAGCACTGTGGACAATAGAAGAAAATCTAACAAAAAACACGAAGAACAAAATCAAAGAAAATTATAGGTAAAACCGCCCTTACCTTAACGCCAAACAAAGAATTGTCAAAAACATTCGCAATCTCTTTTGCAGTCTTTTTTTTTATGGAATTCGCTAGAGAAACGTCCTAAAGCCACTTGGTGCAAGGAGCGTGAACGAAATTACACACACACTATTTGTCATAGTTTTTGAAAGATCAAGTCTGTAGGCAGAAGGAAAAAAAGTGAGGAAGAGAGTTCTTCTTTTAGTAATTGAAAAGAAGTTATTGAAATAGAAAGCTGTATTACAGTGAAGTACAATAATGGCGAATTTATGGAGACACAAGAAAAACGAATCAAACGAACTGAAACAAAAAAGTCAAAGAATAAATCAGACAATTCTGATCACCAGATGCCATTGGAAAAAAACAATTATTTGTGTATATGTTTTTGGAGTGAACAAGAATCACACACACACACACACACACACACACACACACACACACATATATATATATATATATATATATATATATATATATATATATATATATAAAATAAATGACAAAAATTTATATTCCAAAATTCATGATGTTGACCATCTTATAGTTTATTCCTTTAAATCAGTTGATTTCTACAATTATCGATACAGTCAAGAAATAAACTGATTTAAAGGAATAAATTATAAGATGGTCAACATCATGAATTTTGGAATATAAATTTTTGTCATTAATCATATATATAAAAGCATATAAGATATCAACAGATACACACTCGAGAGTCAAAACAATGAAAAGAATATGTTGTTGTTCAAGTCCTAGTTATAACATATGTGTTATAAAGACTGTCAGGAAGAAAGAGCTGGCGTTATTACTATAATAAAAATATCCATTTCAAAGTATGCAAACTCTGATTTGGTCTTGCAATCATTTGACTGACTTTGTAAAATATTTTGTACATCTGAAAATGTATTCTTGCAAAACCAACCTGACACACTTTAACACTGCTTCGGTGAAATTCTAGAAAATTCTAAAAATAAAAAAAACATACACCCTCGCTGTTTAATTTAGTTTGGTTTGGTTATTTTTGTTTTACGGCATATCAACCCTTTTCAGGTTATTTAATGTCGAATCCAAAGATTTTTAAGAAAAATTTTTGAATAGAATGTATTAGTTGTTTTCAAGTCGGTTTCTATTTAACCCTAACAGGTACTACCACTCTGGGTCATAGTCAGAGTGGACCTGGGAGCAATGGTAATTAAAGGGCGGCTCCACACTCCCCAAAGCCCGCAAGCTGGGGCCTCACCACTAGATATAGTCAGGTTATATCCAGGACCGCTCGCTATTTAAACAGTTCACTGAGTTTGAACCCTTTCTTCGTATTAAAACGTCGCCTTAAAATGTTTGGAAAAATATGTCGAAATTCCTTTATTTTTACAAATGAAAAAAACAGAATAAATATGGAAAGATCGATAAAAAATATGAAATGGAATTATATACTAAGACCGTTTTATTTGGATATAATTCTTCTTTATCTGAAAGTACATCTTTTAAACTCCTCGGCCTAACGTTCACAGGAAACGTGAGTTGGAACAATTACATTGAAGGCATTGCTAGGACCGCTGCGAAGAAGGTAGGTTCTTTCTACCGTGCCAGAAAGCTAGTAACGCCCGAAAGCATCCTGTACCTCTATAAGGCTACCATTTGCCCATGTATGGAGTATTGTTGTCATGTTTGGGCTCGTGCATCTGCTACTCGTCTCTCGCACCTAGATAAGGTTCAAAAGAGAGTCGCCAACCTGACAGGTCCTGAACTGTCATCTAAGCTTCAGCCTCTTTCTCATCAACAAAATTTAGCATCCCTCTACCTTTTCTACAAGTACTTTAACGGTAAATGCTCCGACGAACTGCAAGCACTCGTACCCCTTCGACGTAAATATCCCCGACAAACCCGGCAAGCAGCTAAATCCAACCCCTTCACAGTAGAGATCCCTAGATGTAAGAGAGACTTTTACTCCAGTAGTTTCTTCCCCAGAACAGCTAGACTTTGGAATTCCCTTCTGGCTCCCTGCTTCCCCAACTGTACTGACATGCAGAAGTTGAAGTGCAACGTGAACCGACATCTTGCTGCTCAACTTCCCACATAGTATCTCTGTAGATTATTTCCCTGATAGTAGCTCCCTACACCAAAGTGAAATGTGCCTTGTTTGGAGTGAAAATGTAATTAAAAAAAAACTTTGCGACATAGCGACTACGTTATACTTATCCAGTAAATTCTTCATTTTGCCAATCAACGTTGGTGCTCTGACTCCCTTACACCTGGCACACCTCTTATCATCCCACACAGACTCCCTGCCTTTCTTTAATCTCCTATGCTACTCAGAAACTGATGCTCGATTCATGCAAGAGTGTCAATATATCGTTCTTTTAAAGTGTCCTCACGTCCAGATTGCGTTTTTCAAATTAACATGTGACAATCAGGCTTTAGTAAGACGTATTCCAATTCCTGCTGTAGCTGTTCATTTGAAATTGAAATAATAGACATTGCTCAGTCATATCATAAGATGTATAGCAATAACGTTTTGAATTTTCAAGAGTCTGCAACAATTATAAACTCTTGTACAAAAAAAAAAGTCTGGAAACTTATTGAAATCACCACGTAATTTCAGGATTTAAAAGAAGTGTCCTTTGAAGGGTTCTACAGAGAGGTGAGCAGATCATCTACATCCGCCATTTTTTTCAGCGGAGATGATGTTCATAAACATTGGATTTTAACCGTGTCTTCAGAAATGTTGATCACGATCAGTACCAAATGGGTGACAACTTAACAATAGCTGGCACTGTATGTGAGGATACGTCGACCCCTTTGCAAATGTTGCAAAAAGCTAACGCTGTCATCTCCCATGACGGGGATATGCATGCGACTGGGAGACGCTTGTAAATTTATACTACTATAGAACTTTGTCGGTTCAACCCGCATAGGATAACTGCAGCTCCATACAGTTGTAGTGTTGTCAGACTCATACTGTATCTACGACCCATGCTGCATATAGAGGTGAGTTTTCTGTAGAAATATATTTTCTTATAATATGTATGTATATATATATATATATATATATATATATATATATATATATATATATATGTGTGGATTTTTTTAACAATCAATTTTAATACCTTTTAAATGGTATTATATTGATTATTGTACCAATATTAACCTCGGTTTAGTTCGATGAGAATTCAGAGCAATATAATTTATACAATCAGAACAAACAACACCTTTTTTTTAGTAGTACACAATTTTTGTTTTTATTATTTTTATTTTTTATGACATGTTATTATATATTTTTTCTTAGTCTGACAGCTGTTTCGAAGGGTAAAAGGACAAACGGTTGTTTTAATTATAACATACCGTATTTTCATTATTTACCGTTCTCTTCGGAGACAATTAAAATCAAAATTAAAATATATATATATATATATATCAATCCTTATTCAAGAAGCTCAATGTAATTACAGAGCAATATAGAGAATAAATGTCAAAAAGTTATATTCCAAAATTCGTAATGTTGACCATCTTATAATTTATTCCTTGAATTCAGTTGACTTATACAATTCTTGACAGTATCTGTTTCGTAGTCTGATTGATATAATAATAAAGTGATTGATTTTGCGCGACGAAACAGATACTACAAGAATTCTACAAATGAACTGAATTGAAGGAATAAATTATAAGATGGTCAATATTACGAATTTTGGAATATAACTTTTTGTCATTTATTCTATATATATATATATATATATATATATATATATATATATATATATATATATATATATATATATATATATATATGATTAGCATTCAGACGAATGTTTCACACTGTCATATTTTTATTGTAATCGAAATCAGTGAAATCGCCTTTTTCAATTAAATCGATTGCCTGCTCTAGTTGGGGACCCATCGCCTTGTACTGGGAAGAAAGCTTCACATGCGTTCCCGCAGCGATTTAGTCCATAATGCATTGTAGTCCGCGTTGTACTGTAGATAACCTACTGTGGAATGCATAAAATTATTTTTTTTATATATATAATGGCTTGGATTAAATTTTAAAATGCAAAAGTAAACCTCAATTGTGCTTTAACCAGAAACACGCCTGTCATATCAAATAAGTGATTTTATATGTTGGCTTTTCTTCTTGTGTGGTAATGAAACTTCTCAAATGTTATGTGTTAACTTTTGTCAAAATCGCCTGTTCTTTTTTTAAATCGGATTATTTCGATTTTTTACATGGTAGTCACCACTTATCAAGGCCCGCAAGCCACTCGGTGATAAGGGTTATTGCGTGTACAGTAACAATGGGATAATATCGTAGTAATCGTTAGTAATGGAGATTTGATAAAGTGTCTTACTTAAGGGGAGGTTTAACTGGAATTTGTTTATGTTGGACTTGAAGTAATCCAAGTTGTAGTCAGGTGGGAAACAGGCAAATGGAACAGAGTTCTACATATGTGCACTTCTAAGAAAGAATCTTTATTCATGGAATCTACGTTTTGATTTAGGCACAGATAAAGAGTGGGAAAAATTATTGACAGTGGTTTCAGCTAGACAGGTGTTTTTCGTGAAATATTGACGGGGGCGAGAGATTGGAGCTCAGAAGACAACTTGCCATCGAAATAACGATAAAACAAAGACAGGCTCGCAACGTCTCTTATGGGAGAGAGAGAGAGAGAGAGAGAGAGAGGTTGCAGGGTTGCTTATCGATTATCGATACTTATCGAAGATGTTCCAATGCAAAATAAATCTAAGAACACTTACCAGAAAGTTTATGCGGAATTTTGATTTTTGATTTACAAAGATAAATTTTCAAATAAGTTTTCGTTATAATACATTTACTTTATATATCATTTTAAGAGCGTCTAATCGTTTAAATTACAATCGTTTAAAGATAACTATGTCTTCTTTTCAGAAGGTTGATGAAAAAAAAAAAGCAAATTGGCACATTTTTCTTATTTCAGTTTAAGCTAGACCGAAAAGATGATGAAACAGCCCGCGATATCAATGAAGCGTTTGGCCTAGGAATATCGACTGAATGCACAACACAATGGTTGTTTAAGAAATTTCGTGGTGGCGACGAGAGAGACTTAACGATGATGAGTGTAGTGGTCGGCCACCGATCAATTAAGAGCTTTAGTCGAAGCCAATCAACGCACAACTGCTCGAGAACTTGCTTCTGAATTAGGCGTAATGCATACGACGATTTCCAACCACTTAAGAGAAATTGAAAATACAAAAAACTTGATAACTAGGTGCCTCACAAATTGAACGACAACCAAAACAAATGCCGTTATGAAGGGCTATATTCCTTTCTTTTATTCAACAAGAACGACCTGTTCTCGACCGGGTTGTTACTTGAGATGAAAAGTGGGTTCTTTACGACAAACATCGACGCTCAGCTCAGTGGTTAGACGTCGACGAAGTTCCACAACATGTCCCAAAACCAGAGTTACACCAAAAGATGGTAATGCTGACTGTTTGGTAGTCTGCGACCGGTCTCATTCATTAATTTTTTTAATGCATGCAAAACTATTACGGCGAACAAGGATTGTCAACATGCATGGAGGAATTGCATGAGAAACTTCAACAATAACACCCAACAATAGTCAACAGAAAATGCCCAATTCTATTCCGCAACAATGCTCGATCGCATGTTATTAAACCGACCCTGCAGAAGTTGAAATAATTCAGATACGAAATTCTAACTCATCTGCCATACTCTCCAGACCTCTCACCTACCGACTACCACTGTTTCAAGCATCTCGATAACTTTTTGCGTGAGAAATCCTTCGAAAACTAAATGATATTAAAAACGCCTTCAGAAACTTCATCGCCACCAGAACGTAAGACTTTTTTACGTTAGGCAAAAGTGTGTTGATTCTGATGGTTCTTATTTCGATCAATAATTTTTTTTTTTTATCTGAGCCGAGATATAGTCATCTAAATTTAAAAAGTTAAAGACCGCAAGAACTTTCTTGTCGACCTTATATCTTCGTGTGAAATATCATAAAATTCGTCACAGCCATTTTCGAGACCATAGGGAACGAACTCACACATATACATACAGATTTTCTTTTATATAACAGTAGAGATTCTGGGGATATTATATTACATCAAAAACCTCTAGATAGATCACACATTAGAAGAGCACCAAAAACCAGACTGTCTGACTTTAAGAGCGGCTTATAGAAACTTTGTGCGTGTTAAAACATAACATTTGCAAGATGAACGATGTAAATATTATTTCAAACCTTACCATAAAAGATCGTCTGACAGACAAAGCTACACGCAGAAATTAGAGGCCGTATAAAAAAAAAAAAAAAAAAAACAGGTCAACATCATCTAATAAATTCTTCACAATGTTCATTTCCTGTAGTATTATATCATATTTTTTCCAATTGAAAATGAAAACTATTTTTCTAAATCGAAAACGAGGCTGTCAAATTCGACAACGATTTTTTTTTTCTTTCGATAGTTTGATTAGGTTTGATTTTCAACGTTAAAATAAATTTCATAACTTTAAAAAGAAGGAAAATCTTTATTTAATTTTTTTATGCTAAAATAAATGGAAAAAACAAATTAAAAAAAAAATAAATTGCATGAATAATAGCACTAGTTTCATCGATATTTCACTTATTTTATTAATCGGATGTGTCGAACGCCATTACATCTTAAAAGCCGAAAATTGAAAAAAAAAAAAAAAAAAACAGAATCACAAAGTTTCATTCTTGCACAATACCTCCATTATTTTTCGAAAATTACATGTCTAATTATAATCGCCATTTTTATTCGTTTTAATTTCGGTATTTCAGTGCAAAACGTTTATTTAGCCCCGCTCCGGATTATTTAACGCTGAAACAATGTTGCATGTTCTGGGGTTTAATTATTCAGTTACCGCTTAGTCACCTCTGCATTCATTCCACGTGAAGCTGGGAAATTAATTGAAGGGCGAAGAAACGGCAGATCCGTTCTCGTTCAATAATCGCAGTTAAGCGACGTTAGCCTGTTTAATACTAGATGTATGACCAGTTCTGAACACCCAGCGTTGTATGTGGAAAATGTGCCAACAGTATAATTATAATTACGTTTTTATTCGTTTAAATTTCGGTATTTGAGTGCAAATCATTTATGTAATTTCGTTCTGAGTTATTTACTACTCAAATGTTGCATGTTCCTAGGTTTTAATATTTAATGGCCTCCTGTTGTAACGTGACCGTCCAAGGGAGCGATTGGGCTCTCCACGAGGGGGGGGTTAAGACTCCCGAAATGCTGGAAAAGTCGGGCAGATATGATTTCCTTATTCTGTAATTGTCGTTTGTGTGCCTGGGAGAAAGATTGGATTTGTAAATTTCATTGAGAAACAGTAACGAAAACATAATTTCGTTTTCGATGCCAACGAATGATGACTCAAGATTAGAGGGGAAATGTTTAACCTTTGAGCACAATTACCCACAACCGAGGTTACCGGTTTGATCTTTCGGTCGTGAGAACGCCGCCTGCAATTCACAGGTAAACTCGAAGAGGAATGGACCTCCCCCTGGGGTGATGTAACTGCACACGATTGGTCCAGAAGCAGCCCCGGCTTACCCCTCACCTGAGTATATAAACAGGTCCCAGTGTCCAAATCGCAGGTTGAGTGCAGAATTGAGCTAAGTTTGAAGAGACACACCCTTCCCTTCCCGCATCACATCACCGCGATAATGAGAAAAACTAATCTTTTTGAACTCAGTTGAATCTGTCTAAATTATATATATATATATATATATATATATATATATATATATATATATAGCTTAGCTTGAATTTAATCAGTAGAATAGAGAATTGGGTTTGTTTGTTCTTTTATGTGCATGAAATTGCCTTCCTTCTAGCCGACAGATATACAAAGCGGCGACAAATCAACCCGATCGTGAAATTAAGACGAACCAAATCGATTGACGGGTCCTGCTACAATGAGATACCTTGCTGACCTACGAAGGACGGGTCACATTTGGTCCGTGACGAAGGATTGACTCTTACGTGACAAAGGGGCCCCCCTGGGAAGGGATTGCTTCATACTGTTGCTTGCCGCCTCGTCTATTTAATCTATTAAATCGGTTGTCAAATTCTTGATGAATGTATATACAGCGATATTTTTTCTAAAAGAATTACAGTAATAATTTGGTTATATAAAAAGAATGAAAATTTCTCTGAGCAATACTTTTACAGTATGCTATAGAGGGAGGGAGAGAGAGGGGGAGAGAGAGAGAGGCGTCAAGTGGCAAGTGGCTCGTTGACCACTGATGACAACCGGTCGGTTTCCCCCGCTGTCTTTTCTCCCTCTGTCTGTTTAACTCGAATTCATTAACACATCTCAAAATTATCGATTAAAGCAACATTCCAAATAGTTGTTTACATTTTCGAAAACTTGGTCAGTTGAAGAATATTGAATTCCAGAGCTTCTATACATTTCTTCCAATGTTATTATTTCTGGTGACATGTTTCTTATTTTGAAATAAAGAGAGAGAAAGAGAGAGAGATGGTGTGTTGTGGACTGCTGTTGATGAAGACAAAATGGCAAGTCGATCGGCTCGGTGTCCGTCACTGTCTCTGCCTTTTGCTCTGAATTCACTTGTTCATATTGACACATCTTAATTCTCGATCAAAGTCACATGCCAAATCATTGTTTACATTTTAATTTTATTTTATTTCGGACTATTAGTCTCATCTTATCTTTTTTTTATTGGTGCACAACGTTTCGGCCAACTTCCTCTGGCCTTCGTAAGGTGGTAACCGCGACGGATAGGAACTTCGAATCTCCTAACTGCATTCTCAGCCATCACTGCCATCCGTAGTTGTTGTCGTCTCACCACATTTTTGACCAATTACCTCTGGCACGCTTTGGGTGGGATTGAAACCGCTATCTTCAGACAATGTTCATCTGGAACCGTAGAGATTCAACGTCTCTATCAACTGCGCCACGGGCCCCGCAGGGCGATCAAGGTTGGATTCTTTGATGTTATAAATCTACATTTATTTATTATCTGATCTTCCATAGTCGGGTCCGTACCGATTGGTATATATATATATATTATTCCTTATTGGAATTTTTTTATTTTTTTTGAGATGAGCATTGTATGTTAATTTTATTTTATTTCGGACTATTAGTCTCATCTTATCTTTTTTTTTTTTTATTGGTGCACAACGTTTCGGCCAACTTCCTCTGGCCTTCGTAAGGTGGTAACCGCGACGGATAGGAACTTCGAATCTCCTAACTGCATTCTCAGCCATCACTGCCATCCGTAGTTGTCGTCTCACCACATTTTTGACCAATTACCTCTGGCACGAAACGTTGTGCACCAATAAAAAAAAAAAGATAAGATGAGACTAATAGTCCGAAATAAAATAAAATTAACATACAATGCTCATCTCAAAAAAAATAAAAAAATAAAAAAATTCCAATAAGGAATAATATATATATATATATTGTTTACATTGTTGAAAATTTGGTCAGTTGAAAGAATGTTGAATTTCAAAGCTTTTGTACATTTCTTCCAACGTTATGATTTCTGATGACATTTCTTGTTTTGAAGACTTGTCAACAATATTTGCGTGTGTGCACCCAACTCAATATCCGTGTGTGTACAACCAGCAATAATTCCGACGTTGCCCGGGATAATATGCAACACGCCTAATAACCGAAGTCTACGTAATAACTGACGGCTTCGTCACCTCTGAATTTGTACCTCGTAAAACTAGAAAATCAATTAAAAGGTAAAATTACACCGTATCGTTTCTCGCGTTTCTCAATACGTTTCCAGATATTTTTGAATTTAAAATTAGTTTAGACTCTTGAAAATTCAGTATGTTATTTTCATATATCTTAAGAGATTACTGACACATTTTTATAATTAAATGCCCAAATTGACAGCTGCAGCAGGAATCGGAATAAACCCTACTAAAACCGGACTATCACAGCTGGTGAATTTCAAAAATCTAATCTGAGACGTGATGACGCTTTAGAAGAACGACATGCAATGATATTCTGCGTGAAACTTTGAGAAAATGCCACAGACACATAGGAAGCACTTCAGATTGCTTTTGGATTATCTTGTACGAATTGAGAATAAGCTTTGGAGTGGCATAAGATATTTTAGTAAGGTAGTGAGTCTGTGAGGGACGATGCAGGTGTGGGAGGAGTAAGGAAGTGAGAACACTAGATCTGATTGGCCAAATAAATAATTTCATGGATAAGGACCGCCATGTGTCTATAGAGTTAATAAGTGTACAGTTTGATGCCAGTGTGGGAACTGTGCACATATACTGCTTTAAACTAGAAAAATCCCACAAAAACGTATGGAGTCCTACAACCTGCTTTTGGGGTCTTGCAAGAATACATCATCAGTTTTTCAGTGGCAAAAGAGATTCAAGAAAGGCAGGGATCTGTGAGGGATGATGAGAGGTGTGGGAAGAGTAATGGAGTCAGAACAACAGAGTTGATTGGCCAAATAAAGAATTTCATGGATAAGAACTGTCGTCTTTCTATAGAGACAATAAGCGCACAGTTTGATGTCAGTGCGAAAACTGCACACACAATTATCCATGAGGAACTGAAGATGCGGAAGATTTACGCAAAGTTTGTCCCGATGATGCTCAGAGATGCTAAAAATAGATGACGTTGATATGGACATCAAGACTATGTCTCACCCACCCTATTATCTAGACTTAGCTCCCCTTGACTTGTGGTTGTTCCCTAAGCTTCAGGAAAACCTTAGAGACAATGCCCACTAAGAACCGTAGAGATTTAACGCGTCTATTCACTACGGCACCTACCTCCAAGGGCGATCATGGTTGGATTTTTTGGTCTCATAAATCTAATGTTGTGTTCTTATCAAGTCTTCCATTGTCGCGTCTGTATGGAATGGTATCATGTTTTTTTATGTTTGCTTTTCGGAATCCTTTGAGATGAGGCTTCATCATTTGTGTATTTTTTTTTTTTTTTTTTTTTTGCTGACTGTTATCCTCATCTTCATTATTTTTGTTGATTAACCACATTTCGTCCAACTGATCCTCTAACCTCCTTGGGTAGAGTTAAAACAACTATGAAAATGAGGTTTAGGAACATATCTGCACATTTAACGTGTGTTTTTGCGGTAATCGGGGAAAAATAACAACGCTATAGTTAAATAGTTAGAGATTCATAAAGAATAGGATTCGGAATCGTTAAGTGTATCAAAATCAAGGAAAATATTGTAATCGTCTTATCACTATTATAGACATTGAGAAATATTGTGGAGAGCTTTAAATCACGATCGACCGACAGGCACATCAAGATGCATGCATAACTAAGATCTGAAATTGAATACTTACATCAAATGCATTGCCAAAGTTGCCACAAAAATGGTTCGTTCATTCTTCCGCTTTAGAAGATGTCTCACTGTCAATACAATTCTCTACCTGAATAGCAGCCAAATGTGTCCCAGATTGAAGTACAGTTGCTCATCTGGACAGGAGCTGTTCAGGACACATATCTGGCCTTGACAAAGTTTAAAACCGGCTTCGGAATCTAGTAAGTGATGCTCTGCTCTCTTCCTCGCAATCTATATCCCACAGAAAAGACGTTGCGAGCCTATCTCTACTATATCTTTATTTTCATGGTAAATGTTCGTCAAAACTTCAATTACGGTGTCTCATAGCCAAACTTTTACCAAAAAAACACCTGTCTGGCTACAACCGCTATCAATAATTTCCGTCACTCTCTATTTGTTCCTAATCTAGTGGAAGAGTCTGCTTAATTCATTGAAGCTGAACTGATTGAGAGTTAGATGATTCGGGATTATCGTACGTAAATCGGGTTTTAGGTCTATTAGAGAGGTAATTTGTAGTATCTGAGTTAAGGTACGAGGATATATAACAACTTTATGGATGGAGGTCTAGAAATACAGTCTTGATAGAGTTACAAATCCGGCTTCAAATCTTAGTAGGTGATGCCCTTTTCTCCTTCCTGCTACCAATTTCGCACAGAAAGGGCATTGCGAACCTGTCTCCCCTCTCTCGTCATTTTCATGGCAAGTGCTCGACTGAATTCCAATCTATGGTTCTCGCTTGTCAAACTTTCACCAAAAAACTCGACATACTACAACCACTATATACGATTTCCCCTACTCTCTATCTGTGCCTGAATCTAAACGCAGACTGCATGAACAAATTTTCTTTCCCAGAACTGCCCGCCTGTAGAACAATGATCCGCTGACCTGCTTCCCGGTTGAAAACAACATGGTAGCCTTCAAATTCAATGTAAACAATTTCTTGTTGAGCCGTCCCCATAAGATATCAAATTCTACCCAATTTATACCATTAACGATTACGACATTAAACCTTACATTAATTAAAGCTTATCCTCGAGTGGCCGACAGGCCTTGATAAATGATGACTCCCACGTAAATAAAAATACACCTCCTCTACCCAACCCAACAGCAATTCCCGATATCACGGCCGCATTGAAACAATGAGACCACCATATTCTCTCGCCTTAACATAAATTTAATTACAAAAATGGCGGCCGGGTTCTTCATACGCAATGCCTAGCCTTTTTTTTACCATTTGTCAAGCGTGGCGCAATAATAAAAATTAACCGACACCGCCCACATTACCCCGCCAAACAAGCAAAACAGTTCGTCCGTTGAAAACGACGACCTGAAAATGAAAAGCAATCAATAAATATCGGACATCGGGAGGATAAATCTAATTTGATCACGAGCGCGGGAAAATCTTGAAGGTTCCTCTCTGTGATTATAGTTTAATGGTCACAGTGTTATTATTTTAATATCGATATATACCATCAAGTATCACAGAATAGTCGGTGCAGTGGGTTTATGGGATGCGGTTCTTGTTCTGATGTAAACTTTGATCGTTACACAAAAAAGTTCGCTCATAGTGTTTTACATATTAATTGTGGTTTCAACTAAACGAGGGTTTTTTTTTTCGAGAAAGTCAGGCCAGAGACGGACCAGAGATTGGCGCTCAGAACAGATTTAGTTGCTATGGTAACAAACAGCTTAGAAGAAAAAAATGGTCTCTCCGTTCCTTACAGATACTGAGAACTTTTAACCACCATAACATCATAACTTGTTTTACTGGACGAAAATTGAAGTTTTTTTTTTTTAAATATAGCTCCCTTAAGTAAACACTTCATCAAATCTCCACACTAACGTAATGTACTTGCAATAACCCTTATCCCTGAGTGGCTTCCGGGCCTTGATAAGTGGTGATTACTGTGTAAAAAAAAAAATTTAAAAAGCTGAGAAGGTGACCTATAAACTGTAAAAATTGTTTGAAATTTATTCGCAAAAGGAGTGAGCGGTGAATCTTTAAAGCAGTAAGTAAATAAGTAAAACTAACACTTAACACTAACACTTTATATTGAAACACGGCAATGTTTGAATGATATATATATATATATATAAGAGAAGAAGGGAGAGCGTCAAGATGCGATGAAAAGAAATCAATCAAGTAATCGATCGCAAATATAAAAGTTAACATATAAATTATTTATTTAAATTTCAGAACTATGCATTAATTTGTTTTTATTTTGTAGCCGATAATTTCTTTAGATTTTAAAATTTTTTATACTCCGTACATTGAAACTATGGAATGTCTCTGAAATTTGTGATTAACGCTTTTTTTTAAATAATTTATCTATATATATATATATATATATATATATATATATATATATATATATATATATATATATATATAAATTATTTAAAAAAACATTAATCATTAAAAATGTATATATATATATTTTTTTTTTACAAAGGCGTAACCACTTATCAAGGCCAAGAGGCCACTCGAGGATAATGGTTAACGAGTATACAGTAGAAAATTGGACAATGTAGTACTCGTTAATAAAGAAAATTTGGTAAATTTGTATTGGTAAAACTAATATGCAACTACTCATCAAAAATATGTTTACGTTAGACTTGAAGATAACCATATTGTAGTCAGCTGGAAAGCAGGAAAACGGTTGACAATTCGATAGGCGTGCAGTTCATAGAAAGAAGCTTTGTTTTTGGAATCCACGTTAAGGTTTATGCATAGATAAAGAGTGGGGGAAATTATTGATAGTGTTTTCTGCTAGACGGATCTTTCTTCTGAAATGAACCGCCCCCTTAATTAAACACTTCATCAAATCTCCACACTAACGTAATGTACTTGCAATAACCCTTATCCCTGAGTGCCTTCCGGGCCTTGATAAGTGGTGATCACTGTGTAAAAAAAAAAAAAGTTTGGCAAGGGGGGACCATAGATTGGAGCTCAGTCGGGCACTTGCCATGAAAATAACGATAAAGCAGAGACAAAATCGCAGCATCTCTTCTGTGAGAAAGAGGTTTCTGGGAAGAGAAAAGGATATCCCCTACGAAGCTATGAAGTCTGTTTGGAATTCTATCAAGGTAGGATAAGTCCTTTCTAGCAGCTCCAGCCCAGATGTGGCAACAGTACTTCATCCTTGGACGTACTTGGTTCTTATATAGATAGAGAATTACATCAAAGATAGAAGGATCTCACCATTTTTCCAGCGGCCTTGGCAACGGATTTAATGTATGTGTTCCATTTCAGATCAGGAGTAAAGATCAAGCCGAGAAGCTTGTCAAAACATAAGGCCTCCCCAAAACGAGAGCCATTCATTTCAACTGATGCGAGATTGGGATAAGAGCGTTGGTGATGATAATATAAAAGCTTGCTTTTGGATGCATTAAACGTGACAAGCCACCTCTTTCCCCATTGTATCACTTGCTCAGGATCAGAGAAGAGAGAATCAGAGAAAATTTGGTCGTTTACGGTCTTAGATGTGCTCCCATAGATAGTAATGTCGTCAGCAAAAATGTCTATGAATGATGTAAGGGTGTGATTTTGAAGATCGGTAATGTAGATCAGGAAGAGAGTTGGGCCCACGATGGACCCCTGAAGGACTCCAGCATTAATACTGTGAGCTTCTGGTTTCTGCTCATCAACCACTACTCATAAAACTATCAGAGAGAAATGATTTGATAACTGAGAAAACATTTCCGGTTGTACTCTAGCTGGAGATCTTGTGAAGTAAACCCTTATGCCATGCTCTATCAAAGGGCTTTGATATGTCAAGAGCAATTGCCCTAGAAAGGTAGCCTCCGTCGAGAGATTTTCTAATCCTATGAGATATAACTGTAAGCACATCTGCTGTAGATCTAGCAGAACGGGAACCATATTGCGAGTCACAAAGAAGGTATTTTTTGCTGAGATGATTTATTACTTCGTTATTTAAAACAGATTCTAGCAACTTACTCATGACACACAGGAGACTTATTGGCCTGTACTGAGAGGGAGAATAGCGATCACCTGAATTCTGTAATACAGGGCATACTGATGATATTTTCCAGGGTGATGGGAAGTAACTCTCCTTAAGACAACGTTTAAATAGTTTTGTAAGTATGTGCGTTAGTCCAGTTTGAAGTTTTTTGAGTACTATAGTTTGAATACCGTCAGGGCCGGCTGTTTTACTGGAATCAAGGTTTTTGATTAATTAGATATTTGTATATCACACGGCGTGTTTTCTGATACAGGAGGAAATATTGGAGTTTGGTGGCCTTGGTCGCAAAGGGTAGAATTAGCTGCAAGGTTCTTGGCAAAGTGTTTGGCTTTGTCTGATCCTGACGAGATTACCTCTTCGCTTCTATTCGGGATTCTGTTTGCTATTTGCCAAAACTGGTGGGAACCAAGCCTCTTCTCAGATACTTTGGTCTTAACTGACTGAGCATATAGCTCTCTTGCGTTCATTATTACTTATTTATAGTAGGTGGTTGCAGTCCTGAAAACGAATTTAATCTCAGTACATCTATTATATTGGAAGCAATGGAAACGTGATTTTTGTGCGCAATGGCAACGGAACATTCTGGAGAGAACAACGGCTAGCTATTAGGGTTTTGCTGGAACTTTTTCGAGGATATGAAACGGTCTATACCTACAATTAACCATTCCGTCGGGTCTGGTACTTTACAGGATACATCCTTTTTAAACATGGAATGCAGAGGTAGATCTGATATAAATGTACGGAAAGCTATCGCAGTCAGCCATAGAGTATCGATATACTATACGATGGAGTGGTACATCTGAAGACTTATTACATTTCATTTTTATCTTAACTGATACAAAAGAGTGGTCGGAAGATCAAAGTGGAGACAGAACTGAAGCTGAACACAGGAGGCTTGCAGACTGGCCACACGGGTGGGTTCGCGAACAATTTCAGTGGGGTCATAAGCAATCGAGAAATCATGACAGAACCTCCCCTCATCATCCGTCTTTTTTGAGCGAGTTAAGCATTCCATTTTGGGAACATTGAAGTCTCCACAGACATGAATATTAACTAAAAGATAAGCAGACAGGGCATATATATACATATATATATATACATACATATGTATACTTATAAATACATATATATATATATATACATATATATATATGAAAATACATACATATACATAAACACATGCATACATACACATATACATACACATATATACGCACATTTATACAAATACAAACAGACATATACTTACATATACACATACAAATACGAACACATATATGCACATATACATACACACACATACATATACCTACATATACATACACATACATATATATGCATTTATACATATATATATACATATATACACATACATATACATACACATACAAACATATATATGCATATACGTAAAATATACATATAAACACACAAAAACGTATATACACACATGCATATATACATACATATACACATAGATATACATACATATATACACATATACATATATAAACATACATACACATATACATACATACATATACTGATGGCAGATCAATTATTACATACTTCCATCATTTGAGGCCTACACACGTCAGAACTTTTACATCGCCACAAGACTATGTTTTATAGACAAATACCCGAGGGAGTATCTATATAAAGATGATGTTACAGAGTTTTAGCTTTTTACGGCAGCTTAATCTATCTCGGTTCAAAATGTTGAGATCCAGCAACAAGCAAGAGCAAGATAGCCAGCAACAAGTAAAACTGCAGACCATCTTAATGCGGGTGCTGGTCTCCCGCTTTACGGCTTATTGAATCAGAGATGTTCTTCTCCTAGAGGGATTGCCCTCACCACGGCTTCGTAAGCCCTCCCACCCCCACATACATATGGAAATGAACACATGCATGCACACATACATGCACACATACAGATGCACGCAAACATACATATGCATGTACACACACATGTAAACATACACACATAGAGGCACACATATACGCATATACATACATATGCATATACACACGTACACCTACATATACATGTAAAATACACATGAAGGAGCGTTCCAAAAGTCATAAATCCTCAATGATCAGGATGATGATGATAATGATGGATACGATTAAATAAGTTTAACATGAATAAAAAGAAAACGATCCAATAAAAACAATTTGTAGAAAAGACAGTCATTCGTTGAAGTGTTTGTGCAACCTTACAAATGAATGGACCTCGAAATCAGACAAAAACAAAATCACAACAATCTGCGTTTAAAGCGGCTAGACTTTTTTTTATTTTTTTTTTTAATAAGAAGTTTGTTTTTAAGGCTCACACTTCTGTGATAATGATGATGATGATGATGATGATGATGGTGGTGGTGGTGGTGGTGGTGGTGATGATGATGATGATGATGATGATGATGATGATGATGATGATGACACATTTCACACATTATTTTACAAATAAATGAACGTAGGAATCAGAAGAAAACAAAAATCCAACTTATCCGTATTAAAAACGCCTGTATGTATACATACATATATACAAATATATATATATATACACATATATATACATATATATATATATATATATATATATATATATATATATATATATATATATATATATATATAATCGTGATAACCTGCACTGGTGATTCCCGAAAGGATGAAACACTGGTGTCTGTAAGTGTTTAATAATTATTATAGTAAATAATTATCACAATAAATCAAAAGGTACAATATATAACAATATTAATACTAAACTGTATTCATTATAAGGCTGATCTTTGGTATAGATACTTCGAAGCAAGTTATCTCCCCTTCTTTATTTTATCATGGCCGATTAAAACACTATGACTAGCTTCGTCGTAAAATTAGATTATTTTAATCAATTTACGTGCTTTTTGGAATCTGGAATCCTCGTTCTTTGAAGGGTACGTACATCAGTAAGATTTTCTTATTCCATTTTCACCCCCAAACAAGACACAGTTTAGCTTTGATGTAGGGTACTACTGTCGGGGACATAAGTTGCAGGAATACTGTGTATGGAGTTAAGCAGCAAGATGTCTGTTCACATTACACTTGAACTTCTGCATGTCAGTACAGTTGAAGAAGCAAGTTCCATAGTCTAGCAGTTCTGGGGAAGAAACTATTAGAGGTAGAGTAAAAGGCTTTCGTACGTCTACGGATCTCTACTGTGTAGTGGTGGGACTTTGCTGATTGTCGGGTTTGTCGGAGATGTTTATGTCGAGAGGGTACAAGGGCTTGTAGTTCGTCAGAGAATCCACCATTAAAATACTTGCAAAACAGGCAGAGGGATGCAATGTTTTGTCGATGGGACAGAGGTTGAAGCTTATATGACAGTTCAAAACTTATCAGATTGGCGACTCTTTTTTGAGCACTGCGCTTGAGCGAGAGACTAGTAGCAGATGCATCAGCCCAAGTGTGAACACAATACTCCATACATGGGCGAACAGTGGTCTTGCAGAGATACAGGATATTTTTTTCTGTATGTTTAGTTTTTGTTTTTAAGTGTAGTTCTAAATAAGTGTCTTATCTACTTATCTGTTTGTCAATTTTCATTATAATATGTCAAAATAAAAGCATTGTCGGGGGATTTAGACAAGTCGGAAATAAAAATAACTTCGATTGATTTTTGACGCAATTACTAAAGAGACACCAAACATTTATATATATATATATATATATATATATATATATATATATATATATATATATATAAACGTGAAATTGTCTGTGTGTGTACATTTCCTACCAAACTACTCTGTCAATTTTAATTCTACAGACTCAGGATTTGACATACAGGGGTATTGAGATTAGGGAAAATCGTTTTAATCGGTTTTTGGTCAGAAATTTGGCTGTCGACGGGTCAAAGTTCAACGATTTGACCTTTGAAAACTCTACCAAACTCCTTTGCCAAATTTGGTTCGAAACACTTGAAATTTTAGATGCAGGTTACTTGGACATAGATCAAACTTTTAATTTGATTTGAGCCCAAGTGGTCATAATTGGTGTCAAAGTGTAACATAAAATGACGTCTTGGGTCTCTACCAAGTTACTCAGCTAATTTTGGGTCTAAACATTTGAAATTTTACATAAATAAAGTGTAATCGCACAATCGTTTTTTGGCGGATAATTTGATCCAAAAGTTCAAAAGATTTGACCTTTGCGGTCTCTTGCAAACTATTCAATTAGTTTAGGGTTTAAATATTTGAAACTTTACATAGAAGATATTCAGACATGTAGCAAACTTTTAAATCAGTTTTGGGGCGAAATTTTGACTGCCAAGAGGTCAAAGTTGAAAGAGTTGAATATTACAGACTCTACTAAACTCATCCGCCAATTTTATGTGCCAACACTTTAAATTTTTAATGCAGGTTACCTGGACGTGAGTCAAACATTTTAATATATATGTGCATATGCACATACAGTTATGATCAGTACAAATCCTGGCTGAACTGCTAGTATTTGATAAGACACGCTGAATTGATACTTTCCAACAAGAAAATGCACTCTTCTACTTCACGGGGCGTAATATATTACACACCGCGTTAGAATTTTAATTGAAATACAGTTTTGTATATCTCATGTGGTAGAAAGGAGTATGATTGGTAGGGCACAATCACAATGATACTCTGGATTATCGAAATTAAGCGATGTTTAGTATGGTCAGTAGTAGATGGGTTAATATTAGAGAATACAAACGTTGTATGTAGGAGAAAGGCGACACCTCTAAGATCTAAGACAGTAAACGACCAAGTTCTCTCCAATTCTCTCTCCTCTGATCTTGAGCACGTAGTACAATGGGGAAAGGAGTGGCTGGTTACTTTTAATGCATCTAAAACCAAGCTTCTCTCTTTACATCATCAACATTCTAATCCACATTTGTCATCAATTGAAATGAATGGCTCTCGTCTTCAGGAGGCCTCAAGTTTTGACAAGCTTCTGGGCTTGACCATTACGCCTGATCTTAAATGGAACACGTATATCAAATCTGTTGCCAAGGCCGCTGGAAAAATGGTGGGATCTTTCTATCGATCCGGTAGATATCTCACTGCTGATGCTATTCTCTATCTATATAAGAGCCAGATACGTCCAAGGATTGAATACTGTTGCCACATCTGGGCAGGAGCTGCTAGAAAGGACTTGTCCTGCCTTGATAGAGTTCAAAATAGACTTCGTAGCCTCGTAGGAGATGTCCTCTTCTCCTCCTTGCAACCTCTATCTCACAGAAGAGATGTTGCGAGTTTGTCTCTGATGTATCGTTATTTTCATGGAAAGTGTTCAACTGAGCTTCAATCTATGGTCCCCCCTCGCCAAACTTTCACAAGAAACACTCGTCTAGCTGTAAACACTATCAATAATTTCCCCCACTCTTTATCTGTGCCTAAACCTAAACGTAGATTCCATGAACAAAGCTTCTTTCTTAGAACTGCACGCCTGTGGAATTGTCGTCCGTTTTCCTGCTTTCCGGCTGACTTCAATATGGTTGTGTTCAAGTCTAAAGTAAATAAGTTCTTGATGAGCCGTTCCATATAAGTTATCAAATTTACCAAATTTTCATTACTAATGATTACTATATTGACCAATTTCTACTGTACACTCTTTAACCCTTATTCTTGAGTGGCCTCTGGGCCTTGATAATGTGGTGATGATGCCTATGTAAAAAAAAAAAAAAAAAAAACCTCCCTGCAGAACTTAACATCGCTAAAATGGCCTCGTCTAATTAGGATATACATACGAATAAACATTAATTGCGAATTCAATATTCCGGAGAAACTATCTTTTTCAAGGGAAAACGCTTAAAATCGCCGTGTTTGAATGTCCATCGTTTTGATTGAGATTTTGTAAATTAAAATTTAAAATATTTAATATAACGCAGTATTTGTCTCTATTAATGTTTTGTGTCTAAGATTTAAAAAAAATTGGGGAGTGCGCAAGCAAGTTTGGGTGGTGAAAAGTGTTAAAATAAAAACTGCTGTTGGGTTTTCAAGAACGTATATTAAAAAAATCATAATTATCGATTGACAAAAAAACAAAAACAAAGAAACAGCAACTGAATTGATAACATAAAAATAATGTAGTCTGGGATATATTTTTCGAAATCCATAATCACCCGTTAATTAGGTTAGGAGATTAACTTTGCTGGCTAAGTCAGCCATGGACTGAAAATGACTTATATCAAATATGTGTGGATTAGAGAGAAATATTGCTAATTAGATAAAGATTAATACAAAATGAGTTGAAGTTTACTTATCTCATACTAGCTGTATATACCCGGTGTTGCCCGGTCGAAAAGTATTGCCGGGCAAAGTGCTTTGTCACATATAATTTAAGATACACAGAATATCCTAACCTGTTATGAAAATTGACCACATGTTGAATTTAGGGAAATATAAAACACATCCATCTTGGTTTATAAAAATCAATCGCGAAGTAAATTTAATAGTTAAACAGGAAATGATTCCCATACCTTAATTAAATAAGCTACTTCCGGTTTGAAACGCAACTGTTTTCAGCTATAAATAATTGTAAAAAAAAAGGTAAATCAAAAATATATTAAATTAAAAATAACTTCAATTAATCAACTTTTAATAATATTTCTAAATAGAACGGTTATATATTCGAATAGCATGACTTTTAAATGAGAAATAAGGTGCTTCTTCACTATAGCAATAGATGGAAAAAAAACAAATTCTTACTCTAGACGCACAGAAAATTTAGCACAACAGAAAATTACTTAAAAGTATCGAGTTTTTACATTTTTAAATTAGAAAAAAATGGTACTTCTACGGTATCCTACCCAGGAAATAAGGTACTTGTACAGTGAAGTACCCATATGAAAAACAAAGAAATTCTTATCTGTGACGTACATAAGTTATCAAAATCAAAAATCATGTAATATATTCGAGTAGTATAACATTTATATAAAAAATCCGGTGCTTCTCTACTATAGCACTCTGATGTAAAAACAAACAAACTCTTACCTGTGACATGCCAAAAATTTAGCACAACAGAAACTTATTTAAATAATTTTAAATATGTGTACATTACCGGCCCTTAGTAAGGAATTTTTTTTCGCATACGTGCTGTAAATTTCCTGTCCAATGAAGGTACACTGATTCCATACATATGTTGTGTAATACTCGTCCTAGGTCAAGATGGCAAATGATAAATAACACATAAAAACTGATAAATAACACATAAAAACTTCCTCTATTCTAAGAATAACGGGTATGTTCAACATTTTTCTTATTGTCTAATACGGTCCCGAGTAATGCCGGGTGGCCTTGCTAGTGGTATATAAAAATTCATGCTGTGAAAAAAGATGTAATGAAAATTAATTTTTTAAAAGAGTGTTCCTTTCGTATATATAAATTACTTTGTGAACAAACAGACAAAAATACGACTCCAATATAATACTAGATTCAAGCAAGCAAAAATGCTCAGACGGTCCACAGAGTTTTATAATTAATATATATATATATATATATATATATATATATATATATATATATATATTCCGAATTATACTGGGTTAATATAATTCAGTAATTGTTCATATACCAATAAATTTAAGCCAAAAATATATGTGTATATAATCCACATACAGTACTGCTTCGTTGTATCACAACTCGTTAGTGCGGCTAGACAAACACCTTTCCCCAGCCGTGGATTTAACCTACAACCGTCGCATTGACAGCTTTCACCATTCAGCTACGAATCAGTGCCATAAATATTTCTCCTAGAGTCTGTATTAAATCCATAACCTCCCCTCGCAAAGTGCTCGAACCATCAGCTTGTTTACAAACAAATTAATAGTGGGCTTCGTTTAAGAGCTTTAAATACGCGTCGGGTGAAAATATATTTACAAAATGCTCAACCCAAAGAGCGTGGCTATCCGAGGGAAAAAACTATTAGAGTAGGAAGCTTTCTGGCATTTAGGGACCGCAATCATGAAGAGGTGAGATTTTGTTGCTAAGCGGGTTTATCGGAGATATGTATATCAAGGAGGTACAAGTGCAACCCGTTCATCAGAGCACATTCTATTAAATTTTTTGTAAAACAGACACAGAGATGCAACATTGCGGCGATGGGACAGGGGTTGGATCTTAGTTGACAAAGCGGGGCCTATTAGATTGAAAACTCTTTTTTGGACCCTATCCAAGAGGGAGGGGCTAGTAGTAGATGCACCTGCCCAGATGTGTTACTGTATGTTTTTTTTTCCTTTTTTCTAATGTAATTTTTGTTACGATTCCGAACCAATTTCTTATGCACGTTCTCGTGGATCGGCACACAAAAAATATAAAGCACATATAAATGGAACGCCCTGTTTCTTTATTATGTAACATTAAAGGTTTTTTGTGGCGTTTTTGTGGCGTTTTCTGTGGGTGTCTTTTTAACAGATTTCAATTTAGGTAATCTCTTTTTCCTTAAAAAAAAGTGACAGCCGAACTGAATTGGTTTTTCCTTTTGACGGCTCTAAATTTACTTCTGGTATTATTTTTAATCGTGTTTACAGCATAAAACATGGCGGGTTGAGGTCTCTTTTATTTCTTAATGGTTCGGGTTTCTTTCCTTATCTGCCATAGAAGAAGAGTCGATGGAAAGCTTGAGATATTAAGTAAAAAGTTATTTTCGTTTAATGTTGCGAAAATCTACATCGGATATGTTCATCCCGCTTACCCTTTTTATCCAATTGTGTGATTACATTTGTATGCTTCAATTTCGATAAAAGACTATTTGTAATTTAGCGGAATTGTTATATATAAACGAATACCTAAATTGAACCTATGCCCATGCTAGTGTCTATATAGGTTGGTTGATAGGTTGGTTTTTGTTTTACGGCATATCAACCTTTTTCGGGCTATTTAATGCAAAATCTAGAGGTTTGGAAGAAACATATTTCAATAGGATATATTTTTGTTATTTGTTTTATTAGTCAGTTTTTTATTTAACCCATAGTTAGGACCCTAACTGGTACTACCACTCCGGGTCGGAGTGAACCTGGGAGCAATGGCAATTAAAGGGTGGCTTCACACTCACCAAAGCCCGCAAGGTGGAGCCTCACCATCGGATATAGTTTAAGGTCATATCCAGGACCCAAGGTGTCTATATAACGGGTGTATATAACAGTTTACTTGTTCATGTGTTTCTGTGTCTATTGAATATACATAACGTGTATATATTTATGAGGGTTTCGAACGTAAGAACTCTTTCTATCATGAGGGATTTTTTAAATCCGACATCAATAAGAATAACATAAAGAAATATTTTTCCCCCCATATAAAAGTGTGTGATAAAACAGTTAATCTCTTTGTTCTATATTTTTTCATTTAAGGATGATTTAGTGAGATATAGCAGGGTGAAAATTATTTATGTTAAGACTAGCCTGGTTGCCCTAGGTTATCCGGGTGTTTGTAGGTGTGTGTTAAGCAAAAAACAAAAGTTGTAGTAGGCAGACAGGCTCGAACCCGTGACGCGAAGACGAAAAAGACGGTATGTGAAAGGTTGTTGGTTGAGCAAAAAAAAAAAAAGGAAAATTCCGAGCGCAAAAAAAAGTGGTAGCAGGCAGAACCCGTACTGTAAAGGACGAAAAAAAAGTGAAAAAAAAACGTGACGCGTTAGCTGCTGCGCCTATCTTCAAACCAGAATTGGTTTAGGTTCAAATCAAGGTTAGACAATCGAAAAAAGGCGATAGTTTCGAAAATTGCCAGGACCGCTGCGAAGAAAGTAGGTTCTGTCTATCGTTCTAGAAAACTACTAACACCCAAAAGTATCATGTACCTCTATAAGGTCACCATTCGCACAGGTATAGAGTATTGTTGTCATATTTCGGTTGGTGCATTTGCTACTAGTCTCTCCCTCCTAGACAAGGTTCAAAAGAGAGTCACCAACCTGATAGGTCCTGAACTATCATCTAAGCTTCAGCCTCTGCCCCACCGACAAAATGTTGCATCCCTCTGCCTTGTTCTACAAGTATTTTAACGGCGAATGCTCCGACGAACTGCAAGAACTTGTACTCCCTCCACGCAAATAACCCCGACAAGCAGCTAAATCCCACCTCTACACAGTAGATATCCCTAGACTCAAGAGATCCTTCTACTCCAGTAGTTTATACCCCAGAACCTCTAGACTTTGGAATTCCCTTCCGGGTCCTAGCTTCCCAAACTGTACTGACATGAAGAAGTTCAAGTGTAACGTGAACCGATATCTTGCTGCCCAACTCCCTATATAGTACCCCTATAACTTGGGTCCCTGATAGTAACTCCCAACATCAAAGTAGTAATGTGCCTTGTGTAGGGCGAAAATGTAATAATAATAATAATAATAATAATAATAATAATAAAAATAAAAATAATAATAATAACAATAATAATAAATATAAAAATAATAATAATAATAATAATAATAATAAAAATAATAATAATAATAATAAATATAAAATAATAATAATAATAATAAAAATAATAATAATAATAATAATAATAATAATAAATATAAAAATAATAATAATAATAATAAAAATAATAATAATAATAATAAATATAATAATAATAATAATAATAATAAAAATAAAAATAATAATAATAATAATAATAAAAATAAAAATAATAATAATAATAATAATAATAAAAATAATAATAATAATAATAATAAATATATATATATAACTACTTCATTTACTCACATAATAATAATAATAATGATAATAATATATATAACTACTTCATTTACTCACATAATATATATATATATATATATATATATATATATATATATATATACCCACAAACTTGATGATGGGGAGATAGGCGTGTAGCCTCTTACATATGAGATACATAATATCATTAATTTAAATATATGTCACGTACAAAAAAAAATTAATGTCTCCCTTGCCTTTTGTTAAGGATGAAAGTGTAATAAAGTAGGTGTGGGTGTGGGTGTGGGTGTGGGTGTGAAGCACATGCAACAAAACATTTAATTAACATCAGCCTTTATAAGTTTTTGAAGTTTCTTTTGGCTGGAATGACGTTCTAGAAACATTACCTGAGTTCAAACGACTCATTAGCTCATAGAATAATGCAAACGTGACCTCCAACATTTTACAGGTGAGGGTTTTCATCAAACTCAGGAATCTATACAAAATTCCAAACAGAACCTTTTTCTTAATCTACATGAACACATGGCACAACGGATAAAGTGTTAAGTGATAATTCGTTATTGTTATATAGAGGAGTCTCTATTTAATGTTGTGATATTTACAATGCGTGACGTCTAGTGGTTAAAATGTTCTTCTATTGTTGTATGCGTGTTTATGTGGGTATTTCACATATAATAAAACAATTTATGAACATCAGCCTGTGTAGAACACAACCAAATAACATACCTCTCTTTGTTGTGCCGTCTTCTTTTCTCATTATCCGAAAGAAAACGAACAACAATAGATTATATATCTGATATAACTTTATTAGCGTTTCGAAGATTGCTATTGCTTCGTTTGATTTCTACGTTTCTCCTAGCTTCCAAACGCGGAGACGATATCTTTCGTGCTAACTTCTTCAGCTCTCCCACTCTGACTCCAAACTCTGGCTGTACGTATCTCAAAATGTATCCCCCTTTCATTACGTCATTAGTACATATAACATTAAGATCACCTGATGTCTTTTTTTTCTGTAATCCATAATGTTTATTTAAAAATTCCTAAATTTGATAACGGTTGTGTTTGTTCTAACATTCCAAGTTACATTCCCGATACTGTCAAGAATTGTATAAGTCAACTATATTAAAGGAATAAATTATAAGATGGTCAACATCATGAATTCTTGAGTATAACTTTTGTCATTTATTCTCTCTCTCCTATATATATATAGAAAGAGAGAGATATATGCATATATATGTGTGTATATGTATATGTATATATATATATATATATATATATATATATATATATATGTCATTTAATCTCTACTATGAATAGTTCGTCTCACATCCTATTTTCAAAACATCAACAACGATCATAATAATAGCCGTTCAGGTTACTTAACACCCTCGGCTATTCTCTATATATGAATATGCTTTTTATGGTGGGGAAAGAAGAGTCAAAATATATAAGCACAAATTGAATTGTATCAATAGACAATCTTGTTGGTATTTAATAAAACGTTGATTTGATTTCGTCGACACACTTTAATCGAATTCGAAATAAAAGAAAAGAAAAGAAAATATCGAATAAATGAAAATAATTTGCATTATTCGCAAAAACAATCCAACTTTTTATGACCGTCAATTACAGCGCCGTCTCTTTGGGTAAGATCTCCTAAAGAATAAACTGAAATGAAATAAATGAATCCAATCTGATGCTTTGGTTTCTAGGAAACTAGGTATGTTAGCGTTTTTGCACGATTTGGGAAACTTCAAGTACGACGGTCTATGGAGTAAATGCTGAAAAACTCGATTATGGGACTGAAAGCTGGCTTCTGATTAAACAAGGCAGAAAGGAAGTGTGTTGGGTAAACGCCGGGCAACGCCGAGTAGAAGCATTTAATTGTCTGTTATCCATTTATCCATCTATCTATCTATCTAATTATCTATCTGTCTAGCGCAGTAAATGACAGAGACTGAATCGTGGGAAACAATGGGTTGAGCGAACATTACAGATGCAGAAAGAGTCAAAAGCCAATGTTGCGCATGTATTAAATTGGGTGACCGATCAGTTTGCACCAGAAGTATCCGAATGGGGACCAGATCTTACGTGTCAGCGGTTCCTGTTTAAATAAGCTGAGTCAAGTCAGTTGGTTAGGAGATGCCAAAGAAGTAAAGACGGGTTTAACAGATCTCCACATAAGGATGTGACGGTCTCTAAATGGATGCAGAGAAACGCCACAAGTCTGAAATTGTCGAAAGACAATGTGTTTGGGAGTGAAATAAATTAACAGATATATAAAACCATACATCGGCTTGTGTCTGTCTTGCATGCGACTTGTTATAGCAAACCTAACTCCTCAAGACGTTGGCGAGTCCCCATGTAGCGGCCAAACGACGGAAAGCCATGCAGCAACAGGTATGTCGTATGGCGTTTAGGCATGATTTTGTATCAGTCATGGAGGATTTCTCCTCAATTAATCGAGACCAAAAGTTATCTATTTGCTTCCTCACGAAAGCAAATTAAACACAAGGTCGTTTTTTAATGTGGCGAAAACCAGTTCCCTCCAAAAGGGGGTCCTCTTTCAGTGTCTAAATAAATAGTATTGTCTCAGTATGAAGGGTTTCCCCTACATTGACCAAAGACCAATTAAGTGAAGCATCAGAACAGATACTACAATTTGAGATATCAAATTTTTTTATTCAGGCTAAAAATGCAATGTAAGTTCAACATAAACAAAAAAAGTTAGGCACAAGGTCAACTCAAAACGGGGAAATAGGTGGCGTTTGTCATCCTTGTCACTCTAGAACTAAACAAAGTGTCTCTTAGCTACTATCTTCTTCCACCATAATACCGCATTCACCCTTTCGTACTGGGGAACGTACTACTTAGAACCCAATTATTTAAAACATTTTTTATTGACGTGTAAAAACAAAAAAGGTAAAAATATTGATACAATAATTAATTTGTATCGAGGGTGTAAAAAAAAAAAATACAAGAGTGGTTAGCAGAATCCTATTAACCCCGTCTAGTTTATAGACCACCCGTTCCACTTCGGTTTGTAAAAGAACCTGAGCTCATGTCTCTAAGTGGGGATGTCCTCTAGATTGGAAGAAAAGGAAAAAATAAAAATTAGATGGTAAGGGAGGTGTTAGTGACATATCTTTCCTTCCAAGAGGAGTGAAATTAAGATGTAGGGGTTAAAAAAATTGCAGTTTGGAGGGGGTGGGATCTAAGAGGCTTCCTAGCCGAGGAAGAATGGAGCACTCGACAAAGAAAGAAATAATCATGCTCAAACGCATTTTATTTCCTTTTGAATTGAGAGTGGCTATGTCTTCTGATGATTTAAGGGCAAAATAGATTCATTGATTGATATAATAATTGAGTGATTTTGTGCTACGAAACAGATACTGCCAATAATTGTAAATGTCAACTCGATTGAAGGAATAAATTGTAAGACGGTCAATATCATGAAATTTGGAATCTATACTTTTTTCATTTATCCATTATATTCTGTGTAATTAGATTAAGCTTCTTAAATAATGATTGGTATATATAAAAAGAAATATATGTAAATAAACAATATTTCTCTAGAAATATATATATATATATTATTATTATTATTATTATTATTATTATTATCATTATTATTATTATTATTATTATTATTATTATTATTATTTATATAGACATATATCCTGACTGACGAAGAGCTTTTGGTGTTTTTAATAAAACAATTGTTCCGAACCATTAGCATGTTCAGTGTAGCAAACATGTAATATTTATCTATATAAATATAAACAGTATATCCTGTTCTTTTTATTGAGCACTCTTAATAACCTTGTTTTAATTCATGGGTTTTATCTCATGATACGTTTAACTTGGTATATATATATATATATATATATATATATATATATATATATATATATATATATATATATATATATATATACACACACACGTTTTGATACGTTTAACTTGGTATTGGTATATATATATATATATATATATATATATATATATATATATAGAGAGAGAGAGAGAGAGAGAGAGAGAGAGAAAGAAAGAGAGATAAATAGAGAGGGGGTTCAGAGAAATTAAATTAGCATATAAATTATATCAGTTTTTAGAATTCGGACATAATTATTTGTCGCGCGATTTTTATTGTATTTCACTTTTTATTATAATTCAAATGAATTCAAAAGTCGTTTCATTACAAACGGAAGTCAAGCAAGGTAGCATAAAATTTTAGGATTTTATTATTTAAAAGATATATAGATCCAGTTATTATAGGAAACAGAACGTCCTATTGCATATACAATTCTAGCGTTGGTTGAACATAAGCAGAGAATGTTTTTTCTGTTTATTTTGTAATGTAAATTTTACTTTGCTGTTTTATTTTTTTTTTTTTAGTAATGTTTCTTATTTTTATCTTTCTTCGTTTTTTCTTTGGAACATTGAGATTACATGTTTTTTTCTTTTATAATACGAGGATCAATCTATGAAAACTGAAGGCGAAATTTTGTTGTGAAACGTTCGTAAGACGGAAAAATTATAAGAAGGAAATATGTATGTTAATGGAGCTGATCCTGAGCTAAGAAGCGCATATTCTTGCTCGTTGGTGTGGGCCTTGTCACTAGAGAAAATTAAATCCAACAAGCCAGTCTCATTTTAAATAATTTTACTGATATATTTATCGTTGCAAGATCTGTTTTTCTGAAGGAAAGATATTAAGGTCATCGCAGAGGTTTCCAAAAACTGATGTTTTCGAAATGCCATTTTCTTTTGCAAGATGGCGTGTTGATTCTGTGAATTCCTCAAGACGTTCCCGTAAAATCTGAATATTATCTAGAATTATGGCTGAACTATGTCGACCACTGTAACCTTTGTAAGCATTTGCCACATTCCTGTCTCCCAAAATTTAATGACCAAATTTGAATTGCCATTCTCTCGGGTATATTGTTCCCGCCAAAGTTTCTCCTGCATTGCCACCATGTCAGAAAAAAAAACTGATTTTGTGGCAAAGTAATTTTCAGTGACTTTTATCTGCCACTGCGCAGGAAAACGTCTGGTTGGGTCCTTATTAGTGTCAAAAGAATTTGTCTACGACATCTTAAAAATAGAAAAACTATTGCAAAAGTCAACTTTCGCATGAAAAAACAAAATCGAGCCCTTTTTCTAATTTCAAAGTTGCAGCTGGATTATCTCTGACTATATATATATATATATATATATATATATATATATATATTTAAAGGGGGTTAGAACAATTTTCTATAGAGCAGAGTGTACTTTAATGTTATAGCAAAATACTAATTTAATTAAAATACAGAAAAAGAATAATGCTCGTTGTTAAGCCGATGTATCAAAGCTCAATAAGCAAATATCCTAGAGCTACTTTTATATTTGGTAAGGTGATTGATAATTTATAATTCAAAATAAAAATGAAAAATGAAAAAGCCGTTTCATAAGAAGGAGAACAACAAAGCCAATAAATTGTACGATCGTTTCGGAAACGATGTTTTTATCGTCACAGATATTGAGTCAAGGACAATAATTTTAATAAAATACACCATAAATAAACCTAGCATTTAAGTAATGCAGATGAATCTGGAAAATATTAAAATATAAGGAAAAATATTTAATTAATGATGTACTAAGTAAAGTACTATTGGTTAATAATAAAAGTCAGAATAAAATTACATAGCTGTGTTTAGAGTAAACGGTAGAGTAAAATTACAAAGCTGGGTTTAGATTATGTATAATGTCATAATAGGATGCTATTAAGAGAATTTCAACAAATATAAGTGTATATATATATATATATATATATATATATATATATATATATATGAGTGAAAATGTTTGTGTGCGTGTCTGTCTGTATACATTTCCTTACCAAATAACTCTGTCAATTTTCGGTCTACAGACTCGAGATCTGGTCTAAAAACTTGAAATTTTAGATATAGGTTCTTTTGGACATAGATCAAACTTTATAATTTGATTTGAGCCGAAAACAATAAATGCTAAGGGGTCCAAATTGAGATGAGTAAACACAGAACTTTTTCCTATATATATTTTTGTATGCGTATATATATATATATATATATATATATATATACGCATACAAAAATATATATAGGAAAAATATACATATATATATATATTTGTTTACAAAACTGTCTACCAAACTCCTCTGTAAGTTGTTTTTTGGTCTAGAGACATGAAACTTACTATATAGGGTATTCGACCCCATGCAAAACTTTAAATTTGGGTTTTAGCCAGGATAAATCAGTGCAAAAGTGTGATAATAAAAAAAATGGATTTGTGAGGTGAAGGTCGAACGACAGCATTACAAATACGCAGGCGTAACGTAATAGCTATTGGTTCATATTTCAATTTTGAGCTTGCAGCAAACATGTCTTTATAGCTTTATATTAATATCAAATGAAAAAGAAAATCATAAGCTAAAAGTTTTGGATTCGATTCTCGATGGCGGCGCATGAATCATATTTTTTTTCAAAATTTTTAAATCATCATCATATATTGGGCCCAATATAATATAATAATAGATATAAATCTGAATTAATCAAAGTATTATCTTTAAGCATATTTTACGACCGAGCAATGCCAGGCAACCTGCTAGTATATATATATATATATATATATATATATATATATTATATATATATACATATATATATACATATATATACATATATACATATATATACATATATATATACATATATATATATATATATATATATATATATAGACCGTATATTTTGTCGTACAAGACCATCCTTAAAGATTAAAAAAATTTAATCATCTTTAAATTTTAAAGATGATTTTTGAAAATATATATATATATATAAGATACCGATAAGATAAGATACCGGAAGTTGCAATCTTTAACCTAGGCTAAACATACATTGTTTCAGGATTTAGCAGTCGTCTTATACAACCGATATATGATGACTTTATTAAAATTTGTTCCAATTTTGTACCTCGTCTTATCTGACGATTGCCTTATTATACGCCGAATTATACGGTGTGTGTATATATATGTTAACCTGCATTTTCGCTTTTTCTCCTCTTTCTCTCTGCTCTTTTTATTTATATCACTTTGACCTGTTGACCTTTTTCTCGCCAGATTGTTTATTGTTTGCTACTCTATGGGTCACAGTTCCTGTTGATTGCCCTGTTAACCTTATTTCCGCTAGCTTTTATTTATTGTATTTTTCTGATGGTTTTAGTCTAACCCATTTAATATCGGTTAGCTTTCCTGGCCGATTGACATCATGGATATAGGTCGTTTTAAATCCCGGGATTTCCCATTGTTTCTTTTGTTTGCCTGGATACAGCTTCGTAACACTATTATAGGTCACCTTTCCTGGGATTGACTTATTGTTCATTGACCGCCCGGATCTCTCCCTTACACAATAACCAGCTGTAAACGCTTAGAGAATGAACTACACGAGTATCGAATGAATTTTTGTAGGGTTCCTCACTTAATTTCTTCTTCAGAACTTCGAAATTGGTAAAGTGGGAAGACCTTACCTTACATAATGGACCAAACATCTTTATCTCACCAGCTGATTGAAAACTTTTTACAGCCCTCCAAAGAAAATTTCGGTTCAAATTTAAAGTTAATCGCAAGGTCTTCTGCAGACTATCTGGATGTAAATAGCTATACAATTGCAATTTGTTTCGCTAAATCATGGGACATATTTTCAAAAGTAACATTGAAGTTAAACTTTATCTATATACACATGAAAGAGATAAAAATTCATGAAAATTTATAAAATATAGATAATAACAAGTATATTATAATATAAAGCTCCCTATCTTAGGTTGAACATTTGGGAAGTGATATGCAAATTACCATGAGTGAATGAGGCATAAAAAAATGACTAAGTTCAGCATTTGCCCCCCTCCCCCATTTAGTCCCAAAAGTCCTCAAAGGACGTCAAATCCTCGTGAAAATGAACAAACGGTGCAGTTTAAGGCCTTAACATATGTAAATTTGAGTTCTGCACCATGTAAAAAAAAAAAAATTACAAAGTCCATCATTTGCACGCCACCCCCATTTAGACCCAAAAGTCCCCAAGGTCTTAACATATTTAAACTTGAGTTCAGCGCCATGCAAAACTGCTAAATAGACATAAAATGTAAGTTTATTATCAGCGCTTACTATGAATGAAGACGGCGGCGGCTAATGGAGTTGAATGCGTGGCGGTGGAGGAATGAGGGAGAGAGAGTTGGGAGAGGAGGTCTGTACGGCGGGAAACACACGTGCTAACTAAGACGAGCTGGTGCTAGGCAATCTCGACCACTGGGCCACCTAGCGGTAGCATCTGGAAACTCTCGAAACTTACATTTTCTCTCGTATCTAGATCAAAATTTAAGCTCGGAAGACCTCTCGTGTCTCAAATTTCTCATAAATAGCTCGTATGTAGAGGAGGCGCTGTAAAAGTATGCCATACAGTTTTTTTTGCGGGGGGGGCGGGGGTTCATAACTCTCTGCCGTATTCGCTGTTTTTTTTTTTTTATTCCAGCTCGTTTGACTGATTAATTCTGCTCCTGTTGACGGCCAAAAGTATGAATATTGCAAACAAAATATGACTTTATATAACGTGAAACGTTGGGTGTGTCTTATGACGTGTCTGACTTTTACATAGGCAACCCCACACAAAAAAAAATTCAAAATTAACATGATCTTAATAACTAGAATCAACTTCACAAAATGAAATAATGCATTTTTTGCTAGTTACTCTTGTTTTACAGCGATACGCAGGTAGGTTCTTTATGTAGTATCCTCATGCGGAATCACCGCCTATAGATATGTTCTAATCCGATTTTCTGTTCACGTCCGCAATAAACGAGAAGTCGTTCAAAAACAGACACAATATTATTACGCTATCGGAATTTTACATTTTTTTTTTTTACTCTCCTCGCAAATAAGAAAAGAAATCCTAAAATGGACATATATTTTACCACTAATATTTAATTATACATACGTGTTTGCATATACATATACACATTTAAATTATATATAACCATATTTATACAATATACAACGTTGCATACACATATATATGCATATATATGAATATATATATATACTTTATATATGTATACTCATATATATGCATATATATATGTATATATATGCATATATATTATATATGAATATATATATACTTTATATATATATATATATATATATATACTCATATATATGCATATATATTATATATGAATATATATATATACTTTATATATATATATATACTCATATACACTTGTGCCCGATATTATTCATACCCCTCCTTGAAAATTGAGTTTATTAGGTGTAACTTTCTAAGAATTTATTGTTTACGTCCATATTGATACATATTCTTAATAAACCTCTTCTGATCATTTTCGTCATTTAAAAATCTCGGGATACTTGTAATAAAAGAAATATAAAGCTATTTATAAAATCTGCAATGTTCAAAAATAATCATACCCCCTTATTTTTTCAGTATTAATCGAGTTTCTGACTGTTTGTTTCCTGTTTGATTCTTATTTTGAATGCTTTTATACAACCTTTGATTAATTTCATTTCGTTTTTTGCATTTTTCAGAAATTAAAATGATATCAACTGAAAACCAATAAAAGAATAAAAATTATTAGAATGGGGAAGAAAAAAGAGCTTAGTAATGATCTTAGGACTAAAATTGTGAATTCACATAAGGATGGTTTAGGTTACAAGTCAATTTCCAAGAAATTTGAGGTCCCTACAGCAACAGTACAGAGCATCATCAAAAAATTCCAGAGCCACCACACAACAAACAAATTGATTGGTAGAGGAAGGAAAAGGAAACTGTCTGCTAGAGCCACCAGGGATATTGTAAGCAGTGTTAATGCAAATCCAACCACCACTACTAAGGACATTTTAGAAAATCTGGAGTCTTCTGGCATAAAAATATCAAGGCAAACATTGCAAAGGACTCTGCATGAAAATGGTCTGAAAGGAAGAAGACCAAGAAGGACTCCATTGCACATCGGAAAACACCTTGCAGCACGTCTAAAGTTTGCTAGGACCCATGTGAATTCTTCAGAGTCCGTTTTCTCAAGTATTTTGTGGACTGACGAAACAAAAATTGAATTGTTTGGCCATATGGATGCTTCTTACGTTTGGAGGAAGAAAGGAGAAGCTTACAACCCAAAGAACACCATACCCACGGTGAAACATGGTGGTGGTAGCCTAATGTTTTGGGGCTCCTTTTCGGCTAGTGGTCCAGGTAGTTTGGTCAAAGATGGAACCATGAAGAAGGAGCAATATTTGGAGATACTCCAGAAAAACATTAGACAGGATGCGGAGAAGCTCCATTTAGGACCAAACTGGGTCCTTAAACAGTATAATGATCCAAAACATACTGCCAAAATAGTCAAGAAATGGTTTGAGGATAATCAAATTAATATTTTGGAATGGCCTAGCCAGAGTCCCGACCTGAACCCTATCGAAAACCTCTGGCACATATTGAAAACTAAGGTTAAAAAGCGGAAACCTAGAAATTTGAGGGATTTGGAGAACTACTGCATCGAAGAATGGTAAAAAATCAGTGTTGATGCTTGTAAAAACCTTGTTGATAAATATCCAAAACGGTTACAGGCAGTTATTAAGAATAAAGGGCATGCTATTGACTATTAGTAAGAGAGGTATGAATAATTTTGAACTAGTGCCATTATTGTTTTTCTTTGTATACTGTTTCAAACTTGCATAATTTATTTATTTGTTGAGTTTAAATTAAATGCTTATGCTTGATTTATTGCTTGAAATCCCTTTAATATTGTCTACCTTCTGGTTTGAGCAATATTCTTATAGAAATATCAAAGATCAGAGGGGTATGAATAATATCGGGCACAAGTGTATATGCATATATATTATATATGAATATATATATATACTTTATATATATATACTCATATATATGCATATATATATATATGTACATATATATATGTATGTGCATATATATATGCATATATATACACGCATTTTCTATATAATCGTGACATCTTTACGCTTTCCTAAAAATATACAATATATATATACTCATATATATGCATATATATATATGTATATATATGCATATATATTATATATGAATATATATATATACTTTATATATATATACTCATATATATGCATATATATATGTATATATATATACTTTATATAGTTATATGTGCATACATATATGCATATATACACACGCATTTTCTATATAATCGTGACATCTTTACGCTTTCCTAAAAATATACAATATACAACGTTGCATACACATATATATGCATATATATGAATATATATATACTTTATATATATATATATATATATATATATACTCATATATATGCATATATATATATGTATATATATGCATATATATTATATATGAATATATATATACTTTATATATATATACTCATATATATGCATATATATATATATGTATATATATGCATATATATTATATATGAATATATATATATACTTTATATATATACTCATATATATGCATATATATATATGTATGTATATATATATACTTTATATAGTTATATGTGCATATATATACACACGCATTTTCTATAATCCTAAAAAAGAAAGAATGCGATATTAGAACGCTGAGATTTTCACACACAGGCATATATATACAAATATATATATGTGTGTGTGTATACAAATATATATATATATATATGTGTGTGTGTGTGTGTGTGTGTGTGTGTGTGTGTGTGTGGAGAAAGAGAGAGAAAGGAGGGAGAGAAAGACAGAGAGAGAGTAATTGCAAGGTTATAAGGGGTTTCTGAAGCATAAAAACGTTGTTGTTGTTGTTGTTGTTCGTTTATACTAAATTTCTTTTAATATTTCACACGGTCTTCCGCTCTTGATCACAAAAATGTAGCGAAATAAAAATGAAAGGCGTTGAATTTGTATTTGAAAATACAAGTTTCCATTTTTCCAACGTCATATAAAAAATATGCTTTTATGCTTTATGAAACCCTCATAATCTTAAAAATTTTATATGCTAGAAGATACGTCGATATTTTAATATTATATATCCATCTATCATATATATCAATCAATCTCTCTCTCTCTCTCTCTCTCTCTATATATATATATATATATATATATATATATATATATATATATATATATATATATATATAATGCTTCCTATCTTAGGTTGAACATTTGGGAAGTGATATGCAAATTACCATTAGCGTATTAAGCGATGCTTTTTGTGTAAACAAATTGAGGTTAGATATTTGGATAATGCCAAAAATATTGTTAATTCACTGTCCGCATAGCAGCAGCCATATAGCGCAACCGTTACAAGCTCCGACTGTCGTTTGAGCGATCGGGTTTCGATCCTGGCATGAGGTAGTTGCTTATCTAGCCGCACTAATGAGCGGTACTGTATATTGATTACTATATATATATATTGTTATATTTTGGGTGGGGAGAGCGGGAGTTCATATATATGTGGGGGGTTGTGTATATATATATATATATATATATATATATATATATATATATATGTATGTATATATATATATATATATATTTAATGAAAATTACAATTGAATTTACCAAAATGATCCAAGATGGTAAAATTAAAGTAAATTATAAATATTAAAGAATTAATATTTATAAAATTATCTCAGCCAGATATAAAAGCTCGATAAAACCAAATAGGAAATAGAGCTTATAATATGAGCAAACAGTTAATGAAATATGTTTAAAAACACTGTGAAATGAGTTAAAAACATATTTAATCTGAAAAGGAAACACTAGATAAATGGATAGTCCTTAATCCGCGGAGTTTCGAAGAAATACTCTCCTTCTCATCAGAGGGTAGGAATTAGCAAAATGGGGGATCGGATTTTGCATGCAGAAGGTGATTACTCATTAATGGATAGTCTGGTGGAAGATAAAAAATCCAGTGACGGTAAAATCCATTAATGTGTAATCACCTTTTTCTTTACCATATTCCCTCTGCTTAACTTATTTTGTTTTAAAGTAAGATATTTGACTTATTTGTTGTTTCATCAAATATTTCTGCATGCAAAATCCGATCCCGCATTTTGCTAATTCCTACCCTCTGATGAGAAGGAGAGTATTTCTTCGAAACTCCGCGGATTAAGGACTATCCATTTATCTAGTGTTTCCTTTTCAGATTAAATATGTTTTTAACTCATTTCAAAGTGTTTTTTAACATATTTCATTAACTGTTTGCTCATATATATATATATATATATATATATATATATATATATATTAACGATGGGACAATTTCAATATTTTCTGATAAAATTATTGATTTTGTTCTAAGTTTTCGATTCCAGTAAATAACAGATTCCGGTGTTCAAATCGCCTAATCGCAAGAATTAATGTTTCATTTTTAACGATGCTTGTGTAATGGAAAATCCTCATCTACTTAAAAATGTCGATAGAATTTGACAAATGTTTTTGAGTTGTTTTTTTATGTATTTTGATGAACTCTGTGTGAGATTTAAAACTATATTATTCTCGTTTTTCATTGTGTCCTATTTAACCACTCGTGCCATTTTCAGCTGTCCCCATTTTTAGCTGTGCCATTATCTTAAGAACCATTTTGACCCACATTCATTATTTTGACGATTAAATTTTAGTTTTAATCGTAGTTTATAATCAACTAGTTAGTACAAGCAATAGAAAATTAATTTAATCTATCATATACATCTTACCTGTCTGTTTAAATGTATGTATGTATGTATGTATGTATGTATGTATGTCTAAAGCTTTCGACAGAGGCGACGAATTTTCACGAGACTAGTATCGGATGACAAATATCGAAACATTGGCTAAAAACATGAATTCCTTCACCCTCAACTTGAGATTTTTCTACAATGAGCGGTCACTTATTTAAACCTTCGACACTTCCAGTTTTGTGATGGACTCAATGGCACAGACGTCACTTTTTTCACGTTCTTTTCCCCCTCCGCGGTACGGATTCGAGCCTGTCTGCATGCTACCACTATTAGCACCCAGGCTATCCATAATATAAAGTTAAAAAATTCGTGTGTGTGTGTGTGTGTGTGTGTGTGTGTGTGTGTGTGTGTGTGTGTGTGTGTGTGTGTGTGTGTGTGTGTGTGTGTGTTGGTCTGCTAAAAGTTTTTGACAAAGATCGAAGAGCTTGGTTAGAAGAAAATACCTCCTCCACCTTATTCTCCTTACCTTGCTCCTTCAGACTAGCATTTGTTTCGTAGCTTACAAATTCATTTTTAAGGAACAGCTTTTGTAACGCAGAAAGATGTTGAAAGTGACCTTTGCACGTTCTCCGAATCAAAGCCAAAAGGATTTCACAGTGATGGAACAAGTAAGCTTGTTAACAGATGGGAGGAAGTCATAGATAATCAGGGAAAGTATATCGATGATGAAATCTGTAATAAAGCGTAACATTTGGTTTCTTTTCTTTATTTATAGATTCGGACAGAACTTATGGGATGACCCGATATATATATATATATATATATATATATATATATATATATATATATATATATATATATACTTGTGTATCTAGTTATATCTCAACTCCCTCATCGATCTTCTTTTTTTTATTATTACATTTTCACCCCAAACAAGGCACATTGCCACTTTGGTGTAGGGGGCTACTATCAGGGGCAGCAACTACTGGGGCACTGTTGGGATTTGGGCAGCAAGATGTCACGTTGCCCTTTTTTGAACTTCTGCACCTCAGTACAGTATGGGAAGCAGGAACCTGGAATAAAATTCCAGAGTCTAGCGGTTCTGGGAAAGAAACTACTGGAGTAGAAAGATCTTTTACATCTAGGGATCTCTACTGTGTAGGGGTGGGATTTAGCTGCCTGTCGGGTTTGTCGAGGGTGTCTACGTCGTGGGGGCACAAGTGTCTGCAGTTCGTCACAGCATTCACCATTAAAATACTTGTAGAACAAGCAGAGGGATGCAACGTTTCGTCGATGGGACAGAGGCTGAAGCTTAGATGCCAGTTCATGGCCTATCAGATTGGCGACTCTTTTTTTAACCTTGTCTAGGAGCGAGAGACTAGCAGCAGATGCACCAGCCCAAATGTGACAACGATACTCCATACATGGGCGAATGGTGGCCTTATAGAGGTACAGAATACTTTCAGGTGTCAGTAGTTTTCTAGCACGGTAGAGAGAGCCTACCTTATTCGCAGCGGCCCTGGCAATGTCTTCAATATAATTGTTCCAACTCATGTTTCCTGTGAACGTTTGGCCAAGGAGTTTGAAAGATGTACTCTCAGACAGGGAGCCACTGGCTATTGCTATTGGTAGCAGAGAAGGTTTCTTGTAATTATTGAAGGAAACCAGTTTAGTCTTGGCAGCATTGAATGTGACCATCCATTTATGTCCCCATTCTACTACAGATTGGAGGTCATCCTCTAGTGTTTTTGCCATTTCTTTAGATATGTGTTCATTTGTTTTCCTGTGTTTTCTTTGCGTGTGTAGAAGCCTGCTCGTTCTACCTACTTACCTCCTACACATTTCCTTGACAATCCTCGTTTTTGATAATCAAACAATCCATTCATAACATGTGTTGTGTACAGATAAATATCGCGCCGTCACGCAAACCTGGTATTTTTGAATTCGAGAAAGCCATTGCCATATTTCATGGCAGCTAAAACAGATTTGCCGAAATTCATTCCCACCCGTTCTTTTATTCCCGCCAGTCGATACGACGATGGGGGCATTCGTATCCGCGGCCGGGGAATAATTACCAATATTCAGACGCCAATTCCGGCAGGGACGCGCCACAATAACTGCAGAGGGCAGCATATTTTTAGAGGATAAAAAAACAACCATGTTGTTTTTTTGTTTTCGATTTTATAATATATATATATATATATATATATATATATATATATATATATATATATATTATAATATATATATATATATACATACATATTGGAGTTATTATTTTTATTTACAAAAAGAAACGTATATATATAAGAAAAATAGTCGTATATATATGTATGTGTGTGTATGTGGGTGCGTGTGTGTACGACTATTTTTCTTATATATATTTATGTTTCTTTTTGTACATAAAAATAATTACGAGAAGAAAAGAAGTAGAAATACAAGAAGAAGAAAAAGTAGAAGAGTAGGAGGAGGAGGAAGAAGTAGAAAACTCCTAGAAATAAAATTATATAATATATAAATGGGCAATATGACTTGTAAGATACTCCGGTCTGTCCATAGTTTGGACCAAACAATAACCGAGGCACCTCGACCAACTTCTGACCATGCGCGCTACATTGCACCCCGCGTATGATGCTTACTTGCTCCCCGTAAAAAGTAAAAACAGAGAATGAGGACTAATTTGTATAAAAGACTGTGCGAATGACACATAAAATAATAATTAGAAAAATACATAACGTTGAAAACAGAAACAATAATCAGCTATGAGATAAGATCAAAAACATTGAAAGACAAACAGCTATACGGACGATTCAAAAATAGTTGGACATGGCCACGAAAGGGACACTTAAACAGAGAAATTGAATCTCTAATAAAAGCTGCACAAGATAACGCGATTAGAACAAACTATATCAAAAACATTGAAAGACAAACAGCTATACGGACGATTCGAAAATAGTTGGACATGGCCACGAAAGGGGCACTTAAACAGAGAAATTGAATCCATAATAACAGCCGCACAAGATAACGCGATTAGAACAAACTATATCAAAAACATTGAAAAACAAACATCTATACAGACGATTCGAAAGGATGACAAAGGATGAAATTCATGAAAATATATGGACATGGCCACGAAAAGGGCACTTTAACAGAGACATTGAATCTCTAATAACAGCCGCACAAGATAACGCGATTAGAACAAACTATATCAAAAACATTGAAAAACAAACATCTATGCAGACGATTCGAAAGGATGACAAAGGATGAAATTCATGAAAATATATGGACATGGCTCGGAAAAGGGCTCTTAAACAGAGAAATTGGATCACTAATAACTCTTTTCCTTAACTGGAAATTGTCGTCAACTGTCGTAAAGGTAAGACTGCCCTTAAATTGTTCTTTGTTGTAAACTATAGCAAAACTCATTGCACCTTTTAAAACTGTCTGTAATGTAACTCTAAATATATTAACACCTATTGTCCGGTCCTTTAGTCCAAATCATTGTCTCACTTTGATTAACAATACCATTTCAGCTTTCTTTTGTGTTTGTTAGTTCACAGTTTTCTCTCAGTTGTCTTTCTACTAAGCTCACTTCATATAACCGTTGTATTGTTTATCAACTTATTTCCTCCTTTTTTATTTAAAATATATCTTTTTTATATCATTTGTTGTCCTACTTTTTAAATTCATATCCCTTTCCGGGGGCGGGGGGGTCGATAGTATCATATCATGCTTCAGATGGATTCATTTCGAACATCAAGTGCTCTACACGAAACATACGATTCGGAATATTTGTGAGACATTTAGGAAATATTTCGAGGGGCGATTAACTCAACTATCCAGATACCGCTCTCAGGACTTAAGCAAATATTTAGCTGACACTCTCTTCCTCGGTGCGACGGGAGCAGTTTGTGGTCATGGTAGGGATACGGAGTGTGATTAAGAAGGTGGTGGGCAGAGGGCGCTGAAGGAGGTCAGTTAGAACAAATCACCAGAACTTGGTGGTCTGGCTTACGACCTTAGAAATCAAATTCAAAAACAATCGATTAAGCACGTGAAACTAATGTTCCCTGTATAATATAGTCAGTAAGATTAGACTCTTTGGCTCCACGCACCCACGTCCCTATGGGTTATCAAAAACCGATAAAGCATTCACCCTATTAAGACCGACTCTGTCAAGATTAGGCTGTAAATTTGTTCTTTGATATTTACATAACACACACACACACACACACACACACAAACATAGGAGAGAAATTGAATGCCTACTAGACGCTTTCCTCGAGTGTCTAAGTTCTCTCTGTACAGGGGTTTGTCAGACCTGGCATGAGAGTACTTTTCCCTAAAAATCACATAGTATTCGCTGCCCAAATAATGTCTCCTCGCGATGGCTAACTCACATGAGCTTTTACGAGGAATGGTGCAGCTTCTCCAAGTGATGTTACTTCAAGTAATATCACGAAGCTGGATACTCCACCAGACTAGATAAATTCTTGTCCTGGAATCCAGTAAAACTAAGAGATCAAAACGAAACATAAACTACAACATATGACAATGGTTTATTGGGGAGAAGTACCTCAGTGTTTGAGAGATAAAGAACTTTAATGGAACATTCGAATATCTATGTATCTCATATAGAGTTCAAGTGTTAGTTAGCCCCAGGTAGTGCGCCCCTTGATTTCTGAGAACTTCGACTGAATTAAAATAAAACAAAAATTATGTGTGTGTGTGTGTGTGTGTGTGTGTGTGTGTGTGTGTGTGTGTGTGTGTGTGTGTGTGTGTGTGTGTGTGTGTGTGTGTAAACGTGACCTTGTCAGGATATCTGTCTGAAAACTTCCTTCTACAAAATCCACCATGACTGCCCCCGGAGTGTTACTGTACATCAAGTTCCTCTTAACTTACAATTACAGGATTATATATTTACTCGAATTCATTTTGTCTTAGCAAACGAGAGTTAAATTTAATTTGTACCCTAGCACATAGACCCTTCATGGTTTGTACAAAATTTAAAGTGAACGAAGAAACAAGAATTGTGCGATTAGTTAGTCATTAACAGGTAAATATTTAATTTTCTGAAACAAAGTCAATTACTGTGGTTGAACGCCCAGTTTACAGTCAATTGCCTTGAATAGGAACGGCAAGTAAGAATTTCAATTCTGCTTGAAAACTTTCTAAAAAAAAAGACCATTATCCTCGGCCACACTATAATAATAATGCCATTAATCATTTTTAACGTTGCTGTGGTACTGACTACATAGGTAGAACGATATTAAGATTAAACAATGGAATTCAACAACACGTACTTAGCAAAATAAGGAGTGAAATCTTCCGATAAATGGATTAAAGCCGTTTCACAAGTAAGTCGGATTCTACCTTTTTAGGCGACTACGTGTGAAAAGAAAGAAGAGGCTTGAAGTTTTGTTCCAAGTTCTGTAGAAGGGCAGGTCCTGTAGAATAAGCAGAAAAGAAAGTCCTGTAAAGTCAGCAGACGAGCAAGTCCCAAAAAATCACACACACACACTAAGGTACTCTTAAAGCTGCAGCAGTTCACCGATACGATCACACTGACGTCGATCCTAGAAAAGACACCCCCATGTTCCAAACACACTCCCTTTATCCTTCCGGCGTTCGTCCTCGGCCAATCAGCAGCCAAAGAATGGTCACGTGGGGCCCAGTGATGATCGCACAATCTACAAGATGAGGACGGCGCCATTTTGGAATTTCTTTCATGTTTCGGCCATGCACGTACGCACACCGTGGGAGCGTTCCAAGGTAAGGCATGACGCGCAGAAACGTGGGCGCTTCCTCCCTTCATTTTCTTTGACTCTACACGGATATTCTCAAAAGCACATGCGAGTATTCCATCGTGTAACATTTTATGAAAAACGCGGCGTATGCAATGGATTTCAATATGGCGGTATCATTTCAAAGTCTTGGACAGCATTCCCCCTGTAAATAGCGTAAGCGTGTCTAAAACTCATCCCTTAATTTACTACATATATTTATATACATATTAATCCTCGCGCGAAAGAGCATGGCACAAAATGTTTTAAATAATAATAATAGAATAACAATAACAAAGATTTTCGCTGGCGAGGACTACTATTGATTGTAAACAGTTATACAGTCCTTTTGAAATTTTCGTCTCTATTTTTCTCGTTATGTACTGAATATTTGTTAATGAAACCTATATGAAATATGTCCCTTATTAAATTTTAAAAATTTTCTATTCTGAAAGAAGTTTTAAAATATTTAATCTTTAAAAGTTATTTTAAAGTTTTTGTTGAAAGAATTCAGATTTTCTCATTATTCAGACCTGTAATAATACAAAGAGGGGGTTGCAAAAATGAGTTGTGGTGTGAGAAGAAATACAAACTGAAATAGAGAAGGAGATTTTTTAAATATAATCTTAAAAAGATAAGATACAAGTTAGAAAAGCATTCAATCCAAGACATGAAAATTGTTAAACAAAATGTTTTTACTATAGGCTTTAAAAATAAAGGTACAATAAATTTTACAAAGTAAGGCATAAAAATTTAATTTAAATTGAATCAAAAAATTACCTTGGATTTATTTTATGTAATGTACATTTTGTTGCAATTTAAAAACATAATCTTTCATCTAGAAATTAATGATATAGATATAAAATTTTCAATGATTTTTTTTTAAATTGCAACAAAATGTACATTACATAAGACAAATCCAAGGTAATTTTTTGATTGAATTTAAATTAAATTTTTATACCTTACTTTGTAAAATTTATAAAAGTGCACTTTGAAGATAAATAAATTTCAAATTGAATCTTGTACCTTTATTTTTAAAGCCTATAGTAAAACATTTTGTTTAACAATTTTCATGCCTTGGAATAAATGCTTTTCTAACTTGTATATATATATATATATATATATATATATATATATATATATATATATATATATATATATATATAGCAGGTTAACAAAAAAGGTCTTGCGGTTTTTAACTTTTTAAAATTTGAAATTATATCAGCTCAAACAAAAATTTATAAACTGAAAAAAAATGACCATTAGTATAAACGTACTTTTGCCAACGCAAAACAAGTGTATTTTTTGCGTTTTGGTGGCGATGAAGTCGCTGACGGCGTTTTTTGATATCACTTAGGTTTTTGAGGCATTTCTCACGCAGAAAGTGTCGAGATGCTTGAAACAGTTGTAGTCGGTAGGTGAGACGTCTGGAGAGTATGTCAGATGTGGTAGAGTTTCGTAGACCAATTTGTTCAACTGCTGCAGGGTCGGTTTAGCGAACAGCGGTTGGTTGTTGTCGTGGAGGAGAATATGACCTTTTCTGTTGACTAATGCTAGGTACTGTTGTCGAAGTTTTTATGTCCTTCATTTATTTGTTGACAGTACATCTCCGCAGTAATGGTTTAGCTTGCATTGGAATAACTGTAATGGATAAGACCAAACAGTAGCCATGTCTCTTTTAGTGCAACTCTGGTTTTGGGAAGTGTGGTGGAGCTTCGTTGGCGTCTAACCACTGAGCTGAGCGTCGGCGTTTGTCGTAAACCACCTACTTTTCATCGCAAGTCACAACCTGGTCGAGAAAGGAGTCGTTCTTGTCGTATAAAAGAAGGGAAGATTACACTTCATGGCGGCGTTTCTTTTTATTTTCGTTCATCTATCAAGTTTTTTTGTCTTTCCAATCTCTTAAGTGGTTTGAAATCGTCGTATACGTTACGTCTAATTCGGAACATAACGCATGTTCTCGAACAGATGTGCGTGGATTGGCTTCGACTTTCGTCAACATCCGATGGCCGACCACTACGCTCATCATCTCGTCGCCGCCTCGAAAGTTCTTAAACCACCATTGTGTGTCTAGAAGTTGTTCCTAGGTCAAACGCTTAGTTGATATCGTGAGCTGTTTTCAGCAGCTTTTCGGCATAGCTTGTATTGAAATAAGAGAATTGTCCGAATTTGCTGTTTCTCCATCTTGTATCGAAAACATACTTTAAAACCATTGTAATTTAGACGATTACACTTGAACGTCATATCAGTACAGCGAAAAACTCCATTTAAAATGATATATAAAGTAAAGGTAATAAAACGAAAACTTATTTCAAAATACATAATTTTTAAAGTTCCGTAAGTACTTTCCTGTCAACCTAATATATGAGTTTAATTTTGTGCATTTTCCTAAACTGAATTAACTGCTATATACTAGTTGGAGTACTCCTTTTTCCGTTCTTCCTAATACTCTATGTATATTTATATATCTGATTTTTAGTCTGTAGACCAAATAGTAGAGACTTTTCGCACACACACTTACTATATATATATATATATATATATATATATATATATATATATATATATATATATATGCGCGTGTGTGTGTGTGTGTGAGAGAGAGAGAGAGAGAGAGAGGGGTAGAGAGGGAGAGAGGGTTTCAAATTGTTTCTTTCCCTGAACTGAATTTACTGCTACACACATTTGCCTCTTGTCCTTTGGATGAAGCCTACAATAATCGGAGTTGGTATAATCTGAATTTTTTGCCGATTTTTATAGGAAGCCATTTTTTTTTTCGCTTCTTTCTTTTTTTTTTTGTATTTTTATTCATTTATTTATTTGGTTTTTATGTTTTTATTATGGTTTATGTCCTTATTTTTATTCATTTATTTATTTGGTTTTTATGTTTTTATTATGGTTATGTCCTTATTTTTATTCATTTATTTATTGAGTTTTTATGTTTTTATTATGGTTTATGTCCTTATTTTTATTCATTTATTTATTTGGTTTTTATGGTTTTATTATGGTTTATGTCCTTATTTTTATTCATTTATTTATTTGGTTTTTATGTTTTTATTATGGTTATGTCCTTATTTTTATTCATTTATTTATTTGGTTTTTATGTTTTTATTGTGGTTTATGTCCTTATTTTTATTCATTTATTTATTTGGTTTTTATGTTTTTATTATGGTTATGTCCTTATTTTTATTCATTTATTTATTTGGTTTTTATGTTTTTATTATGGTTTATGTCCTTATTTTTATTCATTTATTTATTTGGTTTTTATGTTTTTATTATGGTTATATCCTTATTTTTATTCATTTATTTATTTGGTTTTTATGTTTTTATTATGGTTTATGTCCTTATTTTTATTCATTTATTTATTTGGCTTTTATGTTTTTATTATGGTTATGTCCTTATTTTTATTCATTTATTTATTTGGTTTTTATGTTTTTATTATGGTTTATGTCCTTATTTTTATTCCTTAGTTTTATGTATTATCTTGTACATTTCTCTCTTCTGAAATATATTTTCTGCCCAACTCCCTACTAAAGACATCTTTCCTTTTGCCTTCTCATCTCCCTATCCTGCCGTTGCATTCTCCCCCAACTTTTCCATTTCTAATCCAAAATTTATTTTAAATCGACGCCTTCTATTTTGTGTAATCTTTATCTCTCCTCTTCTAACGAGAAGCATTTAGCTTTGAAATGATAAGACCTAAAAGGGGTTTCTTTCCTTTTAACTTATTATATTCGTCTTTTACCTGATTTAGATGATGACGTAGTAAAATGTAACTGTAATTCTTGCATCTTTATTTTTTATAGTTCGCTCCTCTTAATTGAGTAGAGCTTTATCTATCCTGGTAGATGAATCTTTTCACTGAAAAATTCACACTATCTCCCTCCTCTCCCATATATATTTCTATATCTACAATTATATAAATGCAACTGTGCCTGTGTATGAGTTCGTTCCTTATAGACTCCGAAACGGCTGAACAGATTTTTCTTTAAAATTAACAGAAATTAGCGTATAAGTCTGGAAGTATCTTAGTTAAGGTTTGTCTGAGAATACCCCCATGATTACCGATAATCGATGACCGAACTGTACCTTTATTTTAATTTATCTATCAACGTTAAAGCCTTTTTCCATGTTGTCACTTAGCAACAATGATAGAACAATGGACCGTGAAAATTTTACTGTGTGTAAGTTGATAGCGTGTTTTGTTTTTTGTTGGGTTTTTTTTTGTTTGTTTTTTTTTTTGCATGACGTAGTTGAAACTCCGCGCATAAATTTCTTAATTATTCTCATTAACTGCAATTTTATTAAACTTGAAAATTTACGTGTTTTTTTGTTTTTTGTTTTTGTTTTTTTGTTTTGTTTTGTTTTTTTGCATGACGTAGTTGAAATTCCGCGCATAAATTTCTTAATTATTTTCATTAACTGTAATTTTATAAAACTTGAAAATTTACGTGTTTTTTTTTTTTTTGTTTTTTGTTCTTTTGTTTTTTACTTTGAATGAGGCGGTCTGTGGGTTCAAACCCCACACGTAAATTTCTTAATGTTTTTTTTTTCGTTAACTGGAAAGAATTTTATATAAAATAATTTTAGAAAAGTAACAGGAGGTTGTCTAGAGTGCAATATGGAATAACATATTTTGGACTAAGTTTTGCTGCATGGAGGTATGTGAAGTTTCATTCCGACTGATTGCACGGATTTCGGTGACAATAAAAATTGTGAAATATTCGTTTGATTATCATTCAATCCCGGGCAATGTTGGGTCTCCCTGCTAGTATGTATGTATGTATGTATTTATATATATATATATATATATATATGTGTGTGTGTGTTTGTCTGTGTGTGTAATATAATAATGTCATTGTTTTTATGCATTAATACAATTCATTTTCATATAAACAGAAGATAATAAATTTTATTGTCTTTCAACATGCGCATAAATTGTAAATAAAATATATACGCAGTTCCTTAACAATAATAATAACAATAATAACAATAATAACAATAATAATAATAACAATAATAATGATAATGATAATAATAATAATAATAATAATAATAATAATAATAATGATAATACAGAGTGACCAAAAAACGGGCCCCAACTCTAAGTAGGCCCCGTTTCTTTATGTTTTGTCCGAACGAAATGAAACTTTGGTCATAATTAGTTTATTATATTCAAAACATCACATCCAAACACTAGGGTCTTTGGCCTTTTTTCTCCATTCTACAGCATATGTTCTAGATGGCCTCTATTTAGCTTTTGTTTTTGTTTTTTTTTGGGGGGGTCACCCTGTAACAATAAGGCTTATTGCCACTCAAATTCCAGTGAAAACAATTACCACTGCTAGTGAGTTATCAATGGTAAGTGGCTGTTGCGATAATGTAAAGTCATTTGCAAATGTTATCGAGAGGGGTGGAGGGTAATGGAAATCTGGGGAGCTCTGTTGTCACTCAGCTTCCAGGGAACACCACAGGTTGTTATCACGGAGAAATCTTTGATGATTTCTGTGAAAGCTCCCTGTGAGCCAATAATAATAAGTTATGATTGTGAATTGATTTTTTTTTAATTTTGGTTGCAACCAAACTTTATAAATATAAAAACATAACTTCATTGAACTTTTTTATTTGAAACAACTTAGATGGATATTTTATGGAATATAAGAATGTATAGTTTTTTTATATAAACACAGGAATATATGAATAACAATGAATATATTATTAACACAGGAATATGTCAATAACAGTGAATATATCATTAACAATATGATATAAATGCGGGAGTACCCCAGAGGTCTATCCTTGGACCTTTATTTTTACTGATATTCATAAATAACCTCCCTGATAAAATTGTTTCGGAGATGGGTATATTTGCCGATGAGACCACCCTTTATGACAGGCATGAGGGGAAAACAAATGAACACATATCTAAGGAAATGGCAGAATCACTAGAGGATGACCTTCAATCTTTAGTGGAATGGGGACAAAAATGGATGGTCACATTCAATGCTGCCAGGACTAAGCTTGTTTCCTTCAATAACTACAAGAAACCTTTTCTACCACCAATAGCAATGGCTAAGAATACACTGCCTGAAAGTACTTCCTTTAAACTCCTCGGCCTAACGTTTACAGGAAAAATGAACTGGAATAGACACATTGAGAGCATTGCCAAGGCTGCTGCAAAGAAGGCGGGCTGTCTCTACTATGCGAGAAAATGACTTACGCCTGAAAGTATCCTGTACCTCTATAAGGCCACCATTCGCCCAAGTATGGAGTATTGCTGTCACATTTGGGTTGGTGCATCTACTGCTTGTCTCCCACTCCTGGACAAGGTTCACAAGAGAGTCGCCAACCTGATAGGTCCTGAACGGTCATTTAAGCTTCAGCCTCTGTCCGATCGACGAAATGTTGCATCCCTCTGCCTGTTCTATAAATACTTTAATGGTGGCTGCTCTGACGAACTGCAAGCATTTGTACCTCCTTTACGTGACTACCCCCGACAAGCAACTAAGTCCCACCCCTTTACAGTAGAGATCCCTAGGTGTAAGAAAGCCTTTTACTCCAATTGGTTCCTCCCCAGAACTGCTAGACTTTGGAACTCCTTTCCATGATACTGCTTTCCTAACTGTACTGATATGCAGAATTTCAAGTGTAATGTGAACAAACATCTTTCTACTCATCTCCCTTCATAATACCCCCGCAAATTGTCCCCGATAGTAGCCCCCTACTTCAAAGTGGTACTTGTCTTGTTTGGGGTGAAGATTGAATAAAAAAAACATCATGTTTCTGCAGTTTTTTAGATTAAGATTATTCGTATGATTTGGATTGTGTCGTAGTGGATATGAAATACTTGGTAAAATGTTGTTGTAAACTTGCACTCTTATCGAGATTGCAGGAACAAATACTCAGTGATGACAACGTTCAAAATTACAATTGCAATTTAATTTGGACTTCTATCCAATCATAGCTGACAGAACAAGAGCATAGTATCAAGTCAATTAAATAAAGGCTTCGTGCAGATCCAACAGAAAGATTCCCGAGTTCGACAATATAAACGTGAAATAGATCGGTTACCTCGACTAAGATGCTGTGAACATAACACTCAAGATGAGGACAGTACTCCGAAGAATCTAGGTAATAGAAATAATCAAGAATATTTATATGTGTGTGAGAGGTTGTGTGTGTAGTTTGTGTGTGTTTATGTGTGTTTACGTGTGTGTTTGCGTGTGTATGTTTTTTGTTCATGTGCGTTTACGTGTGTGTGTGTTTTTGTGTGTTTCTGTGTGTGTTTGTGTTTGTGTGTGTTTGTGTGTGTCTTCATGCGTTTGTGTGTGTCTTTATGTGTTTGTGTGCGTGTTTAATTTGGCAATGTTTACCGTTTTCATTAGTTGTTATTACAATTCACTTTGGTTATTTTCTCGCCTCGGGCAAATATATGAAAAGAACTTATTAAACCTTAAATTGAACCGAAATAGCTTGTTGCCCTACGCAAACAACTAAACCAATCATCCTAATGGAAAGAAAAAATATTTGTAAATGTAATTGTCCATCAATAAAATATGTGTCAGTTCTGTTCCATCTTTTGTGTCCGTTTTGAAATGACAAAATAAATCGCCATCCAACACCCACATGGACATAACATCTTCTAATTCAGATAAATAAGATTTTGAGACAATGAAGTAAGAATGAATGGATAACTTGTATTTTGAATCAAAATAAATAAACAAAATAAATAAAGGAAATGAAGACACGTACGAGTTTTTAAAATTAAGCAATAAAACGTAACTGACCAGGCATTGATTATAGACATTCATTAACGTAAATGAACAGGCATCGATTATAGACATTCATTAATGTAAATGAACAGGCATCGATTATAGACATTCATTAACGTATCCTAGATGAAGTCACATAATAATAATAATAATAATAATAATAATAATAATAATAATAATAATAATAATAACGTATATATTAATACGATAGCGTGTGTGTTCTTTTGTGTGTAACACTTACATCCGGGTCGTTTAATTTTTTTGTTCTTCTATTTCTTGTCATAAATAATTTTACCAAGAATTCTTCATAAGTTTTGGTTACGGTTTCGACTATAGCTGATGGCACTTAAATCATCTAATTTTTATAAATATTTTTATCAAGAATTCTTCATAAGTTTTGGTTTCGGTTTCGATTATGGCTGAAGGAACTCAAGTTGTATATATATATATATATATATATATATATATATATATATATATATATTTAAAGGGGGTAGGAGCAATTTTCTATAGAGCAGAGTGTACTTTAATGTTATAGTAAAAATACTAAGTTAATTAAGATACAGGAAAAGAATAATGCTCGTTGTAAAGTCGATATATCACAGCTCAATAGGCAAATATCATAGAGCTACTTTTATATTTGGTAAGGTGATTGATAATTTATGATTCAAAATTAAAAAGTAAAAATCCGTTTCATAAGAAGGAACACAACAAAGCCAATAAATTGTACGATCGTTTCGGAAACGATATTTTTTATTGTGACAGACATTGAGTCAAGGCAATAATTTTAGCATATTTTTTTTAAAAAAAACAAAGTCTCCTCATCAGCAAAATATTGGGTGGGTTTTTCTTTTTAATAAAAGACACCATAAATAAACCTATCATTTAAATAGTGCAGATGAATCTGGAAAATATTAAAATATAAGGAAAAATAGTTAATTAATGATGCAGATAAGTAGAGTAATATTAAAAGTTGGAATATAATTACAAAGCTGGGTTTAGATTATGTATAATGTTATAATAAGATGCTATTAAGAGAATTTCAACAAATATACGTGTATATATATTTTTACCTTAAAATGGTTCATCCTTTGAAAACCGTTAATGTCCTCAGAGCAATTCATTTGGATGTTGTCTGTAGCTTATACATGCTCTAACTGCTTAATTTCAAATTGAAACGCCAAAAGGGAAGTTCCTTACGGTTAGCTTATTTCATCATCGCTTAATTTAGGTTTGAATAAAAATATAAATATTAAAAATGAAGGGAGATAATCGTTTTTGTCTAGTAATATGGTCAAATGGGAGATAATTCGTCTTTATATTGTTTTTTTTTTCAATATAGTATAAGAATTTTTTTGAGTAAATATAGTAATATTATAATTGTTTTATTTATTTATATATCTTATTTATTTATTTGTTGGAATTAGTAAAATTAGTAACCTACAAGGGTTAAATTTGGTTAGAGATTTAACTAAGACACAGAATAATGGTAAGTTTATTAATAATAATGATGATCCACATCTTATTTTTAAAAAAAAACAATATTTTGCTGATGAGGAGACTTTGTTTTCAAAAAAAAAATATTATTGTCCCTCACTCAATGTCTGTCACAATAAAAAACATCGTTTCCGAAACGATCCTACAATTTATTGGTTTTGTTGCGCTCCTTCTTATGAAACAGATTTTTCATTTTTCATTTTAATTTTGAATTATAAATTATCAATCACCTTACCAAATATATATATATATATATATATATATATATATATATATATATATATATATATATATATATGGCTCATTCCACACGGATTTTTTTTTCAAATTTGCTACACTTGTAGATCTCCATGAAAGGAATTGAATGGCACTTATTAAGCATCTCAAGGTCAAGGGGTTCCTGCGATATGACCTTGACCTTTTAGAAAAATGTCAATTTTTATGAAGAAGTGACCAACTTTAAAAGACGATATCTCTGTCGGGCGTTCGTGCTAGCTTCGATAAATACTTTTACAGTTTTAACAAAAAACGCTACAAAAATATCAGAACGTCTCCATTTACAATGAACATCTACAGAATGCCAACATCAATATATTACATATGAATGAGTTCTCTGTGGAATTTCCACAGGTCCCGCTAGTAATAATGATAATAATAATAAAATTAATAATAATAATAATTGTAGAAATATTAAAGGTAATTATAATAAGAAAAAAGTATGAAATAACAATTACATATAAAATCATGATAGACTAACAAACTGACAGCGATTATTATGGACGTAACTATAATATGTGTTTATTTTATCTGAGAATACTACTGATAATAGTAATACTACTACTATTACTAATAGTATTAATATTGATGATAATAAAATAATTATCATTATTGTAATTATTTTATAATAATAATAATAATAATGTCATCGTATCGGGCGAGTTGCAGGACCGATTTGACTCTTTCCCTCCACAAGTCTCTACCTTGTATGGCCTTACGAAGATCTTCAAGTTGTAAACCAGTGTCTTCTGTCAATAATTTTGTGTACATCTTGATAGGGCTTCTTACTTTAGCGGTTATAGATTATCATGTTCGACAAGATACTCCAGCAAGGGGGCTGTAGGTTACATCAGCCGAACATTGTTCAAATAACACTCAAGATAGGTCGAATAACCCAAATGTATAATTGTTTTTATTTAATTATTTGGACTACTATCCTCATCTTCTAGTTGTTTTCACGACGTTTCGCCCAATTATTCCTCTGGCCTTCGTCATATTCCTATCCCGTCGCGGTTAACCTACTGTAGGATCCCACACTACCACATCACTGATGAGCTCATCTTTTTCGTTTATCAATGTCCGGCATAACGTGTTCTTTCTCTTATTACTTGATAGATCCAAAGCAGTCGACCATACAGACGGCTAATTGTTTGGTGTGTTTTTCAGTTTAAGTTTAACATTGTCCAGAGCATTCTAATGTAAGTTCAATCTAACTTACTTTCAAGTTTTTTGTTGTTGTTTTTTACTGCGCGTCCATGCGGCACAATCTCCACTAAGACTCCATAAAGAATTTCTTGGTTTGTTCTGAGAGAGCAGATTTTCATATACATTTCAGTGCACTCCAAGCGTTAGCTATTCTGACGTCTTTTTCGGTGGATACATGCATCAAGTCTATTGCCAAGGTCGCTGGAAAAATGGTAGGATCCTTCTACGGCTCCAGAATATATCTTACTGCTGGTGCAATTCTCTATCTATATAAAAGCCAAGTATGTCCAAGGATGGAGTACTGTTGCCACATCTGGGCAGGAGCTGCTAAAAACACTCTATCCTGCCTTGACAGAGTACAAATTAGACTTCGTAGCTTAGTGGGGGATGCCCTTTTCTCTTCCCTGCAACCTATCTCACACAGCAGAGACGTTTTGAGCCTGTCTTTGTTTTATCGTTATTTCCATGGCAAGTGCTCATCTGAGCTCCAATCCCTGGTCCCCCTCGCCGATCTTTCACGAAAAACACCCGTCTAGCTGAAACCACTGTCAAAAATTTTCCCCACTCTTTATCTGTGCCAAAACCAAAAACGTAGATTCCATGAAAAAAGCTTCTTTCTTAGAAGTGCACGCCTGTGGATCTCTGTTCCGTCTGCCTGTTTCCCACCTGACTACATCCTGGATGTCTTCAAGTCCAACATAAACAAATTCCTGATGAACTGCCCCCTTAAGTAAGACACTTTATCAAATCTCAACACTAACATACTGTACACGCAATAACCCTTATCTCTGAGTGGCTTCCGGGCTTTGATAAGTGATGACCACCTTGTGTAAAAAAAAAATGCGATGTGGCTGCCGAGATATCCAAAGTCATCTACTTGTTTGAGTGATGTTCTGTTTAGTGTTTCAGTTGGGCCGGTTTGGTGGAAGGACACATATTCTGTTTTTGTTGCGTTTGTATGCAGCCCAATCATGGCTGCTTGCTATTTATTTTGTGCATTAGCCGTCACTGCCCCCCCCCAAAGAATGAGGTCAAACAGCCAAGTAGAGTCAAGGAGGAAGGAAAGACCAATGGGGAGAACACTGACCAGACCTGCACTGGATAAGTGCGAAGAGAACCGGGACCTTTGGGAGGATTTTGCCCTCAAATCTCAATGAAGACCAATAGCCGCTGCCAACGAGAAATCAAGGGCAAGAAGAAGAAGAAGAAGAAGAAGAAGAAGAAGAAGAAGAAGAAGAAGAATTAAATTATACTTTCATATAAAAGCGTGAGAGGCCAGTGGGGGAGTGCGTTCATTAAAAATTTGAAAATGCTAATTCGGTACTGAAGTCGTTGACGCGCTTGTATCAGCAGCAACCGTATTACAGATATGCAAATGACCGAGCCAATGCGCGAAGTGACGTCACAGACGCGGTTGAGAAGAAAAACACGCGGACAGTAAGCGATATGAAACACACTGTTTTTTGCTGTCATTACTTTTCTTTTATAATTTTCAGCTGTTAACTTTTCGATACTTCTATTAAGTGATCAAATACTTTCATTTAGATCGTATTTTAATCTATAGAGGCTTGAACGCCCCTCCTCCAATAAAATGTACTTGGAAACAACGATTTTATAGCGAATTTAAGAATGGTTAACCAAAATAATTGCGAAAAGAAAACAAATCTATATATATCTATAAAAATAAACATGTCTGTCCGTCTGTGTGTGTCTATGTACATTTCCCTACGCAATAACGCTGTCAATCTTCAGTCTACAGACTCGAAATTTGATATACAGGGTACGGAGATTTGGGAAAATCTTTGTAATCGGTTTTCGGGCAGAAATATGGCTGTTAAGGGGTCAAAATTCAACTTGAAATTTTAGATATAAGTTCCTTCGACATGGAATTAACTTAATAACTTGATTTGAGCCCAAAACGAAAAATGTTTATGGGTCATAATAGGGGTCAAAGTTTAAAAAAATTGACCGTTTATTTATTTATTTATTTTTTTTTTTTTTTGCTCCAAACACCCGGGCAACGCCGGGCTGGAATGTAAGTAGGCAATAAATAATTGTTACGAAAGGCAACAAATGCTACTTTTCTACCTGAATGAGTGAATTTATGTTTTAAAGTATTTTAAACACCTTTCTTTCTTTCTTTTTTATTTTAAATTGCGGGTTTTGAGTGTCCAATATCTTCAGATTTTCTAGAAAAAAAAAAACGGTATATATCATATTTTTACACGCTAGATTGTAAACAAAATCTCCAGATCTAGCGGCAAAACCGCTAAATTGGCAACATTGATTATTTCCCTTTGCCTGTCTAACGTAACATTTTTATTTTTATTTTTTTTTTTTTTATTATTCAATTTTCACTTAAAACAATGCACATTACCAGTTTGAAGTAGGTGGCTACTATCGGGGACATAAGTTGTGGTGGCATTATGAAGGGGGGTGAGGAGAAAGATGTTTGTTCACATTACACTTGAACTTCTGCATATCAGTACAGTTGGGAAAGCAGTATCCCGGAAGGGAGTTCCAAAGTCTAGCAGTTCTGGGGAAGAAACTATTGGCGTAAAAGGCTTTCTTACATCTAGGGATCTCTACTGTAAAGGGGTGGGACTTAGTTGCTTGTCGGGTTTGTCGGGGGTAGTCACGTCGAGGAGGTACAAGTTTGTAATTCGTCAGAGCAGCCACCATTAAAGTATTTGTAGAACAGGCAGGAGGATGCAACATTCCGTTGATGGGATAGAGGCTGAAGTTTAGATAACAGTTCAGGACCTATCAAGTTGGCGACTCTCTTTTTAACCCTGTCAAGGAGTGAGAGACAAGCAGCAGATGCACCAGCTCAAATGTGACAACAGTACTCCATACATAGGTGAATGGTGACCTTATAGAGGTACAGGATACTTTCAGGTGTAAGTAGTTTTCTGGCACGGTAGAGAGAGTCCACCTTCTTTGCAGCAGTCTTGGCAATGCTCTCAATGTATATATTTAATCTTTTAATCTCTAAAGAGAGAAAAATAATTTTAAGATTGAATTTTTTTATTTTCGATACTTAACAGATTGATTTCTGTACAAAACATATTTAAGAACTTATAAATTACCCTTGTGCGAAATTTGCAAAAGATAGGTCCAGCCGTTTCGGAACTTATGAGGAAGGAACTCTCTCTCTCTCTCTCTCTCTCTCACACACACACACACACACACACATACACACGCACACATACAGTCACTGTTTTATAATAGTACCTATTTACAATTCCTCCCCACGGGACAGAGACAGAGTTGGATACTAGGGTCGTTTTTTAACGTGGAGAAAAGGAACAAAAATAAAAATTGTCTCAGTCGTGAAGGATTACTCCTCCATTGACCGAGAACAAGAAATTGAAATGCAGTAGAAATAGAGATATAGAAAGAAGAAATAGAAGAAAAGACTTTAATAACATTTTCCAAATTAAGGTATTTCTTGCTCTGGGTGCCCGGCGTTGCCCGGGTGTTTGGAGGTGTGTGTTGTGCAAAAAAAAAGTGTTAGTAGGCAGGCAGGTGCGAACCCGTGACGCGAAGGCAGAAAAGAAAGTGAAAGAAAACATGAGGTTTTACCCGTACTCCATGACGCGACAGGAAGTTCGGAACGTTGAAATTAATAAAGTCATTTCAACCGATACGATGACTTGCAGAAATTGTGACGCAAAGACAAAAAAAAACGACTCTCCTTGTAGAAAACTGGCCAGTTGAGGGTGAAGGAATAAATGTTTTTAGCCAAGTTTTCGATATCTGTCGTCCGAAGGGTCTAGCTTCAAAACGATATCGATCTGGTGAAAATCTGTTGCCTTTATCGAAAGTTTTAGGCAAACATACATACATACATACATACATACATACATTCTTACATACATAGAAAGGGCTTCCTTCAGTCATGACAGACTATGGATCCCCACTGTAAGGTTGCTTGCGCGTGAAATATTTTATGGCTAGAGTTGCGTAATCTGAGTCGACATTGTTGAATACCAGCGGCAAGTGGAGGTTCAGGACGACTGGAAACAGTGCCGAGATAAGCGGAAAGCACATACAGCGCCTTGAATTCCCAAATGGTCACCCATCTGATACTAGCTAGGCTCAACGTTGCTTAACTTCGGTGATTTGACGAGAACCAGGTGTCAACGTGATTATGCCGTACGTACATACATACATACATACATACATATATACATACATACATTTAAACAAACAGGTGAGATTTATATTATAGAGACAAAATTAGAATAAACAGTTTAAGAACTTTCTCAGTTTATCGGGATAAAAACGTCTGGAAAATTTGGTTCTTCATGAATTTAAAGAAGTCTAGAAATTATGCAAACTGGAAAATCTACACTGCCTCCAAATCATACTAGGTGCCTTCAATAAGTTTCTAGATTTGTGTGTGTATGTGGCATTTTTCATCATCATCATCATCATCATCATCATCATCGTTACCAGGGTTGTTCCTTTTGTTATTGTTTTTGTTCAGATCTGGCCTTTATTTTTGCCTCTATTTCTGCCTTTCCTTTCTGAAGACTACTCCGCCAACAACTTCGGTTTGCCGCTAGTTCTTCCGAATTTTTAGTGTTTGAATTCATTGTCTAGGTGGTGCTTTATCACATCCTTGTATCTGAGTTTCTGCTGACCAGTCTTTATGTACCCATTTTCCTATTCTCTATAGAATGAAATTTTCGGATGCAATTTTTTTCCATTCTGACTACATGTCGAGTCCATCACAGATGTTTGGCAGCGAGTGCACCTTCTATGTTTATTCATATTGGCTCTGTTGAGTACGTCAAGGTGTCTTCAATAAGTTTCCAAACGTTTTGGTATAAGCACTTTTATAGGTAGTACACGCATGAAACTCTATTTCACTTCGAAGTAATCTTCTCCGGCTGCAATACACTTGCTGTACTGTTCCAACAACTTATGGAAACCCCCACCGAGGTTTAGTAAATAACCAAAAGATTAGTAAACTAGCATGGGTCACCGATGTTGCATGGGTGTTTGGAGGTTCGAACCCGTACCGTGAAGGAGGAAAAGAACGGGAAAAAAGTGACGTCTTTGCTGTTAGGATCACCGGCAAACCGCAAGACGTAGGTTTAAATGAAGGCTAGACAATCGAAGAGAGGGGATGACTTTCGAAAATATCGGTGAAAAAAGAAATCCCTCACTGTAGAAATGTGCCCAGTTGAGGGTGAAGAAATTAATGTTTTTAGCCAAGTTTTCAGTATTTGTTGTCTGAAGGGTTGAGCCTCAAAACGATACTGATCTTGTGAAAATCCGTCGCCTCTGTCGAAGGTTTTAGGCCAACATGCAAACATACAAACATACATACATGTATATATTGTTAGCTCAAATTTTCGACCCAAACCGATTAAAAAGCTTTCCCTATCTCTGAATACCGTTTTATGTAAAATGTTAAACGTTTAGACCAGAAACTGTCTTAGTAATTTCGTAGAAACCGCAGAAGTCAATTTTTTTAGCTTTGATCCCTATTATGACCCCTTAACATTTATTATTTTGGGCTCAAATCAAGTTATTAAGTTAGATCCATATCCAAGAAACCTATATCTAAAATTTCAGTTGTTTATACCCAAAAATTGGCGGAGGAGTTTGGCAGAGTTCTACAAAAGTCAAATCGTTGAACTTTGACCCCTTAATAGCCAAATCTCTGGCCGAAAATGGATTACAAAGATTTTCCCAAATCTCAGTACCTTACATATCAAATTTCGCGTCTGTAGACTTAAAATTGACAAAGTTATTGTGTAGGGAAATGTACACAGACACAGACACTTTCACTTTCATTATATGTAATCAGTTTTTAAAATAGTCAACCATATAGGAGCCTACTCGTGACCAGACACACACACACACACACATATTCAGCTTTATATTATAAAAGATATATATATATATATATATATATATATATTAGATTATAGTTTACTATTGCGTATATCAGGTAAACACTACATCCTTTTGATTTCATTTCTTTATATATATATATATATATATATATATATATATATATATATAATTTTAATTGGAATCATTATTGAGATGAGTATTATTTATTAATTTTATTTATTGCCGACTATGACGTCTCTATCAACTGCGCCACGAAGGGCGATCAAGGTTGAATTTTTTGTGCTTATAAATTCATGTTTATTTATTATCTGATCTTCCATGGTCGGGTCCGTACCGAATGGTATATATATATATATATATATATATATATATATATATATATATATATATATATATTGATTATAATTGGAATTCATTATTGAGATGAGTATTATTTATTAATTTTATTTATTGCTGACGATTATCCTCATCTTTTCTTGGTTGTTTCACGACGTTTCGTCCAACTATTCCTCTGGCCTTCGTCAGGTGGTAACCATGAACTCTGAATCTCCTGACTGCATTCACTGCAATTACTGCCTTCGTCGTGAAACAACTGAGAAAAGATGAGGATAACTTGCTACTCCAACATCCAAACTGAACAATTTACTGAAAAATCAGGCTTTTGTTTATAACCGAAAGCATATCATTTGCATACCATTGATATTTCATTTGCATACCATTGATATTTCATTTGCATACCATTGATATTTCATTTGCATACCAGCTGACAAGATCGAAAGCCAATAAAGAGAAGCAAAAGTTTTCATTGATTGAGATTGTCGGACTGAGTTCCTCATCTTGGTTGTTATGGTCACAACGTTTCGGCCGTTTTGTTCTCCGGCCTTCATCAGGTGTTTTTTTGTATCGAACTGGAGAACCGTTTGTTAGGAGTCTCGAACCCAACCCTTTATTATTATTACGGGAGTACCATGTTCGGACTCCAGCTAGGCTCTGGGACATAGTTGCTGATTCTCTGTTTTGAATGTTACTTTTCACTGCTTTCGTTCAGGATTGAACTTAGCACCTTTGGGTAACTGTAAACTTTGATACAACGTCTAGGACCACTCGACCATATGTCACAAGGGTTGGGTTCGAGACTCCTAACAAACGGTTCCCCAGTTCGATACAAAACACCTGATGAAGGCCGGAGGGCAAAACGGCCGAAACGTTGTGACTATAACAACCAAGATGAGGAAGTCAGTCCGACAATCTCAATCAATGAAAACACCTCATCTCAAAAATACAGACAATTACTAAGCAAAAGTTTTGTTTAAATTTTCTTTTTGTCTGTCAACGGACACCATAGGCTGCATAAAAACAGGTTTGTAGCATTTTTTGTAAGACATTTATAAACATCTTCTTCTGCCCTGGTGAAGGGACAAGTAAGTAGATACAGACCGAAGAACGCAACCGTTTACGAGGACGAGTAGAGTCGGCAGCAATAAATAAATAGATAAATAAATGAATACATAAAAATACGAGTCTTGAATTTAGAAAATATGTCTGAAACATCGAAAACTTGTTGTAAGCGAGTGGGCCAAATTAGTAACTTTCCCTTTTATTTATTATCGTTCACAAAAAAATTATTTTAAAAAAAAAAACGATGAAAAAAAAAACAAGGGGGAAATAAATTCGATTTAGTCGCCACGTTTTCTTACAAATATCATTTGGTGGGAATATTTGAAAATTAAATGATGGCGGCTAAAAAACAAACCTCGGGCAGTTTTTCTTCATCAGAATGTTGATGTTGCTTCAGCGCCCTCTGCTATGGTTTGGGTGGATGCGCGTGTGTAAAACAACGTTGTTTTAATGAAGATGCCAGAGACGATGCCCAAATTAGAACCAAAACATATTTTGTTCCCCTTTTCTATTTTAGTATGAGTCTCTCTCTCTCTCTCTCTCTCTCTCTCTCTCTCTCGCCTTCTCTCTTCCTCTCTCTCTAAACATATTAAGATTTTTATGGGTACATAATTTTATAAAATATATAAATAATACTAAACGCAGTTCTATTATTGATTGTTGAGTTTTTTTTTAGTTTAATCATATATTATATAAGACGAATAATTTGACAAACGAAAAGAAACCAAATTACACTTCTAATATATATATATATATATATATAATATAAAGCTGAATGCGTGTGTGTGTGTGTGTGTGTGTGTGTGTGTGTGTGTGTGTGTGTGTGTGTGTGTGTGTGTGTGTGTGTGTGTCAAGAATAGGCTCCTATATGGTTGACTATTTAAAAAAAAACTGATTACATATAATGATAGAAGATGTATCGAGACACAGGAATGGGTATGTTTGATCTAGCAGAACGGTGGTTCATTAAAATTGTGGAGTCTGCGTTAGCGCCTAGTCCACAAAGTATGGAAATAAACAAAAATTTAAAAAAACATGTTTACAAGTGTTTTTGATATAGATGTACATAAGAATACTTTGATAAGTATGTTTTAACTTAAATAAGGATGGTATAATAAAATAGTGGGGTCTGCGTTCGCGCCTGGTCTCCATGGCAAGGAAATAGGGACAAACTTTAACAAAGGCTTTTCATATCTATATGCGTAAGTATACTTCGATAATTATGTTTTAGTTTGAAGAAATATGGGATAATAAAATTATGGGGTGTTCGTTCGCACCTGACCTCCATAGAATGGAAATATGTCACAAAGTTGACCAAGGTTTTTTAATATAGACCCACAGAATATTGTGATAAGTGTTTCAGTGTGAACAGGTATGGTATAATAAATTATGAGGTTAATCTGTTTTATTTTTACTTTCATCATATTTTGCTTTGGTTTTGATACCCGCAAATTCGAAGCTATCTCTTTACAACCCTTCCTTTTCATAACCTATCATACTTTCATAAATCAGAGTCCATTTTCTGTAGGCTGTTTTTGAACCCAGTCAACGACGGGTACTTTTGCTAGTATATATATATATATATATATAAAGAGAGAGAGAGAAAAAGAGAGAGACAGAGACAGAGAGGAAGACAGAAATATATATATATATATATATATATATATATATATATATATATATATATATATATATATATATATATATATATATATGCGTTTTCGTAAAAAGAAATATACGTTTATGATGTATATATTCCAAAATTCCAAAAGCTATCTTAAAATTGCAACGGTTCAATAGGATCAGTGAAAATGAATTTACACTTTCCGACTTTGTAACTTTATTATCAAAAGACAAATATAAATATTGCTATTTATATAGTAATCCTAACCAAATGAAAGCGCTGAATACATTCAGTGACGATAGCAGAGCTTATCTATATATCTATAAAAGTGAAAATGTCTATCTGTCTGTCTGTCTGTCTTTGCACATTTCCCTACGCAACTCCTCGATCAATTTTCGGTCTACAGACTCAAGATTTGACATAAAGAGTACTGAGATTTGGGAAAATCTTTTTAATCGGTTTTCGGTCAGAAATTTAGCGGTAAAGGAGTCAAAGTTAAACGATTTGACCTTTGAAAGATCTACTAAACTCCTCCGCAAATTTTTGGTATAAACACTTGAAATTTTAGATGTAGATTACTTGGACATGGATTAAACATTTTAACTTGATTTTAGCCCAAAACAATACATGTTAAGGGGTCAAAATTGAGGTCAAAGTTTCAAAAGTCTTCGGCCTCTACCAAATTACTCAGCCAATATTTGGTCTAAACATTTTAAATTTTACATAAAGTGTATTCAGACATAGGGCAATCTTTTTAATCTTTTTGGAGCGGAAATTTCGCTGCCAAGAGGTCAACTTGAAAGAGTTTACCTTTGTGGACTCTACCAAACACCTCCGATACTTTTGGATATAAACACACGAAATTTTAGATGTAGATAACCTTGACATGAGTCAGATTTTATATATATATATATATATATATATATATATATATATATATATGTATATATATATATATATATATATACATATATATATCAAAAAGTCTGACTCATGTCAAGGTAAGCCACACCAGAGATGAACTTCCCAAACCCTCCACAACCACCTAATATTCTTGAACTCCAAAACTAAAGCACTACAGACCTACCAAGCCCCCCTACCATCTTCTCCCTTTTCGCCTTCCACTTTTCTCGCACCCCTCCCCTGACATCATTCATTCTTTAATTCCTCCATAAACGAACATTTCTGTAAAGTCTGAGGAGGCTACATAACAATAATGTAACTAAACAGAAAAAAAACGGTACTAAAAATAAAACGCATATTTGTTCTATAACAGTATTGAGCACTTTCTTCAGGTTTTTATTAATTACCATTTCTACTATATATATATATATATATTTATATATATATATATATATATATATATATATATATATATATATATATATATATATATGCACATATAGCTATTAACAGTACATAGGACCCGTGCAAAGCCGGGTTGAACTACTAGTATTAAATAATAGTAAGAACAAACTGTAAAATAAAAGTTACGATTAGTTTTTATCAATCGGCCAACTGATTACTATATATATATATATATATATATATATATATATATATATATATATATATATATATATATATATATATATATATATATATACTGATGGGACGATTCAAAATTTGTCCAGATTCTCATACAATTACCGATTATTTTCTTTAATTCCGATTCCAATACAATACAATTATTGATTCCTATTCTGATTTTTTTTTTAATCTCAAAATATGATTTGATAAATTTATTTCGTAATTTTCGCAAATGTAAAACAAACCCTTCATGTGGAGTGATATATAGACATATGCGGTGTTGCAATAAACACTATTTGCGGGACATTTTTCTAAAAGATTGATTTTTTTATTTTCTTACATGACAATTTTTTTTTAATTAAAAAAGCGAAAATGGAGGTTGAGTAAAAATCTTAAGTAATTCAAAAATTGCAACTTTGGGCGCGATCACTGAGGATTAAAATTTAACCGTCAGACAAAGGTAACTATTCCGACTAAATTATTCCGACTACTGTGATGAAGCCGCAGTATTCGTTCGTAATTTCTCGTCAGCCAGAAAACAACTCGCAACACAAATGCATTTGTTAGAAAAATATAAAAATATAATTTTATTTTTTTCGTCGTGTTCGCGCTCTTAAGCTGAGGTTAAGGCAGGAGGGGGCGGATTCAGCAACGGGCCATGACTTGTTTTCTAGCGGGTGTTTCGATCGACAGCTGTGGAGTTCGATCTCTTGATCTATTCACTTCTGGCGACACCAGTTTTGACAGCTTCATCCCTATTTCGCTACCGACTGTCATACGTGTGTGCACAGTCTAAACACGCGATGAGTTGGAAGCCATATTTAGTTTCAGAACAGTTTCCCATGGTTAGTTGCTCTATAGAAGTCCTGGAGGTGACTGGTTCTCAGTAGACAGTTCTTGAGTTGGAAGTCATGTTTAGTTTCAGAACAGAAGTTGCGAGTTTGTCTCTGCTTTATCGTTATTTTCATGGCAAGTGCTCGCCAAAATTTCACAAGAAACACTGGTCTATCTTAAAAGACTAACAATAATTCCCCCACTCTTTATCTGTGCCTAAACCTAAACGTAGATTCCCTGAAAAAAGCTTTTTTCTTAAAACTGCACACCTGTGGAACTCTCTTCCGATTCCCTGCTTTCCAGCTTACTACAATCTGATTGTCTTCAAGTCCAATGTAAACAAGTTCTTGGTGAGCCGTTACACTTAAATTAGCAAATTTACCGAATTTCCATTACTGACAATTACTATATTATTCAATTGACTAAAAATTTCAATGATAATTTTACAAAAACAAAATGCTTTAAAAAATCGGGCTAACTCATTCTATTCATTATTCGCACTAACCACACAAACACATCAGAGCTGAATTTGATAAAACCGTACACGAGATCGCATGTACAATTTTTTCTTGTAATAAACCTGCTAGCCTTGAATTAGCAGCAGCAGCAGTCATATCTAAATGACTGATCCGGCTGCGCGATGTGACGTCATGACAGAGATAAAAAGTATACATGTGTTCAGGGAAGCAAGTATTCAAGACGTAGAGGATTCGAGACGTATTCGAGACACGAAAGAGTGGGAAAGGACGTTTTCGAGACACGAGAGAGCGAGAAAGCATGTTCGGGATACGAGTATTTGGAGAAGTGGAGTTCAAGACATGTTTGAGACGCGTGGGTGGTGTCAGAGCAGAAGCAAAAAATCAGATGCGCCCGAAAAAAAAGAAATGAGCTGTTTAAATATTTAGAAAAATGAGTTGTTGGAAATACCAGATATGAAAAGAAGAGAGTGGCTTTTTGTCTTCCTTGCGATGAAGTTTACTACGTGTTGGGTTCATTAAAATGTAACTACACTTTCAAAACAGAGTGTACAACGTTACATTACTCGCAGAGCCACCACAGCGAATTTAACAGAAGTTTAATACGGAAGAAAAATTACAAATGTTTTTTATGATAAAGGGTTAATGTCACCGAAAATCTCAGAAAAAAAAAGAATTCAATATTTTTTATTGATATAAAATATGCAACATAACTTGTCAATTCTATTCCGAACAAATATATTTATTTATTTGCATTCGAGTTTTTGCATTTTTTTAAGTGCATTCGACTTTTTGCATTCGATTTTTTGTAAAATAAATTGCTTATAAAAGCGCGTCAGTTTGCGTGATTATGAAATGCGGTTGTTACATTTAAACATGGAGCTAACCTAGTGTTAATGTTTCGTAAAGAAAGAAAATAAAGGAGTTTTGTTAGTTGGAAAAAATGCATTTATTACAAAAACTACTGACACGTACTTTCCAAGGCAGCTCAATATGATCGTCCGAAAATCATGCAAAAGTTCTGGAAGATAAATGCGTCCTACATCTTGGTAAAAAGTTCCCGTCCTGCAATCATGTAGTTAAAATAACTCTGCTGTGTCGACACGTGGTTAAAAGTCTCTGTCGCCGCCACGTGTCTTTTTACTTTTTCTTTCGTTTTCCCTAATCCCTATTTCATATATAGCCATTTATATCTGTGCCTTCACGTTTAGCCCACGGCTTGGTCATTTGCATACGTAGTGACTTCATTATATTTAAAAGAAATTAACAAGAGTGACCTAGTCTATGCGTATCCATGCTAAAAAATGTAATAAAATGTTGGGGGGTTTCACAAATAAAATTAATTTATCATTTTTTTCTTTTGTTCACAAAAAAAAAATCTTTCGTTTTTTTTTTGTTTTGTTTTTTTGTTTTTACCACGGCCCAACATGCAGACATCAACAGACAAGCTTTTGACCACCATACTTAAGGAGGAGCAAGATATTTTGTTCATTGATTTTAAGAAATTAATAACAATTACTTTAAAATATTGTACAGAATCCCTGGCGTATTCTTAAACAAGAAATTGCTAGAAAAAAAAACGGTACAAAAATTAAGACGATTTTCACATAATCTGTTACCATATCCATTGTCCCAACAGCGCAAAAAACTTTAATAAAATGTTTTGTTGTCCATAACCAAAATCAATTCATCATTTTCATTCCGCATTGTCCTCAGACAATTCTCTCGCCATATTTTTTCGTTTGTTTTTATTTCCGGACAAAAAAAAATGGCGGCGTTGTGATAAACGTCAATTCGAATTGATTACCATCTTACCGTCCCCGGATGAATCGATAAGAATTGGGCTCCCTTCGAAGCGTTCGAATAAACATGTGACAAAATATGATGTATGACGTGCGCCGATATAATCGGTTTACTCTTAAACAACCATTAAAGATTGTGACGATTGATTATTATGTCTCCGTTGATGTTGGTGTATTATTCTATCGACGATAAACATATGAGAATTAACGTCTTCGCAAAATGGAACCTAAGTTTTCGATCATAAAACATCATATAATTAGTCGCAACATAGAGTTAGCGTACACGAGTCAAGGAATGTTGAAAAGATCATTGCATGCAGATTATATACAGAGTGCCTCAATAAAATGTATGTCCACTTTAATTTGTCTATAGTTGCTACATGAATATACCATCCAACGTTTCAAAGAGATGTTTATGAATAGAGAATGGTACTTCCAGTTGGATCGACCATATTGCCACTGTCATCATAACGTAACAGCGATATATCTATGGCCACCTGCCAAACAGATAGGACGAAGAGCAAGTATCGAGTACTACACACGATCAACGGATTTACCCCCCATGGATGTTTTGGGGGCTAAGGAGGTATTTTAAACACAAAGTTCACACACAAAAAAAAACAGCTATCATGCCTGAGTTGAAATCAGTCATTAAAAGAGGATTTGCCAGCATCCCAACTGATGAGAAACGTTTTGGATTCAATCAGTGAGCGTAAACAGCTGCTGCTGCTGGACCATAATGGCTAATAACTTTAAGACTTTCGATAATTAGTTGGTTTCTACGTTTGTACACGATATTTTGATGCATGAAACTTTTCTTTATCATAATAACTGTTGATTTTATAGATATTTAAAGAATGTATGAATCTTATTGAGACACCCTATATATATATATATATATATATATATATATATATATATATATATATATATATATATATACTCTGTCAATCGCTTTATAGCAGATTAGTAAAATATGCATATTTCACTAAATATACGTCACAAAAAATTAAGATTGCATTACTAAAAGAATGTTGCGTTTGCCTTCGACTATATAGAGAGAGAGAGAGAAAATAAAAAAGGAACAAACCGTATTATGTGTTCACCAACGTTTCGTCTTTATTTCGAGACTTCCTCTGGGTGAATGAGATTAAGAAACCAAAAAAATATACCATATATCTTAATCTCATTCACCCAGAGGAAGTCTCAAAATAAAGACGAAACGTTGGTGAACACATAATACGGTTTGTTCCTTTTTTATTTTCTCTATTTTGTCGGAATACTATTTCCATTATTTCCATCATATATATATATATATATATATATATATATATATATACATATACATATATGTATGAATGGAAATGTATAAAAAAGAATACGAAAAGTATAAAAGCTTATAACTTTTCTTTATTCGTTCTGAATTAGTGGCGTGCAGCAATACAAAATAATATGAAAAAAAATTAAAAATCTTTTTTTACAAGTACATAATTTTCGACCGATCCTTCAGTCTTCATTCAAAAATTCATATATATATATATATATATATATATATATATATATATATATATATATATATATATATATATATATATATATGAATTTTTAAATAAAATACGTATGGAATATGTTTGAAACCAAATTACAACGCGAAATTATTATAACAAACAAGTGTTTATTTTTTAGATATATATTTCGGAGTAAAACTCCCGCGTCTGATTTTTTTTTTAAATATTTCTTCTCTGTTTCCTCGCCATGATGTTAAGTTGAAGGAAGTTTAATGAAGAGTCCACGTGATGGTTAATGCGGTGTTGTTTTTGAAATGCCAAAAGGATGCGCCTGGCTGCGCGATTTGAAAAATCAGGGTAGTTTGTTATTTTTTTCTTTTTCATTTTTTATCCGTGTTAGAAGCGTTGATTCAATTTGAATTTTAAAATAAAATCCCTACAGAATACGTTTGAAGCCAAATTACAATGTGAAATGATTAAAATAAACAAATGTTTATTTTTAAGATATATAAATATTCGTTTGTTCTAACAGTTAATCCATAAAAAAATACAAAACCGATTGCTTTGGAATTTTGCGATAGCATTTACATCGAATAAATGCGTGTTTAATATATGAATTTTTATTATAGCGTTCAACTAAATTATTTCGTTTTCTTTATAATTAAGTGCTCATTTTATTATCCGTAAATTAACACCGGATACATAAGCTTTTACTCCTAATCTTAAGGCCTTTGATAGAGTATGGCATAAAGGTTTACTTCACAAAATCTCAAGCTACGGTATAGCTGGAAATGTCTTCTCAATTATTAAATCATTTCTCTCTGATAGGTTATAAGAGTAGTGGTTGATGGGCAGAAATCAGAAGCTCTTAGTATTAATGCTGGAGTCCCTCAGGGGTCCATCCTGGGCCCAACTCTCTTCCTGATCTATATTAATGATCTTCCAAATCACATCCTTACATCATTCGTAGACATCTGTGCTGATGACGCTACTATATGGTAGCTCATCTAAGACCGTAAACGACCAAGTTCTCTCTGATTCTCTCTCCTCTGATCTTGAGCAAGTAGTACAATCGGGAAAGAGGTGGCTTGTAATTTTTAATGAATTTAAAACCAAGCTTTTATCTTTACATCATCAACGCTCTGATCCCCATCTGGCATCAATTGAAATGAATGGCTATCGTGTTGGGGAGGCCTCATTGTTTGACAAGCTTCTGGGCTTGACCTTAACTTCTGATCTTAAATGGAACACATACATTAAACCCGTTGCCAAGGTAGCTGGAAAAATGGTGGGATTCTTCTATCGATCCAGTAGATATCTCATTGCTGATGCAATTCTCTATCTATATAAGAGCCAGGTACGTCCAAGGATGGAGTACTGTTGCACATCTGGGCAGGAGCTGCTAGAAAGAACTTATCCTGCCTTAACAGAGTTCAAAATAGACTACGTAGCCTCGTAGGGGATGTCCTTTTCTCTTCCCTGCAACCTCTTTCTCACAGAAGAGATGTTGCGAGTTTGTCTCTGCTTTATCGTTATTTTCATGGTAAGTGCTCGTCTGAGCTCCAATCTATGGTCCCCCCTCACCAAACTTTCACAAGAAACACTCGTCTAGCAGAAATAACTATCAATAATTTCCCCTACTCTTTATCTGTACCTAAACCTAAACGTAGATTCCATGAGAAAAGCTTCTTTATTAGAACTGCACGCCTATGGAATTGTCTTCCGTTTTCCTGCTTTCCAGCTGATTACAATATGGTTGTCTTCAAGTCTAACGTAAACAAGTTTTTGATGAGCCGTTCCATATAAGTTAACAAATGTACCAAATTTCCATTACTAACGATTACTATATTGTCCAATTTCTATTGTACACACTTTAACCCTTATCCTCGAGTAGCCTCAAGGCCTTGATAAGTGGTGATACCTATGTAAAAAAATAAAAAAAGAGCCGTCTTTCTTCATCTTTTTTCCTTTCCTCGTTTTCTTCGTTAGTTTGCCGAACCGGAAGTGAGGAGTGTTTAAATTAAAACTAGTCAATCGAATGAAGGGGAAAAAAAGCAAGTATATTTTTCTCTATTTAACATTTCTTATATTTCATTTTTATTATCGCTATTTGATTTACTTTGTTGGCTGAGCACACATTTTAATCCCTTTCTTTATAATTTAATTCTATGATAAAACACTAAACTTTACCGAAAATGAAAAAACGCTTTATTTGTTGTTTTCATTAAAGCCCTTTCCACGACATTACTTTCGGACACTAGAATCAATGCTTTTGCTATAGCATTTTAATCTAATACTATCATGTTTTCCTATATAAAAACATATTACGATATGTCAAGGATGAAAGTTCATATACAAACGTTGCTTTAATTTGAATAAAATAAGAAGAAAAGGAAAAAAGAAACAAACAAAACAACACACTGAAGATGGAGTATACCTCTGAAATAAATTTGTGATAAATTTCAAACATATATATATTTTGTTTATTTTCCTAATATTACGTTGTGATTTGGCTTTCAAGCGCACTTGGTGCGTATTTTATTTTATTCAAATTAAAATAACGTTTTTATATGAACTCTGATACTTGACGTTATTCTCGCGTTGCCTACGCACAATTCAAAAATGTCAAAATACAACCGCTAGATACAACGCGCGCCTCTATACAAACGGACTTCTTTCTCCAACCTTACAACATGGCAAGGAAGAAGAAAAAAAGAAACAAAACAACATACTGAAGATGGAGTATATCTCTGAAATATATTTGTGATAAATTTCAAACAAGTAAAATATTTGTTTATTTTACTAATATTAAGTTGTGATGTGTATTACTAGATGCGTATTTTATTTTATTCATATTACGATATATATTTTTATTTCTTTTCGAAAGTCGATTTTTTGCGAAAATTATCGACATGTAACACTTTTTTAATGAGGCGTACAATTTGTTTTGCTTTCCTTCATACACATTCAAAACATCACATCAAAACACTAGGGTCTTTGGCCTTTTTTTCTCCATTCTACACCATATGTTCTAGATGGCCTCCATTTAGCTTTTGTTTTTTTGGGTCACCCTGTATATCTATGTTTGACATTTGAACAAAATTAAAAATGGCGTCTTTTTAGATGCTAAAATTTTAAGATCCAAATGATTTCTAATTTTATTATGTATAATTGAATATAAAAATATATATTTATTTTGAAGCAGAATGAACCAAAGGGACTTCCCCATTATAAAAAAAAATCTGTTTTGCTTTTCTTCATACACAGGGAACATTTTCTTTTTTTTTTTTCTTTCATCTATTTATTTTTTAACTAGCC
>NC_136523.1:21684661-21699661 GCF_053919585.1 Euprymna scolopes
ATTACATATAACGATAGAAAATGTATCGAGACACAGGATTGGGTATGTTTGATCTGGCAGAACGGTGGTTCATTCAAATTGTGGGGCTTGCGTTCGCGCCTAGCCTCCATAGAATGGAAATAGGCACCCACCTTTTAGATACACGGAATATTGTTATAAGTGTTTTAGTGTGAACAGGTATGGTATAATAAATTATGGTGGTAATCTATTTTATTTTTACTTTTATCATATTTTGCTTTGGTTTTGATACCCCCAAATTCGAAGTTATCTCTTTACAACCCTTCCTTTTCATAAACTTTTATAAATCGGAGTCCATTTTATGTAGGCTGTTTTTGAACCCAGTCAACGACAGGTACTTTTGCTAGTATATATATATATATATATATATATATATATATATATATATAGACAAATATTATTGAATAGCACGGAATTATTCTGTTTTACAATTTTCCTTTTTATCTTCTCCAATCTCCGAATAGTCCTTTTTGTGTTTTTCTCGAAATTGTATATGTTGGACCCATAATCGCGAGCGCTTTCGACAGAAGTACTTCCATCATCCTCAGGCATATTGTAGAAATAAATGTAGGGATTGTTTTTTTAATTTTCTTATATATATATATATATATATATATATATATATATATATATATATATATATATATATGTATGTATATATGTATATATATATATTTATATATATATATATATATATATATATATTTCCTAGTCACGTGGTAATTTGTTACAAGCTAAGTGGGCGAATTTCTTTTTTTTTTTGACATATATTAAACAGATTTATATATACAAACACATATATACATTATTAAATATTTATCTCAAACATTTCAAAACGTTCCGGCTGCACTCATAATTAATATTATTTATTTGAGGTTTCTTTGTTTTAATGTACAATGCTTCGAGTATTCTTAGCCTATTTACATTTCTCTCACTCTGCAATACTCTTGTATTTTCTTCCATAATTCTTCGAAATTCCGAATGTTGGCAGCCATGTCCCTTCAAATGTTGTGATATGGTGCTAGAGTCAGAGAGGTGGAGAGTCAATCTTCGCGACAATGTGTTAATTGTTGAACCAACATAGCTACTAATATTGGAGATACACTCTCCTATTGGGCAGCTAAATTTGTAAACTACATTGGTCCTTTCCAACAGGTCATTAGTTAAATCGAGGAAAATACGATTTTAAAAAATAGTCATGAATATGGCGGGGTAGAAAAAAAATTGAAAAGTAAGCAGGGGAAAAATTAGATAGAAATTAAATTAAGTCCTAAGAGATTGTCTTTTTGCTTGCAAGTACATAATAAAAATAGTGTCTACAATTTTTAGATGAAAGGGCGAGTGCGACTTACTCAAGATCCTAAACATGTCAGAACCGAAATTCATGGCACATGTATGGTTATTTATAAGGTGCTCGCAAATCGAAGGACCATATGGTTGTTGCAAATCGAAATATATATATATATATATATATATATATATATATATACGGATAAAAAACTAATACGAATATATATGCATAGATTTAGATGCATTCGTCTCACTTATTTTTCAATATCTAACATTGTAATTATATTAGGAGTAATTGGTAGGCCTTGGCGCAGGTCTACACTCACCAAGTGCGTGTGTGTGTATTACTGGTTTGGTCTAACATAATCGATCCAGTATCCTTACGTATAACAAATTGGAAAGATATTGCCCAATTTAGATATGCTCAGTTCCCTCGAGAACCCGGTCGTTTTAAGGCATTTACAACTTCATAAGATATAAATTGTTATCCAATGTTTGCAATCAAAGACCATAAAGCCATGCCCGTTTACCCTAAATTAAACTCCGCCCCTTAAATTCAAGTGATGCTATTTTCCAAAAACAGTTAGAGGAACTTCTAAACCACACCCCGATCCACCAAATAAGTCTAATCCCTAAATAAAATGTAATGAGATGCAACAGGCTGTGATTCAAAGCCCAGCAACCACGCCTCTATGCCTAAAATAAATCCCACCTTTTCAAAGAAACGCAGCTGCACATTGAATTACCGCCGTTTTTACTGTCTATGTACGACAAATTAAGGCACCACAGGTGTAAAACGTGGCACAACTGCTCCTACCTATTCTTTATTCTTCGGATATTTTGTGCCTGTTTCACAAATAGTGTAACAGGATGTGCTCTGATAAACTCATTGCACTTGTTTCCCCTCGACGTACATATCGCCAACAAAATCGCTTAGCAACAAAATCACACCCTTCTAATGTTGACATCCTTAAATGCCGAAAAGCTTTAAACTCTAATAGTTTATTTCCACGAACAGGAATTCCTTTCCTGCTACCTGCTTTCCTGGCTGCACTGACATGCAGAATTTTAAATGTAACGTAAACCAACATCTTGTTCATCTTCCCTGAGCATGGTGCCAAATAGTAACATTGGTGTTTTGCCTGGTTTGGCGTGAACGTGACTAAAATAAAAATTAGGCACGACAAATTTAGGAACGACAAATTGCACATGCTTTTTTTTCTATAAATCTTTGCAAAAAATAAAAAAAATATTTTCAGACTGAGGGAGTATTTTTTTAAAGAAATACGAGCCAAACCTTAAAAAACAGTTTTTTTTTTTTTTAATTAAAATATAATATTTTTGTTTACTTTTTTTAATCGTAGATGATTTTTATTTTCGTAGTAAGTGATTAAAAAATTTCCGTTAAATAGTAAATGTTTACCAAAATATGATAATAATCGACTATATATCTATAAAAGTGAACGTGCCTGTGTATCTGTCTGCATGTTTGTCTGTGTGTCTACATTTCCCAACGCAATAACTCTGTCAAGTTTTAGTCTACGGACTCGAAATTTGATTCGAGTCCAAAACAATAAATTTTAAGGGGTCATAATAGGTGTCAAAGTTAAAAAAAAATGACCGCTTTTTTTTTTAGCTCAACATACACCTTCAAATACCAGGGCAACGCCGGGTACCCATGCTAGTCATCTATATTATTATAAAATCCTATGGACCGTCTGAGCATACGTTCCTGCTTGCTTGCTTGAATCTGATCTCCGACGATCGGGCGGTTCCATCTTTCAAAAAAGGGATAACAGATGATTATATATATATACATATATATATATATATATATATATATATATATATAGTCATCCACATACAGCACTGTTTCGCTGTGTCACAGCTTATCAGTGCGGCAAGACAAGCAACAACCACAAGCCAGGATTGAAACCCGACCGCCTGTACGAGAGTCAAGGCTCCTGACCATTACACTAATCGGGTATTGACATCGTCCGAAATACCTGTTTACACAAAGAGCATCGATTTATACGCTAATGGTAATTCGTGTATCACATCTCAATATGCTCAACTCAAAATGAGGAGCATATATATAATATATATATATATATATATATATATATATATATATATATATATATATTGTAAAAGATGGTCACACTTTTTTTTTTAAAGTAAAATTTAATTGAGAAATTTTTTGAAAACTTTGAAGTGTCGAATACAATGATAAAATCATTGTTTATTGCCTTTTTTCTTTTTTGTAAGTCCTATATTTCGCTAATACATAGCCTCATCAGGGTCGAAAGTCCGGTTCGTGAATTTCTTTATCTTTTTCTTCATATATATATATAGTCTTGGAAGTTTTTAACCTTTAAAACTATTTTTTATCATTCGTTAGAAAACCATCTAGTCGGTAAGTCATTTAATCACCTGCAATCACTGCATCAACTCGCTCTCGAATTTACTATAATACCAATAATTTATTTTTCAAGGGATCATCAGTTGCTTACCATGAAACACTGTTTCGGGGATTTAAAAACAAAACAGTATATTACATCATGGCTCCCCAGCAGTGTTGATCAAACACCACCACCCTTAATCTTAGGAAGAAGACATGTTACAAACATTTGATCCAATTTCCTATTCTTAATTGCAATTACTAACCTTTTCATAGTATAAAAATGAATTTCTTACCTGTGCGATTCATCAATTTCCACATTTAAAATGGATACATTTTTTAATTTTTTAATTTATCAGTCTTGTATTTATAAGATTAGGATTAATCCATTTAACTACTTATCACCCCCACTATGATTAGTATTTAGTATATTTACATTCTTATTTAAAATTAGATATATAAAGGTTAAAAATAGTTTTACATATATACATTTTTTTTTAATATGAATTTATTATATGTAATTATAAATACATTTTATACATTGCTAATATAGTTTTGGATTTCCTTTATTAATATAGTCTGGTTTATCTTAAACGATTCAAAAGCATCAGGATAACGAACAAATGCTTTATTTAACTGTTTTAATATTTTATTTTTATCCCCACCTTGTTTTATCATCCTTATTACTAAACTAGAAACTGGTGGTATAAATTCTGTTAGTTTTAAAGTAACGCGAGCTATTCTCAAAAACTCTGACATAATGGTTCCATAAAACATAAAAACAGGGCAGGTGCTATCTTTATGGGGCATGCGTACTATTTTAAGGGGGAAAGCGTTTCTTTTATCAAATATTTTATAAAGAAAAATCCCATCCTCAATTTTTATATCTAAATCCAGAAATGTAGCCTGTTGTCCTCTATGTTCACAATTCAATTTTAATTCGTTTGGATATATAAGATGTTTATTTTTTTTCGAATTCATCATTATCGTTTATGCATATAAGGTCATCTATAAATCTCCTACATCCATGAAAGTTATATGTTATAGATATATCTGTTTTTAAAAGTGACGACATATATATATACTCGAGTCTATGTAAATACAAATTTGCCCAAAATGGTGCCGGATCCAATCCCATTGGGATACCTATCGTTTGGAGTAATATTTTATTTCCTATTTGAAAATAGCATTCTTTAATAAGATGACTTACAAGTATTTTTAAAATACCTTTAGAAACACTTGTTTTGATATTTTTATTTTTACACCAGAAAGCTTTAGAGTTTGAAAAGTCTATATATTTACCTTTTCCACCTTCAAAAGCCAAATCTACAGTATCATTTAATTCTTTTATACGTTTTTTCGTGCGGAATTTTAGTATATAGCATACTAAAACCATAAGTAGCTATAGATTTGGCTTTTATTCTTTAATTTATTTTATCTAATTTTTCTTTCACTGGTTGGGAATTATTTACTACCCAAAATAGATTTATATTACTATAGAATTTACTTTTCAGGTGAAAATTATTTATTTGATTTATAATTAATTTAAATATTTTAGATATAGTTTTACTTAAAGGTTTAGTGATATACGTCTTTGAACCTACAATAAATCTAGCACCAACTGGATTTTTATGCATTTTAGGTATCCAATACATACATGGAAGATTTTTGTGTTTGTCTTCTAACTTTAATCCTACTTTTTCACTAATAATACTATTATTCAAAATAATGCTATCTAAATTACTATTACTTACTTTATAAGTATATATAAGTATATATAAGTATATAATATATATAATATATATATATAATATACATATATATAATATACATATATATAATATATATATAATATATATATATATATATATATATATATATAGATATAGATATAGATATATATATATATATATAGAGAGAGAGAGAGAGAGTATATATACATATATATAATATATATATATAATTTTATTCGGGGTACAAAATTTGATCATTGCAATCATGAGAGGAAGACCCGTTTTTTTTTATTCATGATTAAAAATGAGAAATGAAAAGTAAATTAATGGGGTAGGCCAGCTGACCGGTTTTCCATTCATTTTTCATAAGCTGGATCGAGAGATTTCCTTTTTTATTAATAAAATCGAGTTAAATGGGAGGCGAATAGCTGATAGGTGGAATGAGCATGACTCAGAATATATATATATATATATATATATATATATATAAGTGAAGGTGTCTGTGTATCTGTATGTCTGTCTGTGTGTGTACATTTCCCTACGCAATACCTCTGTCAATTTTTAGTCTACAGACTCGAAATCAGTTCATAGAATAGTACTGAGATTTGGAAAAATCGATGTGATCGGTTTTCGGCCAGAAATTTGGCAATTAAGGGGTCAAAATTCAACGACTTGACCTTTGAGAACTCTACCAAACTCCTCCGACAATTTTGGATCTAAACACTTGAAATTTTAGATATAGGTTCTCTTGGACATGGATCTAACTTAATAACCTGATTTGAGCCCAAAACAATAAATGTTAAGGGGTCATAATAGGGGTCAAAGTTAAAAATAATGACCGCTTTTTTTTTTTTTTTTTTTTGCTCAACATACACCTTCAAATACCCGGGCAACGCCGGGCACCCATGCTAGTATATATATATATATATATATATATATATATATATATATATATATATATATATATATATATACGTTTTATTTTTTACTACTGTATCTTTCTGTCAAGTTACATTATTGTTTCGGCTACACGGCCGTTTTTTTTTTTGGCCGTCTGTAGCGTCCTCAGACTTTTACAGAAATGTTCGCTATTTTGGGATGAAAGAGTGGAAAGTGAATGAGGTCAGAGGGGTTGCTAGGAGGGCGGAAGAGGAAGAGAGGAATGGAACAAGGAGGGAAGGTGGGGGGCATTTGTTATGTCGATAATGTTTTAGTTTTTTTGTTTTAGTTTTATATATATATATATATATATATATATATATATATATATATATATATATATATATATATATATATATATATATATATATATATATATATATGGGGTGGCCGTGGCTCAGACGTTTAAGAAAGAGGGTTGAAATTTTCATGTTTTGATTTCGATTCTTGCTGATGGCAAATTGTGGCTTTGCAAATATATAGGATGTTCTTTGGTGCGAGTAATTAGTCAAGCACTGTCAATTATTCAAGCACCTTCTTTGCAGCAGCCTTGGTAATGTCCTCAATGTATTTGATCCAAATTCATGAAGTTTGGAAGATGGGCTCTCGAGTAAGGTGTTTATTTTTGTGATGGTAATCGTTGGTGGAGAACGTTTACTGTAGTTGTGAAAGGAAAGAAGTTTAGTTTTAGTAGCATTCAATGTTACTAACCATTCAACTACTTATCTGAATGTCAATATTCGCAATTAAACCACGTGTTTATGACTATTTCTTTATACACGGCCGACCCGAACAGAAGATTATAAAAAGGAGATTAGCAGAGTTTGATGAGATATATAGTGCAGGGGGGGGGTATAGTAAACCATAAACGTGATTGAAACTGGGAAGTAAAATCCCGAGGTTTGCCGCGATTTGAAGCTGGTTGATTTCAGATTGACGCATACTCGTTTGAAATACTGGCAATTCTAATGCTTGTTTGGTCCGTGAGATACTTGGATATTTCTCTCTCTCTCTCTCTCTCTCTCTCTCTCTCTCTCTCTCTCTCTCTCTCTATCTCTCTCTATCTCTCTCTCTCTCCTACTACTACTACTACTATATAAAAGTCACTTTGTGTGCGTGAGTTCTTTTCTCATAGATTACGAAATATCTCAGCCTATCTTTTGCAAATTTCACACAAAACTTATTTATGTCTGGCAGTGTTCTTAGATATATTTTGTACAGAAATTCATCCGATAAGTATCGAAAATCGAAAACATCCGATCATAAATATAATCTTTGTTTCTTATAGATAAAGAAGAAGGATTTTTACAGGGGGGGTATTTTACGTTACACCGGCCAAGGGAGATAATAAAAGCTCAGCAAATCATTTCTTTTTTGCAACTGATTTATTGTAATCTGGAGATATAGCTGAATGATATTCACCATTTTATTTGATTTTTTTATTATTATTATTAATAAGTTCAATTCACAATAAAAGAAAAGGACCATTTAAAATCGCTGGAAATCATTTATTCGTTTGCATATTTTAAAAGTAAACATTAATCAGAAGTGACTTTTCCAGGGCATTCATCGCTAACCTCAAATATCAGCTGGCGTGATATTGTAAACAAACACAGGAATAATTTGATGAACGATATCATCATTATAACTTAATTTATTTATTTATTAGCGAAATAGTCCGCCGAGCAAATAATCTTTCGTAATACATGATATTCAATTAGTCCACTGAGCAAATAGCAAAATGGTGGGATCTTTCTATCGATCCTGTAGATATCTTACTGCTGATGCAATTCTCTATCTATATAAGAGCCAGGTACGTCCAAGGATGGAATACTGTTGCCACATCTGGGCAGGAGCTGCTAGAAAGGACTTGGCCTGCCTTGATAGAGTTCAAAATCGTAGCCTCGTAGGAGATGTCCTTTTCTCTTCCTTGCAACTTCTATCTCACAGAAGAGATGTTGCGAGTTTGTCTCTGATGTATCGTTATTTTCATGGAAAGTGTTCGACTGAGCTTCAGTCTATGGTCCCCCCTCGCCAAACTTTCACAAGAAACACTCGTCTAGCTGAAAACACTATCAATAATTGCCCCCACTCTTTATCTATGCCTAAACCTAAACGTAGATTCCATGAACAAAGCTTCTTTCTTAGAACTTCACGCCTGTGGAATTGTCTTCCGTTTTCCTGCTTTCCGGCTGACTACAATATGGTTGCGTTCAAGTCTAACGTAAATAAGTTCTTGATGAGCCGTTCCATATAGGTTATCAAATTTACCGAATTTTAATTACTAATGATTACTATATTGTCCAATTTCTACTGTACACTCTTTAACCCTTATCCTTGAGTGGCCTCTTGGCCTTGATAATGTGGTGATGCCTGTGTAAAAAAACAGTCTTTCGTAATACATGATATTCAATAGAAGATTGATTGCATAATAACACCTATACAAAGTGTATTTATTAAATTATCATGTTTAAACGCATTGTTCGATTGGGCAACGCTGGGCGTCCATCTAGTATCAATTACTGACCCAATGGGTCACAGGTTGTCCATTCTAATATTAATATTAAGAAATATTGATTTCAAATATGTTTAAAATGAATGACGTATCCATATAAAATCAAGATTTAATTCATCCGAGCAGGTGTGTCTGTTTATCTAAGCTGTCAATAACGTTAACGCTTGGAATGGATTCACGCGTTTATGAGCATTTTCCTACGCACGGCTCATAACTACGGAAGATTATAATAGGGAGTGATGGGATTCCCAGTGTTTGATGAGGGATATAATGTATGGGGTATATTTAGACATGAACGTCACATAGTTTTAAGTTTGTGAGTTCAATCCCTGAAGAAGGCAGTGAATTTTCTTTTTCATTGCACCTACTATTTAATTTTGCTATCCGTACCCACTCCCAATAAATTGATCCATTTTTTCCTCGGCAGGATAGCCAACAGAGTGCAGGTTATTTTTGTAACGTCTTTTCCCCTTTTTACTGCAGTATGGTACTGGTATTGTGCAGTTCTAGGAGGTCCATCCTCCCAGGCTTTGCGTTCTTCCTTTTTAGAAGGTATTGCTTTATTGCTAATCGTCTGAGACATCCCTTCCTCCGACGGAATACCTAGGCATTTTTTTAGACTAATGTGCTCTTCTTCTGGGCTGTTGGCTCTTCGAATTCCACTTTCAAACCCTCGTGTCACATTTACCCGCAGCGGTAGGCAGATAAAAGTTTGGATCAGTTGGGTTAAGTATATATGTTATGTTGTTGAATGTATATATAATTTTCTTGCTTGCGTTTTCAAATGCTTGCTAAAATTATATATATACCTGGCAATTATTTTATCGATATTCTCAAAGTCCACACAGAGAAGAATTTATCAATTAGTTTTATATTTTACTGGCATTTCATCCCGGCGTTGCCCGGGTGTTTTGAGGTGTATGCTGAGCAAAACAACAAAAAAAACGGTCATTTTTTTTTAACTTTGACCCTTATTATGACCCCTTAAAATTTATTGTTTAGGGCTCAAATAAAGTTATTAAGTTAGATCCATGTCCAAGGTACTTATATCTAAAATTTCACGTGTTTAGACCCAAAATTGTAGGAGGAGTTTGGTAGAGTTATCAAAGGTCAAATCGTTGAACTTTAACCCCTCAATCGCCAAATTTCTGTCCGAAAACCAATCACATCGATTTTCCCAAATCTCAGTGCCCTGTATATCAAACTGTAGGCTTAAAATTGAGAGAGTTATTGCGTAGGGAAATGTACACAGACACACATACACACACAGAGACACTTTCACTTTTATATATATAGCTGTTGTTTTATGACGATTCGGACAACTATTCTTTTGGCTTTCGTCAGGTGATCCTTTGCGCAATGGATAAAAACGTTGAATCTCTACGGTTCTAGGTGAGCATTGTTTGAAGATCAGTTGGCCAGAACAGAATGAGACGACAACAACTATGGAAGGCAGTAATTAATGAGGATATAGTTAGGAGATCCAGCATTCTTATCCCGTCACGGTTAATCACCTGACGAAGGCCATGGCAATAGTTAGCCGAAACGTCGTGAAACAAAAACTGTCTGCAAATAAATAAATAAAATATACAAATTACTGATCTCAAAGAATTCCAATAATGGCACGACGACAGAGAGATGTCAATCACGGTCTGCTCTCTTCTCTTTCCTAAGATGCGCGTAATCTTAAGTGACCTCTACGTCAGACTCTGATGGTCATACCTATTTTTAAATTATTGTTTGTGCTAGTTATGAAAACTAACATACCTTTTTCTGAGAACATATTTATTTTTTATTTCTCTAAAATTATTTCTATGTTGTTGTTTATATAATCTAGTCAAGTTAAATTCCTAAAACGTCATTTAACCAGGTTTTTCCTTAAATCGCATTTTTCTCTTTAAAACAAATTTAATTCAACTACACGGTAGTAATAATAATAATCTTATTGTTCAGGTATGTCGGCGATGTCCCGGAAGTGCTATTATGCGACAGATGAATTCAACACTTTACCATCATGTAGAAAAAAAAAGAGTTTCAAGATTCTTTATGCACAGCGTCCTAAATCGTTCAACAAGCCTTAGGCATTCTTAAATCTCAACGCTATCGTGTGACATCGTTTTATTATCCTTCATCTCTTCTTCTCTGTCTGTCCGTGTCGTCGTCTTTCGCTCCCACTGACGAGCACTAGCTCACAAATATTTTTTTTAATCATACAACGCAAACTCACAAAATAAAACACAGCTCCGTACATCATGTACACATTCGTTTGGTCTTTGAATGTTTTTTTGTGGAAAAGGACAACTAAATTGTATCCGTTTATAGCTGTATGTCGAGACATCTTCGTCGTTAGTAAATCACTTTATTTAAGTGGAGGAATGATTAATCGGAATCGGAAAATCGAAACTTTTAGGGGTATCGGAATCGATATCAGAAAAATCTGTTACTATTTCCGATGCCAAAATCGATTCTTTAAAATTTTTTTTATTTGATTTTGTTTAAAACAAAATTTTCCACTGTTGATAGTAAATAATAAACATTTGCTGAATTTAAACTATTGGTAAAATTAAAATTATAGGCATACCTCCACTAGTGTATTTTATTGTTTGATAAAAAAAAATATCTGCACATTTAACATGTTTTTTGACGATTATTATAGGAAAAAAAGACAATTGTATGGTTAAATATGTTGAGATTTATAAAGAATCGGAATCGGTAATAGTATCGGAATCAGGAAAATGTTTAATCGTCCCATCACTAATAATTGTCTGTATTTTTTAGATGAGGTGTTTTCATTTATTGAGATTGTCGGACTGACTTCCTCATCTTGGTTGTTATAGTCACAATGTTTCGGCCGTTTTGCCCTCCGGCCTTCATCAGGATGGCCGAGTGGTCCTAGACGTTGTATCAAAGTTTACAGTTACCCATAGGTGCTGAGTTCAATCCTGAACGAAGGCAGTGAAAAGTAACATTCAAAACAGAGAATCAGCAACTATGTTCCAGAGCCTAGCTGGAGTCCGAACACGGTACCCCCGTAATAATAATAAAGGGTTGGGTTCAATACTCCTAACAAACGGTTCCCCAGTTCGATACAAAACACCTGATGAAGGCCAGAGGACAAAAACGGCCGAAACGTTGTGACTATAACAACCAAGATGAGGAAGTCAGTCCGACAATCTCAATACATGAAAACAATTGTATGGTTAAATATGTCGAGCTTTATAAAGAATCGGAATCGGTAATAGTATCGGAATCAGGGGAAAAAAAGTTAATCGTCCCATCACTAGTTCATTTCCTTATAAGTTACAATTCTGCTCGACCTTCTTCGAATTGCCAACTGTTGTCAATTCCAAATTGTCCTGAAATATATTGACCGCTGTGTCCGGGCTATTCTCTTAGTCATCGTCACACTTTGATTAATCGGGACTGACCATTTCCATAATTTAATTATCTTCATCCTTTCTTCTTCACTGTAATCTCTCTATCTCTCTATCTCTCTATCTCTTTCACACACGCGCGCGCGCTCACACACACACACACACACACACAAACACACACACACACACAGGCATGATGTTGCTAGTATCAATCGTTTCTATAAATACTATTATGGCATTTGTTTCTCAGAATAGTCTGTTCTATTTCCTGCTTCTTTTGTTCCAGTTCGTTTTATTCATTGGTCTAGTGGTCTTCATCAGTTTACTATTTTGATACAGCGTCCTATTCAAGTAGCTTCTTTTCACGAACCAGAGCCTTGTGCAACTCTGGTCCTGGTGACTTTTTAATTTTCTATCTATAACTTGGACCTTTTTAAGACTACGGTCAATCGGCATCAACTGTGTGTGTGTGTGTGTGTGTGTCTGTGTGTCTGTGTGTGTGTGTGTGTGTGTGTGTGTGTGTGTGTGTGTGTGTGTGTGTGTGTGTGTGTGTGTGTTTTCCGTGTGTGTGTGTGTGATACTTAACTTTCGTTCTTGTTAGCTTCTTACGTTAAGTGGCTTCAGGATTTGTCTGCAGCGATTTTCATTTTAAAAACTGCCTTTCAGTCAATCTCATGACAACTCGGAAACTGACTACCAATCGTGAAGCGTCGTCCTGTCTCGAGAATTCAAAAGATATCGGTAGATCCTCCATCGTCTTTATGCCAATGTCATTTCCTGTACGTGTGTTCTGCTAATGGATATTTTCTTCTTTTTGGGGGCTCTGGGTTAGGAAAGGGGACATGCATAGTACCACAATGGAACTTGTGGCGACACGTTTGTGCTGTCGCGAATGCAGAAATCGATGACAGACACCGGCGGTGTGGCGTCAAGGCGTTACATTACTAGAATACGTCTATTTTCTAGACAAACTTGTATTCCAACCGATCTTTTACTTTTAGTTGATTCAAACAAGGTATTTTAGCACAGAAGCTTAGGGAATAATGGGTGAGCAACTTATATGTGGAGTTAGAAAGCAGTTATCCTCTGTGTGTATGCGTGTGTGTGTGCGCGAGCGCGCGTGTGTAAAAAAGACCCGCCAAACGTTAACGTCCACATCTTGGTTAAGTTTCAATGTATCAACTATACCCCAATTTCGTTCGGTCGAGTTCAGCACATTTAAAGACTGCTCCAAGCCATAAACTGTCATCAAATCTCCTAAACTGGAAACTTACTCTAAACTAACTCTGACTTCTAAATTTATTGAATTACAATCGAAAATCCTGTGTTCGGTCTTTGGTCTTAGTCACGCCATACTTCATTATTTAAAACTATTTCTGCAGTTGTCTCACTAGCCAGGAAGTGGCTGCCTAGTCGGAAACTGACCACCGACTCTGAGGTGTCTTCTTGTCGCGAGAGTTCAAAAAGACCTTGGTGATCCCTTATCATCTCCGTTCTTGTCACACTTCGTATGCTTTTGTATTGTCGGGATCTTAGCTCTGGGTGATGGATGGGTGAGTGGACGTTCATAGTATCACTATAGGATTTTTATTGAAACATTTATAATGTTGTCAATACAGAAGTCGGCGACAAACACCGTACGTTATCAGAAAACGCCTGTTTTCTAGACAGATTTGCATTCCAACTGATTGCTGTGGCGATAAGTAAATAGATTGGTCCCAGTACAGGAATTATTCACGGTCTGGATTTATAAATATACCGGAAACAATGGTAAGTTCACTAAGCTCTCGGAACGCTGTTAATCAAATAATGCTTCGAACCTACATACTGTCTGTCAAGTTAGCACTGCATTCGAGCAAATATCTTGAGGTTTCTAAAAATGCGGAAAGGGAGAAAAATCATCAAATAATATCGAAGGAAAATCAAATTATATATGCATATATATATATATATATATATATATATATATATATATATATATATATATACATATATATATATATATACATATATATATACATATATATATATATATGTATATATATATATACATATATATATATACATATATATATATATATAATTATATATATATATGTATACATATATATATATGCATATATATATATGTATATATATATGTATATGTATATATATATATATTAAGTAATGTGATTTATAATTTAAAAATTTTAAAAAAATTTTAAATTATAAAAATCAAAATTTAATTAAATTAAAAATCAGTTTCATAAGAAGGAACAACAACAAAGTCAATTATCTGTACGATCGTTTCGGAAATCCGTGCTTTTTATTTGTGGTATACATGAAGTCACGTAGAACAATTATACATAGTTTTTTTGGTAAGCACGGTCTCCTCATCAGCAAATTTAGGAGGATTTCTATTGAATTGAAAAGACACCAAAAATAAACCTAGCATTAAAAGTAAGGCAGATGAATCTTTTGGTTTTTCTTTTTTTGAAATCAGGAACTGTATTTAAAGTAGTCATTTAGATGTTTGCTATATTTGTATATATATATACATGATGGTAATAATTGTAATTATAATTATATATATATGTATATATATATATATGTGTGTATATATATATATATATATATACTGCGTCAATCGCTTTATTGCAGATTAGTAAAATATCAATATTTCACAAAAAGTGTATCATCAAATGACTGTTTCAAGGTTAGTTATTTCCCAAAATTTTATTCAAATCC
>NC_136523.1:21704661-21717161 GCF_053919585.1 Euprymna scolopes
GAAACCACTCAGGGATAAGGGTTATTGCATGTTCAGTACGTTAGTGTAGGGATTAAATAAAAGTGTCAACTTAAGGGGGCGGTTCATCAGGAATTTGTTTACGCTGGACTTGAAGACATCCAGGTTTTAGTCAGGTGGGAAACAGGTACGCGGGACAGAGTTCCACAGGTGTGCAGTTCTAAGAAAGAAGCTTTGTTCATGGAATTTACGTTCCCTCCGTCCTTCTATATACCATACCGTTTTTAATAGCTATATATATATATATATATATATATATATATATATATATATATATATATATATATATATAACCTGTTTCCCAAGAGACCGAATTTAACACCACTAGATTATTTACGATAAACCCTCCCACCCCACCCCACTGGCAATTATAGTGCTGTCCGGTTTATACTCGATAATAACTACTTGATGACTTGTTGTCCGAAATCTAAGTTGGGTGTACTTTTTCCGAAGTACCTGTTTATCCAAATTACTTATAAATAGATGAGATAGCTTTAAGAAAATAATTTTTCTCTTCAGATAATACATTAGTTATTAAACTGAGTCAAGTCAAAAAGATCAAATACTACCACTAGACATTATTAGATTTAATATAAATTAACACAAAACTGTGAAATAATAATTATTTTATTTATTTCTTTATGCATGCATGAAAGTACTTTTGTGTAGGGAATGAATAAAATTATATATTAACCGAAACTATATACGTCCTATGGAATTGGGGGCGACTTATAATGCAATTTTCTGCTTCTTAATCAATTAAGAAGTGAAATATTAGTGAGCAAAATTATAACGACCGCTATAATCACCAATAAAATTAATTACATAAAAATATAATAAATATTAACTACATAAGACTCAATTTTTTGAATTCATAGTAATATATTACAAATACAATATTTAAATGTATTATAAGATAATATTTATTTCTAACTAATTTTAACATGATAACATACAGATAGTTTTAAAACTTTGTATATAAATTTTTTTTATTTTATATTTTTTTATTTATCTTTCAATAGACTTACTTTCCATGACTCAATTAACTATAGGACGCGCGTACAATCTCCATTTTCTTTCCCTTCTCTTTCTCAGAGATTCTAGACTAATGAAACCATATGACAGGCAGCGGATGGTCACTTTCTACTTTTTTCCTTTCTTCTTCTTTTTCCATTACGCGCTGTTTATTATATTTCCTTCTCTCTATATCCGTATATTTCTCCCTCTTCTTCCTAGGTTAGTAAACGCGTGTCAAGGCATTTACGTGTAAGAACGTGCATATTTAGAGGCGTGTGTGTGTGTGTGTGTTACGTGTGTGTATGTGTATGTGTATCTGTGGTTACATCGAGCTGCCGTTTATAAGTGTCATAATGTTTTTTTTGTTGTTTTCTTTTAAAAAATCCCTCCCACCCTCTCTATAAAATGTATTAAGTGGATTGCTACTACCACCCCCTCTGGTTTTTTGACGGTCGAGACCCGATTCCTTTTTCTTTCTTTATTTCAGTATCAAAAATGTAATTGTCTAGTTTAGATGCTTGAAAATACCATAAGATTGAAATAAATTATTGCATCGACAATTATGTAATTTCCGTGTTATATTTTTATGTTATTGCTCTGTTTACCACATTGAGCTCTCATACCCGGATTTCCTCTGGAATTATTCCATTATAACACTATATATATATATATATATATATATATATATATATATATATATATATATATATATATATATATATATTAAGTAATGTGATTGATAATTTAAAATTTGAACCAAAAGTACAATAACAGAAATAACTTATTACACGGACGTCCCCCCTTTTAAAACTCATCATTTAAAGAGGCGAAAAACTATAGCAAACATATATATGAGTATTTTAACCATAGTTCCTGATTTCAAAAGGCGAAAAATTAAAAGATACATCTGCCTTACTTTTAATGCTAGGTTTAGTTATGGTGTCTTTTAAATTTAATAAAAACCCTTCAAAATTTGCTGACGAGGAGACCTTGCTTATTAAAAGACTATATGTAATTATTGTTCGTAACTGGATGTTTACCACAATAAAAAGCATTGTTTTCCGACACGATCGTACAGATAATTGATTTTGTTGTTGTTCCTTCTTATGAAACGGATTTTTAATTTAGTTGAAATTTAATTGTTCAAATTTCAAATTATCAATCACATTACTTAATATTGAATTAGCTCTAGGATATCTACCTATCGAGCTTATTATATATCTAAATTACAACAAGCACTTTCTCTTTCCCGTATTTCAATTAAACTAGTAATTTCACTGTTACATTGAAATACACTCAGCTATTTAGACTATTGCTCTAATCTCCTTTATATATATATATATATATATATATATATATATATATATATATATATATATATATTAGTACCGTAGTAAATAAGCCTATATATCTGTTCAACTTACGGTTATTTGACATTATGGGAATATCTTATAAATAAACAAAAAAAGAAAGAAGGAAAGAATTGTAAAACTAGAAACAAATGAACGAATAAAAATGCGATGAATAATAAATAAATAAAATAAATAAATAAAAACGTGTTAATAGGAAAATGAAGTCGCCACCAGAAAAGTAAAAACAACCATAAAAACACTAGGAAAATAGCGACGATAAGAATAAAGTACAACTTCAAATCAAAGCGAAAACTAAGACCAATAAACAATCGCCAAGTCAAAAGAATACTAACACCTCTCCACTGCGGCGTCTTAACCATGTGAAAGCGTACTACCCACTCCTCCCTCACCCCTAATCCTTTTCTTTTACCACACCTTCCTCCAAAACCCCTACTGTTCACCTTCACAAAGTAATGCACCACACTTTTTCCAGAACGTAAACCACACCCAAATATCTTGTAAAAATTAATATAATTTTTACTCCCGTTTCAATATCGATTATTTTTGGTCTGATTCAGTGGTCTCCTTGAATTGGGATTCTACTGAAACATGTATGCGCATATGTAACCAATAATGTTTGTATAATAATAAAAAAAAACTATATATATATATATATAGTTTGATATCGCCATTTTCTCTTTTAAATGATTCATGGGTTCAAACTTTGCATACACAGATTGTCAGGCCGGTTCGTTAACTATTGATCCGCCGTCACCTCCCATTTGTTGTTTTTATTGTGTTTCTCAATCTTCAAAATACATGACATTCTGTTTAGTAAAATTGTTTTTCATTGATAAAAAAAATCTTAAAAAAGGTTTTACCCATGTCGACACGAAAAGGAAAACATATCGAATCCAAAAAAGGAAACAATTACTTTTTGTTCCAACCAATGGATTTTATTTAATCGAAAATTTTCAAAAATAAACCTCGAATTTCTCGTGACATGTACTGCATATCCTTGTCAGCAAACACCTAAAGCGCTGACGTCATAAACAAAGTTCTCGAAAAGTTGAATCAAGTGCAAATGATAGATCCGTCCTTCTATCTCTGCGTGAAGACTTTACTGTCGGTCTATTTGTCTGTCACGCTGAAGTTTGTAATAAGATGAACTGAATGCACGTATTGGTTTATTGTTTTTGCGTTCGTCACGTCTCCTTCCGATTTCCATTCCTAAACAATAATAAAACTGGAAACGGATGTAATTAAGACGTGTCCATTAAACGAAAATGTTATTCGAATCCTAAAAGAATCCTAATAGATTTTAACAATTCTACTTCATATCCTTTGATAAAAATAACTTTGTTTCCCTTTAAATATATTTTTTATTTCCGTTTGTAAACAATATAACAGCAACGGATATAATTAGGGTTTGTGAGTTAAACGAAAAGGTTCTTCGAAACGTTCTATTAGAATTTAAATAGATTTCAACGATTCAAGACTATAACCCTTAATTAAAAAAAAACTTTGTTTTTCTTTAGATTTATTTTAGGTTTTCGTTCGTAAACAATAATACAACTGGAAATGGATACACTTAAGATGTGCACATTAAACTAAAATGTTACTCGAACCGTTCAAAAAGGATTCCAATGGATTTCAACGATTACAAACTATATCGATTAATTAAAATATTTTTATTTCATCTACTTTAGGTTTCGTTCGTAAACAATAATATAACTGGAAATGAATTTAACTAAGACGTGCACATTAAACGAAAATGTTATTCAAAACGTTCTAAATGAATTTCAATGGATTTTACGAATTACAAACTATATCCTTTAATTAAAAAAGTTTTTATTTTATCTACTTAAGGTTTCCGTTCGTAACACACTGTCAATACTTTTCCTCATTCTTTATCTGTGACTAAATCCAATCGTAGATTCCAATGAACAAAGCTTCTTTCTTAGAAGTGCACGCTGAGCAAAAAAAAACAAAAAAAAAAAACAAAGACGGTCAATTTTTTTAACTTTGACCCCTATTATGACCTCTTAAAAAAATTTTTATTTTGGGCGCAAATACTAGCATGGATGCCCGGCGTTACCCGGGTATTTGGAGGTGTATGTTGAGCAAAAAAAAAAAAAAAGACGCTCAATTTTTTTTAAATTTGACCCCTATTATGTCCCTTTAACATTTATTGTTTTGGGTTCAAATTGAGTTATTCAGTTAGATCCATTTCCAACGAACCTATATCTAAAATTTCAAGTTTTTAGACCCAAAATTGTCGGAGGAGTTTGGTAGAGTTCTCAACGGTCAAATTGTTGAACTTTGACCACTTAACAGCGAAATTTCTGTCCGAAAACCAATCAGGTAGATTTTTCCACATCTCAGTACCTTGTACATCAAATTTCGAGTCTGTATACTAAAAGTTGACAGAGTTATCGCGAAGGAAAATTTACGCAGACACAAAGACAGACAGGCACACAGACAGACACACAGACATACATACACGTTCACTTTTCTGGATATATAATCTAGCATTTCGGCTCGGCGTTGCCCGGGTGATTGGAGGTGTATGCTGAGCAAAAAAAAAAGAAGAAAAAAAACGATCAATTTTTCTTAACGTTTACCCCTATTATGACCCCAAATTAAGAGGAGTTTGGTAGAGTTCTCAAAGGTTAAATTGTTGAACTTTGACCCCCTAACAGCCAAATTTCTGGTCGAAAACCGATCACATAGATTTTCCAAAATCTCAGTACCCTGTATATCAAATTTCGAGTCAGTAGACTAAAAATTGACAGAGTTATTGCGTAGGGAAATGGTCACTGACACACAGACACACAGACACACACTGACACGTTCACTTTTATAGATATACTAGCATTTCAGCCCGGCGTTGCCCGGGTGTTTTGAGGTGTATGGTGAGCAAAAATAACAAAAACAGTCAATTTATTTAACTTTGACCCCTATTATGACCCCTTAACATTTATTGTTTTGGGTTCAAATCGAGTCCATGTCCTTGAAACCTATATCTAAAATTTCAAGTGTTTAAACCCCAAATTGTCGAAGGAGTGTCGTAGAGTTCTCAAAGGTCAAATCGTTGAACTTTGACCCCTTAACAGCAAAATTTCTGGCCGAAAACCGATAATATCGATTGTCCCAAATCTCAGTACCCTGTATATCAAATTTCGCGCCTGTAGACTAAAAATTGACAGAGTTATTGCAAAGGAAAATGTACACAGACACACAGACACTTTCACTTTTATATATATATATATATATATATATATATAGATAGATAGATAGATTATCTTCTACCTATCTTTTCCTTCTCTCTTTACACATCTACTTATCTATATTTCTCCACATCCTTCGCTTACTCTCACTCTTTCTCTCTCTACCTACCGACATACATATCTATCTTTCCTGCCTGTCTGTCTCTCTCTGTATCTATCTATATATCAACACTCAACACAAACCGTTGACGATGGAAGTCTTATCTATTATCTAAAGGCAGACTGTCAGTATGGTTGTATGTTTTTATGTCTAGTTAAAACAAATACGCAAAAAACTTCTATAAAGTTGGTACATTTTTAATCACCTTATTCCCGAATAAATAATATGTAAAATTTAGAAAAATATAGATCCATCCTTTGTAGATTCGGTTGAATTGAATTTTCGAGGATTAAACACGATGTTTAATGCTAGCAGCCAAGGAAATGAGCCAATATTTTGTTTCAAATTGAAAATCGCTAACTCCGGATTTTATTTATCATTTCTTAACCATTGTCATCCTTCTACAAAGAAAGAGAATTTAGGACAGTGGTACTCTGGAGGTATCCTTAATTCTAAAGTTCTTTTTTACTTTTCACAAGAAAACTCGACGAAGGAAGGCGAGATAAGAACACAAAATTGGATTTATAAAACCATAAAATCCAACATCGATCGAGGCCCGTGGTGCAGTAGATAGAAGCGTTGTCTCTCCGGTTCTAGCTCAGCATTGTCCGAAGATAGCGGTTTAAATCCTACCCAAGCATGCCAGCGGAGTAGTTGGCCAAAACGTGGCCAGATAACAACTATTGAAGGCAGTGGTTACAAGACTCAACATTCCTATTTCGTCGAGGTAAAAACCAGACGATGAGGATAACAATCCGCAACACGAATGATCGCACGATGAATATTTCTTCTCGGTTCGAAGATTTAATTTGGAAGAGAGAGGCCGTGTGTGGACATCTACGTGTGTAAGTATATATTATTATATGTTTATGTCTGCAATTACGCTTACGTGTGTGTAAACGTATGCGTATATGTGTCTGTGTAAGAGGTTTCTGTGCGGGAGGGCGTATGCGTATATTCGCACGCCTATGTAAGTGTGTGTGTGTGTGTCTGCAAAAAAACGATCGCCGAGTCAAGGTGACAAAGTGCATATAACCGGAGGGGAGATGTGATACGAGCCGGAAAGTCTTTTTTTTTCCGAAAAAAGAAAATCCTCAGCATCTTTTAATCTTCTATGTGATAACAGTCTAAACCTGCGTATGTATGTGTGCCTGCTCAAAATAAACGTTAAACAATTTACTCTACGTCTTTTATATAAAGAAAAGTAAGTCTAATTCCAGGTTGTAAACTTTTATTTGATACTGCCCAATCAGAGAATAATAGTTAAATCCAAGTATTTTACATAATAAAATTATATAACAGTTACATCTAAATATTTAACATAATAAATTTAATTCAAATGGATTTCATCGATTCTATGATATATCCGTTTAGATATAAAAGTTACTAAGAATTTTGAACTAAGATCATTGAGAAAAGCACAAATGTAGTGCATTAGTATCAAACCACTACATTGTGAGGGTAAAATCACCCGAAACATATTTAAATAACATATGTTAACATCTAAACATCAAACAAAAAATACCAATAACAATATATATTTTATGAACCTCATTCTTTTAAAGTATATATATATATATATATATATATATATATATATATATATATATATATATATATATGTATATATATATATATGCACGTTTCATTAAATAGATAATTGTAATCCTCTTTTCTCTTTGTCGGACCATTTTCCGAACTTTTTTTCCGAGTGAAAAAAGAAATTTCCAATAATCGCGAACGTTTTCGACCTCCATTGGTCATCCTCAGGCGAGTAGTAAAAAATAAAAAATGAAATTGAAAAATGAAAATAGCGAGATGAAATGAAAAGACGATTAAAATCGCTTAAAATCATTAAAATACTCAAAAGCACTTGTGCGTGCCCTCCGTTTCGTTTTGAGTCTGGTTAATCGTTGGTTTATTAATGTGAATTAACAATGCCTATATATATAAAGAGGGAGGGAGAGAGAGAGAGAGAGAGAGAAAGAGAGACAGACAGAGATAGGGATGTATTGCCTTGATAGAGGGGAGATTAAAACTTGCTGCTATTGTTTCAAATGATCTTAAATAAAAGTAAGAGAAGACTTCGTTCCAAATAATTTCATGTTATATCTCTCCTCTTGAGTTTTTACACTTCAAGTGAATTTCACAGAGTATAAGGATCATTTGATACTAGAGATATTAATAATAGAATCTATTCCTAAAAGAGGGGAGAAATAAGGTATGATACATGCGTCATTTAATTCCCTCATGCAAAAAAAAACTAAGTCGATCATATCCATAAACGTTTACGAAGCCGAAGCCATTGGGGTCAGCATAGTTAGGAGATGGGTTTGTCGATTTCAGAGTCGCGACAAAGATATGACTGACAAGGCGCGGTCCGGTGATTTTACGATCGAGACATCAACAGAGACTTACAATTGTGCATTGAGAATGATGGTAACTACGCAGAAAAATAAATTCTGGAGCAAAAAAAAGGCTCTCGTTTTAACGGGACCATTCCCTTCTTCGCAGCTCTTATGTCTATTAAATTTTTATTTTAAAACCGTGAGAGTTATAGTGCTGCCCACTTTGATTAGTCAAGTTTACACAAAAATAATAATAATAATAATGTCCCCATATTATTTAACAGGTTACTAAGAATATATATTCCAAAATTTCTGCTGAGTTTTTTTTGGGTTTTTTTAAATTGATTTAAATTTAAATATACAATAAATAAACTATAATCATATTTATAACCATATTTACTGCTTTTAGTAGCGCTCCTGTGGATTCTGACGATTTATTTTTTCAGGCCTTAAAAAATATTGGATTAATAGTGGATAATTATATTTTAAAAACAATATATATGCCGATCCCCATATGGGGGTATCGGATTGGTTAAAGGGAAAATTATTCACAACTCGCATTTAGGTAAAAATACACTTTCATAAATAATTGAACTCATTCAAAAAACGTACCGCAAAAAAACACACACGCACACACACATATATATATATATATATATATATATATATATATATATATATATATATATATATATATATATATACGTAAATAATATTCAAAATTAAAATGTTTAAATTCAACGTTATTTCATGCGGTAAATGGTAGCCGAATGGATACGGTCTTTGCTAATCGAGCCAGGGATGGCTCGTGTTGCCGAGTTCGAATCTGTCGATTGGTGTTAATGATAACACCCTGCACTGAAGATTCCCGTGTCTGTAGGTAATTAATTATTATAGTAAAAAAATAATAATATATATATATACACACACACACACACGGAATAATCGCGTTGACACACCGGTTCTCGTCAGAACAACGTTAAACCTGGTTAGACGGGTGACCATTTAGGATATCTAGGCCCCGTATCTTCTCTCCGCTTACCCCGGCATTTTTTTCCAGTCGTCTTGTACATACACTTCACTTGCCACTGGTATTTAATAATGTCGACTCAGGAGAGGTGTGATTGGTTATTGCGCAGCTCCTGCCACAAAAATTTCACGCACAGGCACCCCTTCGTGGATGTCCATAGTCTTTTAAAGACTGGAGGAGCTTATATATACATATATATATATATATATATATATATATAGAGAGAGAGAGAGAGAGAGAGAGAGAGAGAGAGAGAGAAAGAAAGAGAGAGAGAGAGAGACTCAGACAGAGACAGACAGAAAGTGAGAGAGAGAGAGAATTTTACAAAATCTTGATTCTTGACACTTTATTGGATTCTTAAACAGCTGCTATATTTTTCGCTTTCAGCAAGCTTGTTGGAAAGATTTCAATTGAACATGTTGGTTGGTTGGTTGTTTTACGGCATATCAACCCTTTTCGGGTTATTTAATGCCGAATCAAAAAATTTTGAAGAAAATTTTTTTTAATAGAATATATTTGTTTTTTTTCACGTCAGTTTCTATTTAACCAATAGTTGGGACCCTAACAGGTACTACCACTATGGGTCAGAGTGGACCTGGGAGCAATGGTATTAAAGGGTGGCTCCACACTCCCTAAATCCCACAAGCTAGGGCCTCACCACTGGATATAGTTTAAGGTCATATCCAGGACCCCCATTGATGGACTTTTACCCTCTGCAGGGGGGCAGTCGGCGTATTCTAATGCCCCACCGACAGGGCCCAATTGAACATGTGTAAAGATTATTAGTTTTTTGTGTTTTAGCTATGGACATGCTAGGAACATTTTAAAGTGTTTAATCTGGATTTTTTAAAGCTTCGGATAGTTTTTTTTAAGTAACCTTTTCTTTTTTTTTTAGCTTACTTTCTCCATCTTCTTCTCCATCTTCTTCTCTATCTTTCCTATATTTTCCTTTTTTTTATGTATTGTTTGCTCAACTTTATATTATCTTTCATAGTGACCTTTATTTTCTTTTGCTATTACTTACTGTACACTACCTATTTTTTTCCTATCCCCTTCTTCTTTTTCACGTATATTTAACTCTTCCCTTTTATTGTTTATATTTTTGATATTTTTTTCATTTGTCAAATGTCTGCACTCTAATATCCTAGCGTTTTTGATATATCTTAACCATAATATTCCTTCATTCTCATTTCCTATGTTTGTATGCCAGTTTCATTTTTATTTATATTTTATAAAATTCTGATGAGAAGCATTTAGCTTCGAAATGCAATGCCCTAAAAAAGGTTTCATTTCTCTTTTACTGATGGCATAATAAAGTTGTACATAACATTTATTTCTCATCTTTTATTTAATATCTATATCTGCCTCTCTCTCTCTCTTTCTCCCTCTCTCTCTCTCTCTCTCTCTATATATATATATATATATATATAGTCATGCACATATACTACTGTTCTGCTGTTTCACAGCTCATCACTGCGGCTAGACAAGCAACTACCTCAAGCCAGGATCGTTGTAGTATATATATATATATATATATATATATATATATATATATATATACTAGCAAAAGTACCCGTCGTTGACTGGGTTCAAAAACAGCCTACAGAAAAATGGACTCTGATTTATGAAAGTATGATAGGTTATGAAAAGGAAGGGTTGTAAAGAGATAGCTTCGAATTTGGGGATACCAAACTCAAAGCAAAATATGATGAAAGTAAAAATAAAATAGATAAACCCCATAATTTATTATACCATACATGTTCTCACTGAAACACTTATCACAATATTCTAGGGATCTATATTAAAAAACCTTGTTCAACTTTGTGACATATTTCCATCCTATGGAGGTCAGGAGCGAACGAACATCCCATAATTTTATTATACCATATTTCTTCAAACTGAAACATAATTATCACAGTATACGTACGCAGATAGATATGAAAAGTCTTTATTAAAGTTTGTGCCTATTTCCATTCTATGGAGGCCAGGCGTGAACGCAGACCCCACACTTTTATCATACCATCCCTATTTAAGTTAAAACATAGTTATCAAAGTATTATTATGTACATCTATATCAAAAACACTTGTAAACTTTTTTTTTAATTTTTAAATTTATTTCCATACTGAATCATCATTATGCCAGATCAAGCATACCCATTCCTGTGTCTCGATACATCTTCTATCATTATATGTAATCAGTTTTCTATAATAGTCAACCATATAGGAGCCTATTCATGACCAGACACACACACAGATGTTCAGCTATATATATATATTTTTTTTTTAATTACATTTTCACCCCAAACAAGGCAAATTGCCACTTTGGTGTAGGGGGCTACTATCAGGGGAAACAACTACTGGGGTACTATGTAGGGATTTGGGCAGCAAGGTGTCGGTTCACGTTACACTTGAACTTCTGCACGTCAGTACTGTTGGGGAAGCAGGGACCTGGATTGGAATTCAAGAGTCTTGCGGTTCTGGGGAAGAAGCTATTGGAGCAAAAAGATCTTTTACATCTAGGGATCTCTACAGTGTGGGGGTGGGATCTAGTAGCCTGTCGGGTTTGTCGAGGGTGCTCGCGTCGTGGGGGCACAAGTGATTGCAGTTCGTCAGAGCATTCACCACTAAAATACTTGTAGAAAAGGCAGAGGGATGCAACATTTCGTCGATGGGACAGAGGCTGAAGCTTAGATGCCAGTTCAGGGCCTATCAGGTTTGCGACTCTCTTTTGAACCTTTTCAAGGAGCGAGAGACTAGTAGCAGATGCACCAGCCCAGATGTGGCAGCAATACTCCATACATGGGCGAATGGTGGCCTTATAGAGGTACAGGATACTTTCGAGTGTTAGTAGTTTTCTAGCACGGTAGAGAGAGCCTACCTTTCTTGCAGCGGCCCTGGCAATGCCTTCAATGTAATTGTTCCAACTCATGTTTCCTGTGAACGTTAGGCCAAGGAGTTTGAAAGATGGACTCTCAGATAAAGAGTCGTTGGCCATTGCTATGGGTGGTAGAGAGGGTTTCTTGTAATTATTGAATGAAACTAGTTTAGTCTTGGCAGCATTGAACGCGACCAACCACTTTTGCCCCCATTCCACTACAGATTGGAGGTCTTCTTCTAGTGTTTCTGCCATTTCTTTAGAAATGTGTTCATTCGTCTTCCTGTCGTGTCTGCCATAGAGTGTAGTATCATCAGCATATATACCCATCTCAGAGGCAATGTTGTCGGTGAGGTCATTTATGAATATCAGGAACAATAGAGGTCCAAGGATAGAACCCTGGGGCACTCCCGCATTTATATCATATTGTTTAGATGTGCAACCGTCGATGACTACCTGGATTTTTCTCT
>NC_136523.1:21722161-21734661 GCF_053919585.1 Euprymna scolopes
ATGCAGTCGGGAGATTCAGGGTTCCTATCCGTCGCGGTTACCATCTGACGAAGGCCAGAGGAATCGTTGATCGAAACGTCGTGAAACAACTAAAGAAAAAGATGAGGATAATGATCCGCAATAAATAAAATTAATAAGAAAATAATCTGAAATTTACTCATCTAACTGTAAGGAAAAGCTTACAAAGGGTCCGTCCAAATTTTTAAAATTGCAAGTTTAGTAAAAGCAGGAAATTAAAGTCAATACATGAACAAAAAAAAGCGACAGATAAGTTGAATGTAGGAAAAAAAAGTGCATGACCAGTTCAGTAGATAACTGCCAGATGTACAAAGAAAAGGAAAAACCTGTCGATGGTTCTCAAAATGTGACTTGAACGTTGGGACAAAAACCCTAACAGGTACCGTGCAGGAGCAAGCGATCGGGACAAATTATGTGAATTGTCACATTGATAAAACGGGTGAAAGGGCCCTATGTCGACTGTGTGGACAGAAAGGTGAGAATGTATAACTCCTCGTCAGTAGTTGTGAGAAGTTAGCTCAAAAGGAATACAAGAGAAGTCATGACAATACTGTGAGAAAGGTTCATTAGGATATATGCAAGAAAAGAAGGTTGGAATGTAGTGAAAAATGGGACGAGCATGTTCCAAGAGGAGGGGGGAGTTATAATGTGAGAGTATTGTGAATATGAAGTATGTGATTGAAACAATTGATTTAGTTTTGCTTTGATAAAAATGAACACAAGGCAATAATTGTCAGCTGATGTAAATGTGGAAGAAAAAGAAAAGGAAAGGGTCAAAAAATACCAAAGCTTGAAAAGGGAGATAAGAAGATTGTGAAAGTTTATAAAAGTAGAAGTTGTACTTATTGTGATGGGGGCCCTGGGGAGTGTAACAAAAGGATTTGACAAGTGGATTGAGAAAATTGGGATGCATTGTAATGTCGGAATACTTCAAAAGACTACCTTGTTGGGAACGAGCAGAACCTTGCAAAAATTACTGGAAGACTGAGAAAAGAAGATGCTGATAGCCTACGTGCATTTGCTATGATCCGCCTGTTATTATAAAATCGGCAAAACCAACAGCCAAACACAAAATGTGAATAATAATAATAATAATAATAATAACAATAATATTAATAATAATAATAATAATAACAATAATAATAATAATAACAATAATAATAATAACAATACTAATAATAATAAATACAATAATAATAACAATATTAATAATAATAACAATAACAATACTACTAATAATAGTAATAATAACAGTAATAATAATAACAATAACAATACTACTACTAATAATAATAATAACAATATTAATAATAATAATAATAACAATAATAATAACAATAATAATAATAATAAAAATAATAATAATAATAAAAATAATAATAATAATAACAATAATAATAATAATAACAATAATAATAATAATAATAACAATAATAATAATAATAATAATAATAATAACAATAATAATAATAATAATAACAATAATAATAATAACAATAATAATAATAATAATAATAATAACAATAATAATAATAATAATAATAATAATAATAACAATAATAATAATAATAATAATAATAACAATAATAATAATAACAATAATAATAATAATAATAATAATAATAATAATAATAATAATAATAATATGTACATAGAATTGGATATCCATCATTAGTTTTTAGTTTTCTTATTATTAATTTTTTTTTTTTTTTTGAAAGTCGGAGAAACGTTTTTGAAAACTCCAAGATAAAATCATGGGATATATATTCCTTTTTTTTTTAGGTTCAATATCTTATTCATCGAAAACCTCGGAAGATTCGTGCCCCAGTTTGCTATTCTTTTCTTTTCTTCCTTTTTATTTATTTATTTTTTGAAAAAATTTTTTGGCCAAAATAGAAAATCGTTGAAATTTTCCAACAACAAATTTCATTCCTAAATTTTATCGATTGTTTAACACCGTGTTTCATGAAATTATTTATATGCCTTGCGATTTGCGTGTTGAAACCATCCCCATAAATCTTTTTTCACTCCCATATTTCGCCTACACCTCCCTCTATCTCTATCTCCTTATCTCTCTTCATATATATATTAATATATATATATATATATATATATATATATAATAAAATTTTATGAGTAAATTTTCAGTATTTGCTTCTACAGTGCTCACTACATACGTAGGGCTAGGTAGTAAGATTATAAAAATATATATGGCAATTAAGCTACACAGAATATTTCGCGTTTCATTCTCGTGAGAACTAGGCAGACTTAAATGAAACGCAGAATATTCTGTGTAGCTTAATTGCCATATATATTTTATAACTTACGATATATATATATAAATATATATATATATATGTGTGTGTGTATATATATATATATATATATATATATATATATATATAGTTTGCGTATTATACAAACATTATTGCATTATTGGTTACGTATGTGCATCCACGTTTCAGTAGAATCCTAATTCAAGGAGACCACTTCATTAGACCAAAATAAATGAAGCGATATTGAAAAGAGAGTCAACATTACATTCTTTTTTGTAAGATATTCGGGTGTGGTTTACGCTTTCGAAAGAAAGTTGGGTGTATATGAATGTGAGCAGTAAGGGTTTAGGAGAGAACTGTGGTGACAGAAGGGAGCCAGGGTGTGAGACGAGGGAAGAGGGGGAAGTACGATCTCATGTGCTCCAGCTGTAGAAACGACGAAGGTATTGGTATTATTTTAACTTGGCGGTTTCATTGGATTTACTTCTAGGAAACCTTCTTGTACAACCATTATATATATGTGTGTGTGTGTGTGTGTGTGTGTGTGTGTGTGTGTGTGTGTGTGTGTGTGTGTGTGTGTGTGTGTTATCAGAAAGGTCTGACTTATCCCGGAATTGAATGATGATCAACGAATGTTTCGCACTCCCAAATCGGCGACATCAACAATTGTTCAATCAAATCGATTGATTACCTGCTATAGTTGAGGGCCCATCATGCCTCTTTGCGGCGACTTTAGTCCACACTACATTGTAGTCTACCTTGCCTACTGTTGATTTTCTAAAATCATTTTCTTGAAATAAAGTTTAAAATACAAACGTCAATTATCGTGTTCCAATTGTGCACTAAACAGAAACGTTTATTTCGAACGCGCGCATCTCATATCAAAGAACCTACTGTTGATTTTATGTGCTTGGCCTTACTGCTTGTGCCGTGATAATGGCTTGAATTTAAGCTTAAAATGAAAAAGTCAAGTGTCACAGAGCTATTATGCTTTTAACAGAAGCATTCATTTCGAATGCATTCCTGCCACATCAAAGAATTTACTGTTGATTTTATAGGTTGGGTCTTTCGGCTTGTGCGGTAATTAAAACTTTTCAAATATACTTGTGATGCTATGCTGTGTAAGGTCCTGTTGGCACTTGACACGGTTCACCTTGGATAAATATTGTACTTTTTTCTACATAAAACCTGCGAATGCACATGTTGTACCTTGTCTTTATCAGCTGCCAACTAAGGGTCATAAGACAGTTTCGGTGGCTAAGACGATACTGCCACCTTTAGCGCCACAAGTAGCATTCGCCATCGGACATAGTAATTGAGGAAAAATCATAGTCCGGATCGGTTGAGAGTATTTATAACAAGAGTCAGTCAGGCATAGATGTTACTGCAGAGAATTGAATAGTTAACGGATTTGGGGGATAAAAAAGCATTTGTTTTCTTAAACGACCAGAAGACGTTCTACTTTGATGTCATCAACTGGATTCGTGACTTCGATCAAATCCAACTTGATGCTTGTTGGGTCGTTGACTGCAGACGCTGCAAAGCACGACTTAAAGCTTGACCATGTGCAACATAGTTGTTACAAACAAAAAAAAAGACAATAAATAAATAAATATCTGCGTCGGTATTTTTTTTTCAAGTTTTTTATAATTGTTTCGACACCACTTAAACAAGTCTCTCGCTGCCGCATGTATATTTTACCGGAACGCGTTTCTATTCCTTCCGAACGCACTCTGTTATTAACAATCCACTTCCCGCGTTCGTATTTACACGTCCATTTTCTTCGACGTCGACTTTGTTTGTTTATTTATTATTTGGTCCCGAGCACGTGCTACATTTTTCTCCTTTTGTTTCCTTTTTCTTCTCGCGCACACTTCCTCATTTACATATGTTTTTTTTCGGCTGCTGCTACTAATATCTTCGCACGCTCCTGCTAATATTTTCTATGCGCTCACACGGTATTTTCAACCGATTTTCTCGATTAAAAGACGTTTGCAGTTAGACGACCAGAAGACGTTCTCTTTGATGTCATCAACTAGATTCGTGACTTTGACCAAATCCAACTTGATACTTGTTGTGCCGTTGTCTGCAGACGCTGCAAAGCACGTCTCAAAGCCTGGTCATATATTCCAAACTTAGTAAGGTAAGAAACCACGGAGCGCCTCACAAAACCACGACATCCAACTTAAATGGGCAGCACGTGACACGACCAGCCTTTCTCTACACAATCAGATCGAAGAGATTAGTAATTCTCGTTCTTAAGCTCATCTACAACCTTCATGCTTTCTTCCCACGGGACAGTCAACTCCACTAGGAGAACACATTTCTTTATAATAATGTCTGGGCGTTGGTTTGTTTGTACAACATGTACTGGAAACATCTACTATGAAATAGGTATTAACTGTAGGCACTTCACACGGTTTACTTTTGTCAAATACTGATTTCCCCCACTCTATATCTGTGCCTAAATCAAAACGCGGATTCCATGAACAAAGCTTCTTTCTTAGAACTGCACGCCTGTGGAACTCTGTTCCGTCTGCCTGCTTCCCACCGGACTACAACTTGGATGTCTTCAAGTCCAATGTTAACAAATTCCTAATGAACCACCCCCTTAAGTAAACACTTCATCAAATCTCCACACTAACGTGATGTACTTGCAATAACCCTTATCCCTGAGTGGCTTCCGGGCCTTGATAAGTGGTGATCACTGTGTAAAAAAAAAATACTGTAATAATAATCACGTGTTTTTTTTTTAGGACCGTGCATAAGGAAACTATAACGTACCTTCCGGTATAACATTAAAACATCTATATCAAATTTTTTTTAATTTTTTATTCATTTTACCCTCAACAAGGCACAGTGCCACTTTGAAGTAAGGGTCTACTATCGGGGAACATAATTTGCGGGGGCATTATGAAGGGAGATGAGTAAAAAGATGTCTGTTCACATTACACTTGAACTTCTGCATATCAGTACAGTTGGGAAAGCAAAATCCCGAAAGACTTGCAGTTCTGGAGAAGAAACTATTGGAGTAAAAGGCTTCCTTACACCTAGGGCTCTTTACTGTAAAGGGGTGGGACTTAGTTGCTTGTCGGGTTTGTTGGGGTAGTCACGTTAAGGAGGTACAAGTGCTTGCAGTTCGTTAGAACATTCATGTTAATGCTACTTAAATTATTGAATAAGAGTAGTTGAATTTGGTTTAAGCTAACTAAAAAAAAAATGAGTAATATAATTTTATGAAATTTAATAATTGAATCAGATTAGATTTGTGTTTGTAATTATACTAATAATCGTATTATGGTGCTTGTGCATTATCATAAAATTGTTATCTAAAAAAATTGTAAAATGCATTTTAAGTAAAAGCACTATTACGCAATTATGTGTCATGCGAAATTGATAAAAATTCAAAATAATTATGAATACTAATCGAGGAAAAGATCTGCTAGAAGTAGTAAAAGAACCATCGTTATTATCGATCCGCCATTTTCTAATTTGACAAAATGTAAAATCGTCTGAACTCCAATCTCTGGTCCCCTCTCGCCAATCTTTCACGAAAAACACCCGTCTAGCTGAATCCACTGTGAAAAATTTCCCCCACTCTATATCTGTGCCTAAATCATAACGTGGATTCCATGAACAAAGCTTCTTTCTTAAAACTGCACGCATGTGGAACTCTGTTCCGTCTGCCTGCTTCCCACCGGACTACAACTTGGATGTCTTCAAGTCCAACATTAACAAATTCCTAATGAACCGCCCCCTTAAGTAAACACTTCATCAAATCTCCACACTAACGTAATGTACTTGCAATAACCCTTATCCCTGAGTGGCTTCCGGGCCTTGATAAGTGGTGATCACTGTGTAAAAAAAAATGGAAACAAAGGAGATTAATCAGTTTGCCATACGAAATTGGTCGAAATAGCAGAAGAATATATGACTGAATCATTCGATAAATTTTATTTTTTTCTTGTATTTATTTTTCTAGTTGTCCATTATTTTATAATTTTTACTAATTTAGCATTATACGTAATTACATAATAGTTTGTTTTTTTTCACTTTAAATTCAATTTTCGATATTGAATTACAATGCACAAGCACCTCTCTCCTTTTTCACTGATTTATAACTAAACGTTATATGGCTAATCGAAGATAGCGCCATATATGAGTTTGTTTTAGGATTTTCCTATCACGGAACGCTCCCAAAAAGTGCAACAATTATTCTGGTCACCCATAACAACTCTCACAACACAACAGTTTGGTCCTGATCGTCTACATAGGGACACGGTTTGATGAGGGTTTCTGGTTATTCTGTTTCAATAAGAAAAGTCCAAGGAGATAGGTGCGGTTGCACGTCACGTTGTGATTGTTTGTGGTGATCCGCGGGCCACAATCCTCTTCCGGCGCTGATGATGGTACTCATCTTCCGATAAATATCCCCTAAAAAAAAGACAAGTTGACCGTCGGGTCAGATAACAACCTTGCAGAAACAATAAGTAAAAAGAAAAAAACTCCAGTCGTTAGTTTTCTTTTTAAAAATCCTATTAACAGAAACTATACGACCACAAAGTGTCTAATATAATACTACTCTACAAAAATAGTTGTGCAGGCAGTTGAAATTAAATCAACTCAGATTCCTTACTGTATTACCATGCAGAAGTTTAAATGTAATGTCAATAAACATCTCGCTGCTAAACTCTCAACACGATCCTTATTAGTAAGCTCTTACGTCTAAGTGGCAATACGTCTTGTTTAGGGAGGATGGACAGGTAAGAAAACTACCAGGTGCTTTCAATAAGTTTCCAGACTTGTTTTGTATGCGCATTTAAAATTGTTGTTGACTCTTGAAAATTCAATATATTGTTGCTATATATCTTAGGTGATTACTGACCAATTTTTATGATTTCAAATTCAAATAAGCAACTGCAGTAAGAATTGGTATAAGCTCTACTAAAGCCTGATTGTCACAGTTGGTGAATTTCAAAAACGCAATCTGGACGTGAGGACACTGTAGAAGAACGATATGCAATCAAATGCTGTTTTAAACTTGAAAAAAAAAATAGGTTTCCAGGCTGAGTGCTAATGCATTTACTGATCCGCGCTATTTTTTAAATCGTATTTCCAAGTTTAAAGTTTTATGGTATTTTTTTTTATTCAATTGTAAGGTACAAGTACAGAATAGATACAAAACACCCTCCCCTCCCCATGTTAAGAATGGCTTTTTAAATAATAACGTTATTATTTCAGTACGGATCAATAAGTGCATGAGTACCGAAGACTGTTTTTGTACAGGCATTTAAAATTGTCGTAAACTCTTAAAAAATTCAGTATGTTATTGCTATACATCTTATGAGATTACTGACAGTAACAGTAGGTTCTCTACAGTGCAATGTAGGCTACAATGTATTATGGACTAAGTCACTAAGCTTTTGCGCGGTGCACCGCGAAATTTCCCTAATTAGAACAGGCAATAAACTGCTTTGATTTAAAAAAAACAAAAAAAAACGGGCGGTTTCACTGATTTCACTCACAATAAAAATAGCGGAGTGTGAATCATTTATTGGTTATTATTCAAACTCGGCAACATCGAGTTTTCCTGCTTTTAAAGACAATCCTGGTTGCAACTGTGACTGACCAAACAGGTACTAATTTGCGAGCTGTGCAGTATTTATGGGTGGGGGTCGTTATCTAAAGAGGTTATGTTCATTTCATTTGCACGGATTTAGTTTGTGTTTTTTTGCTTAATTTATTTAGTTAGTATTATTTTTAATTGTTGTTGTTTATTATGTTACGTCCGTCAAGTTTTGTCAGGAGTGATCCCCTGCCTACAGGCGAGCTGGAAGCGATTAGTTTAATTATGCTGAATTTCCCGATGGGCTCTATCGTTTGCAGGAAATGTTTTCAACGTCGTGATTTGAAAATAATGATGCCAGGTCGAAGGTGAAAGCGGATATAGACGGCGAAATGAATAGAGAAAGGAAAGAGAAAGAGAATAGAAATAGAAGGGAAGCAAGAGAGAAAGAGGGAGAGGGTGTGTAAATAGAGAGGAAAAGGAAATAGAGAGAGAAGAAAGAGAAGAAAGAGGAAACAATGAGCTATATAGAAGTGCTAAAAGAATAACCATCCAAGCACGCGTAAAATTAATAATTCCGAAAGGAACGGTTGTGCACCATTCTTAATTCGACTTAATTTGAATTTTCGAGGTGAGGATTGTTGATTCGTCTCATTTGAATTCTATTTAAACAACGTTTCGTTTGACGTAATCTACGACCTTCTTAAGGTGTATTATGTAGAAATCAGAGATATTTTTATATAACTGGAGAATATTTATGTAGAACTCGGGAATCTTTATGTTGAAATCGGGAATCTCTCTGTGGAACTCGGGAATCGTTTTGTATCACTCGAGAACCTTTTTTGCAGAACTTGGGAATCTTTCTGTGGAAATCGGAAATCTTTTTGTCGAACTCGGGAATCTTTTTGCAAAACTCGTGAATCTTTCTGTAGAAATCGGAAATCTTTTTGTCAAACTCGGAAATCTTTCTGTAGAACTCTGGAATCTTTCTGTAGAACTTGGGAATCTTTCTGTAGAACCCGGGAATCTTTTTGTAGAACTCGGGAATCTTTCTGTAGAACTCGGGAATCTTTTTGTAGAACGCGGGAATCTTTTTGTAAAACTCAGAAATATTTATATATATATATATATATATATATATATATATATATATATATATATACATCGATTATAAAAAAAAAATATTTAATAATCGGTGAAAATTTCGTATTGATTGGATAATAACTTGATTTTTGGTAGATTTAAAAAGAGAGACGCCGTCAAAAAATACTCACTCTCTGCTTCCGTTTAGGTCTTGTCTATATATATATATATATATATATATATATATATATATATATATATATATATATATATATATATATATATATATATATATATATAATTTAACAAATCTGCATATAAGGGAAAAACAGAAATTTTATTATCCAAGGTATACTAAATAAAAAATTAAGAAACCATTAATCCAGAGAGTTTCAAAGAATGCTTCTTTTCATCAGAGGAAAGATAATAGTACAATATAATACTTAAATGCTATTTCAAGCATCAAGTGAAATTACAAAACATGAACACTAACATATTTGCATAAAAGAAAAAGTTTTTGAAATTGCATAGCGAATGGAAGTAGCTATAGTAGCAGAAAGTTCTGGAACATGAAATAGGTAGGGGAAGTTAATGGTGATCCGTAGGGTGCTATTCATATTTGGTAATATCTAGATGCAAAACAAAGATAGGAAATCCGATGAGGTAAATTGAAATCTAAGGTAGAGAAGCAAAAACTGTTTGAAGAACAGTTAATAGAAAGAGAGGATATACTATATATATATATATATATATATATATATATATATATAAGTAGATTGTAGTTTGCTTGAAGCATTGTTGAAGAAAATTATAAGGTAAAATTAAAAGCCAAGAACAATGCGAGATTTTTTTTTATATAGAGTAAAATTAAATGAAAACAAAAGAAATAAATTTCTTTTTTTTTTGTTGTTTGTTTTTTCTTTTTCACACAAATTTTAACTCTAAACAACAGTCATTTCTTTTTCTGTTGTATTCAATGGTGTTATAAATCTAAATTCATATAAATATGAATACAACAGAAAAAAAAATGACTGTTGTTTAGAGTTAAAATTTGTGTGAAAAAGAAAAAACAAACAACAAAAAAAAGAAATTTATTTTTTTTGTTTTCATTTAATTTTACTCTATATAAAAAAAAATCTCGCATTGTTCTTGGCTTTTAATTTTACCTTTTAATTTTCTTCAACAATGCTTCAAGCAAACTACAATCTACTTATATATGTATATATATATATATATATATATATATATATAGTATATATATATATATATATATATATATTATCAATACACAAACAGCCGAAATTTATAGGGGTATATATATGTATATATATATATATATATTTGTGTGTGTGTGTGCGTGCGTATGGATGCGCATGTGCATGCCTGGATCTGTACATGTCATTGTATGCATATGCATGCGTATGGATATATATGCGTGTATGTGTTTGCATGCGTGCATATCTGTTTATGCATGTGGTTATTTATATATGCATTATATGTATGGGGGTGAATATATTATATCCATATTGTCGTTGAATATGACTATGTATTGGTATGTATGCGTATATATGGGTGTTAATTGTGCATACATATATATACCTGTACCCTTATGCACATGTTTTTCATGTAAAAGCTCCTATTAGTCTATGGTTTAAATATTATTATTATTATTATTATTATTATTATTAATAATAATAATAATAATAATAATATTTTATAAATATTGTCATTATTATCAATACACACCGAGTAACTTTCGAGCCAAAAGCACATACATTTAAGTGCCTCCTCTGATATTATCCTCGGTCTATGTATGAGAATTCCTTCGGGACTGAGACAATTTTCCTTCAGGACCGAGACTATTTATATTCTCATTTAATTATTAACTATTATTATTATTATTATTATTATTATTATTATTATTATTATTATTATTATTCGTTTATTTATTTATTCGTTTATTTATTCATTAATTTATTTATTTATTTATGTTCGTCCCATCTTTATCCTGTGTGCCAAATTTATTGAGGGAAAAACGGACTTTACTCACCATTAAAAAAGCCGACATTGTCTCTAACTCTGCCCTCTTCAGTAGTTTTATTATTATTATTATTATTATTATTATTATTATTATTATTATTATTATTATTATTAATATTATTATTATTATTATTATTATTATTATTATTCATAACTATTAATTACATTATTGTTACCATTTAACAATTTCATTTCAATTCCATTATACATATTGAAATCAATTGCGTCTCATTTTTGCCGTTTGAATTAAACGCTTTTACGTTCGACATTTAAAAAATATTTAAAAACACAATCTTCTTCCACAAACGGTTAAAATAATTCACGTGAACTTTTTCGAACATGATTACTAGGAATGAACGCTGTCCACGCTACAAGTTTCCAGTTCTTTCGACGGTTTTCTTTTTCTTTTTCATTTCGAGATCCGCTTGAAATATAAAAAATAACAATAAAAATATTAAATACAAAACGTAACATCGTTTTTCATGCTTCAAAAAACCCTCATAACCTTTTTATATATATATACACTCATATAAATTGGGCCAGTTTGTTTATTAATATTCATATTAAAAACTCTTTTTCTATTTATTTAAAAAGAAAATACAAATTTGTTGTATATAAGTCATGGAATTGCATCCATCTGCAAAAGCTCTAGCTAATTTGCATATTCTTTAAACATTCATTTTAATTAATTCCCTGTTAGTTTTTTGGGTTTTCTTATGCGATGAATATCTTTAATTAACTATTACGTGTAATTATATTCATTCAGATATACTACAGTTTTAATGGATCAGTTTATAAATAGATTGCTAGATATAGATATGTGCAAAACATATATATGTGGGGGGGTAACGGAGAGTGGATGCGCGTATGGTGGATGTATGTAAATGCCGATCCTTGTGCGAGGTGACGTCAGGTAAGGAAAAAGAAAAAAAGCTATAAAAGAACGTGTCTATAGACCGACGAACACGTTAGAAAAGACGATCACCTTACAGACGTGGGTGGCGTCACAGGGAAGTTGAGCGTGGTAGGAAGACGGTGAATAAAGATATTTTTTAAAAAACTTGAAACAGCGAGTTGAAGTTCTTCCTATTCTTTATGTTCTTTTTTTATAGATTCTACGACGGGTCGTTCCCCGGCCAACGTTGCACACACACACACACACACACACACACACACATATATATATATATATATTCTTCAGAATAAAATTATCCAATAATCAGCTGGTATGGAAACATTTATAAGATATTACTGGCAGTAATATTCTATAAGTATTATCCCATATAATTAAGAATTGCTCTCAAACATTTCGCGTCATAAATTTTTTAATTTATTGAATGACTAAAATCATATATATATATATATATATATATATATATATATATATATATATATATATATATATATATATATATATATATATTGTGTATATTTAGGCAGCATTTTCTTATTTAGACAGATATTATTTAATGGCACGGAATCATTCTGTTTAAAATTTTCCTTTTTACCTTCTCCAA
>NC_136523.1:21739661-21757161 GCF_053919585.1 Euprymna scolopes
CATATATAATCAAATAGATGGCGTCGCAATGGGATCAGTCCTCGGACCTACCCTGAGTGAATTTTATATGGCAGACTTAGAAAATAAAACATTTAAAAATAATATAAAGCCCCCTATGTATGTACGTTATGTTGACGACATACTCCTCTTAGCTGATAATGACGAACAGATATATAAACTTCAAGATATTTTTCAAAAAAACTCTGTCCTTAAGGTTACAATACAATTAAATAATAACAAACAAATTCACTTTCTGGACGTCCTTATAGACTCATCTAACAATACTTTCGACACAGCTGTATACAAAAAAAACCAACTAGTACAAAATCCAGCCTCTTGAACTTTAAGAGTGAGTGCCACCAACGTTATAAAATTGCCATAATCAAAAATCTTTTAAACCGTGCTAAGATGATTTCTTCTACCAAAAAAGCACTACTAATAGAAATAAAAAATATCAAACAGGTTCTTATAAATAATTACTTTCCGAATTATATTGTTAAATTAAACTATTGTTACAGTCCCCTAAAAACCTTAACAGCAATGCTAGTCAATCTTCTAACACTAACCCTAGTAGCAATAATGTGCTGAAATGTTTAGCATAACCAGTATACGACTGGTTTTACTAACATTGCCTTTTATCATCCTAATTTTTAATCGAGTTTTTTATCACTCGTAAATGTATATTTTAATCGACTTTTCATTGACTCTTTCTATCATTCGTAACTATATATTTCACTTCTATTTTTAGTATTGTGATTTGTATTGCCACATCTGGACAGGAGCTGCTAGAAGCAGCTTGTCCTGCCTTGACAGAGTTCAAAATAGACTTCGTAGCTTAGATGCCTTTTTCTCTTCCCCACAACCTCTTTACCACAGAAGAGACGTCTCTGCTTTATTGTGATTTGTATGACAAGTGCTCATTTGAGCCTCAATCTATGCTTCCCCTCGCCAAACTTTCACGAAAAACACTCGTCTAGCCAAAAACAATATCAATAATTTCCCCCACTCTTCATCTGTGCCTAAACCTAAATGTAGATTCCATGAACAAAGCTTCTTTCTTAGAACTGCATGTCTGTGGAACTCTGTTCCGATTGCCTGCTTTCTAGCTTACTACGATTTGATTGTCTTCAAGTCCAACGTAAATAAGTTCTTGATGAACTATTCCCCTAAGTAATCCAATTTACAAAATTCCCACTACTTATGTTTACTACGCTATAATCACATTGATTAATGTATACCCATTAATACTTATCCTCAAGTGGCCTCCGGGCCTTAATAAGTGGTGATTCCTGTGTAAAAAACAAAACAAAAAAACATGTAACAGCGTCCGTCTATTTGATATTTATTTGTTTTTGTGAACATTTAGAACATGACCCGGCGTCGTACATTTGGAGTTCTTTTTTTTTACAAAGGAGTACCCACTTATCAAGGCCACTCGAAAATAAGGTTTAATAAGCGTACAGTGGTAAATGGGGCAGTGTCGTAATGATTGTTAGTAGTGGAAATTTGGTAAATTGGATTACATAAGGTGAACGGCTCATCAAGAACTTGTTTACGTTGGACTTGAAGACGACAATTAATTATACTATTGGACGACGGTTAATTCGATATTTATATATTCTGGGTATATTCTGAACATTATGTCATTCGTGTATTTGATACCAAATCTGGTATTCTATTATTCTGCGAATACGCAGAACATGTCCTAGCGTTTGAGTAGTTGTACATCTAATCTGATATTTCTTTTATTTTGCGATTGGTCAGAACATGTGTCGCCATCGTCTATTTGAAATCAAATTTGATATTCATTTATTCTGCGAAAAGTAAGAAAAGGTCACGTGTTCGTCACGTTTCCATCCAGATTGTTGTTTTTTTTTTTATTGTATTCTGCGAAGTCAGAACATATATCGATGTTCTCCTTATATATTACAAGCCTGGTTGCCCGGCGTTGCCCGAGTGTTCATAGGTGTGTATTGAGCAAAAACGAAAAAAAGTTTTAGTATGCAGGTAGGCTAGAACCCGTGACGCGAAGGCGATAAAGAAAGTGGACGTTTGTGTAAGGGTGTTGGTTGAGCAAAAAAAAAAAAAGGAAAATTGCGAGCGCAAAAAAATAAGCAGGCTCGAACCCGTATCACCAGAGGAAAAAGAGGTAAAAAAAAAAAACGGTTTTACCGATGCGCTTACCGCGGTTGTAATGTAACGCTTGGTTGAAATAACGTCTTTTATCCGACGTTATGCGAGGTTTGGATGACTTGCAAAAATGTCAGCGAAAAAACCGACCCCCCTTATAAAAAAATTGCCCAGTTGAGAGTGAAGCCAATTTTTCGATATTTGTCGTCCGAAAAGTCGAAGGTTAGTTACATACATACAGACATACATACATACATACATACATACATGATGATTGCAACAGACACAGAGAGAGAGTCCATGAGCCCAAATGCCTGAAGAAGTATCTATACAAATATGATGTTACAGAGTCTTAGTTTTGTACGACAGCTAAGTCTCTCTCTCTCTCTCTCTCTCTCTCTCTCTCTCTCTCTCTCTCTCTCTCTCTCTCTCTCTCTCTCTCTCGGTTTAAAATGTTGAGATCCAGCAACAAGCAAGAGCAAGATAGCCAGCAACAAGTTAAACTGCAGACCAGCTTAATGCGGGTACTGGTCTCCCGCTTTATGGTTTTTTTTAATCAGAGATTTGCTTCTCCTAGAAAGGTTGCCTTCACCACGGCTTACGGGAGCCCTCTCCACCCCAACACATATATACATACACACAAATATACACGGTGCTAGTTAGTCGCTGACCCCGAAAAAGGGTTCTTTCGCCCTTTGAAAGGTCTTGTTTTTAATCCTTCAGGTGGACTAGCCGTCCTCTTCACCAAACAAGTCTGGTGGGGGAGCCAGTTTAGTCGCCGGTGACCCGACCATGAGGCAAGTAGTACTAGGTTACATGGTACCAGTAGCATATCACATGACCTGACATACATACATACATACATACATACAGGTAGACAGTCAGACACATAAATACATACAGACAGACAGTTGAGATTTATATATTAGATGAAATTGCTGGGTTATCTTCACATCCTTACACAGACACTTAATCTCTAACTTGAATTTGAGACGAATTACATAATCTTTGCTTAATTCTAGCCTCATGTGAAAAATACCGTTCTATGTATTATTTTGATACACCTACATGAAAAACTTCTACACTCTAATGCAAACGCTAAAAAACAATACTCATGATAGATGACTGTTCCTTATTCGACCATATATATTATGGAATTGCTGGACTCCCTTTCTAAACACCAAGTCCTTACTTTAGGATAAATAAAAAATATGGAATATAATTATATGTTTTAAACTATATACAATGAATGCAGTCTGGTTTGTTTTTAATTATTTAAGCCATTATGTTTGTTTGAAACGGAGTAGACATTACATCAGGACCATTATTTTGATATATGAGCTAACTTTCTTTTGTTATTACCTACTAAAAAGAAGATATATTTATGTGCCGGTGTGTGAGCTTTATGTATATGTCGGCCATTAATACGGCACAAATAAATAATAGATAATTGAAAAATACTGAGAAAATAGTCGATTAAATATATTGTTGTATATTATCCATCTCCAACCCCATCTCTTTCTCTCTCGCTCCCATCTCTCTCTCTCTCTCTCTCTCTCTATATATATATATATATATATATATATATATATATATATATATATATATATATATATATATGCGTGTATATAGATATATATGACTTTTTCTAGTGACTTTTGGACACCCTATATATATATATATATATATATATATATATATATATATATATATATATATATATATAAATGAAAATTACAATTGAATTTACCAAAATGATCCAAGATGGTAAAATTAAAGTAAATTATAAATATTAAAGAATTAATATTTATAAAATTATCTCAGCCAAATATAAAAGCTCGATAAAACCAAATAGGAAATAGAGCTTATAATATGAGCAAGCATTTAATAAAATATGTTAAAAAAAACACTTTGAAATGAGTTAAAAACATATTTAATCTGAAAAGGAAACAATAGATAAATGGATAGTCCTTAATCCGCGGAGTTTCGAAGAAATACTCTCCTTCTCATCAGAGGGTAGGAATTAGCAAAATGCGGGATCGGATTATATATATATATATATATATATATATATATATATATATATATATAATATACATAATATATATATATATATATATATATATATATATATATATATATATATATATATATATATATATATATATATATATGAGACAATAGGAGTGGAAAAGTGGAATTCACAAAGACTATATATTGGAAAATATAGATTGAGTCATTTTTTTTAATAAAGGTATACACACATTTAGTTGGGGATAAATGGGATACAGTGACTTTTTGAACGCTCTATATATATATATATATATATATATATATATATATATAAGTTATCAAAATATATGTAGCAATTAAATTACACAGAATATTCCGCGTTTCATACTCGTGAGAATTCGTCAGGCTTATGCCTCACGAGAATGAAACTCGGAATATTCTGTGTAGCTTAATTGTTATATATATTTTCATAAATTACTACCGAGCTCTTCCACTGCTGAAGTGAATACTGAAAATTTTACGGACAAAATTAGATCTGTATATTAATTTATGTGAATAAATGAAGTAATCATATATATATATATATATATATATATATATATATATATATATATAGTGAGAGAGAGAGAGGGGGGAGAGAAACAGACAGACAGAGAAAGAGATGGAGAGATAGGGGGGGGGGGAAGAAAGAAAGAAAGAAAGAAAGAAAGAAAGAGTGGGAGTAAGTTATTTGCAAAATATTTTGTTTGTGTAGCTAAAGCTCTACCCGATTAAGAGGAGCAATTTGTAATAGGGGAGTTAAGATTAAAGTTACATGAGAACCTTTTTACATTATCATGTTAATAAAGGTTGAGCATGATAACAACGAGTGAAAAGGAAACGAGGGGAAACTATTTAGGTGGTGGCATTTCAAAGTTAAATTCTTCTCATCAGAAGAACAGAAAAAAAACACCCAGCATTATACAAGAGTACATACAAAAAAGGTTAACGCTGAATTCATACACATTTAAGGTTTGAAATGACAAAGTTTATGGTTAGATGTAATGAAAGGAGAGGGAAACGAGAGCAGTATAAATAGTTCAATCAATATTTAAATCATTAACTTTGAAATGCCATGGCCTAAGTGTGCGTCGAGGAAGATGGACGTGTCAAATCGAGGATGTTAAAATGTTTTTGACTCCTAATGGGGTAGATATTTATTAACTGCCCACCACAGCAAAATGTGGCACAAGGCCGGAAGGTAGACAACAGGCGAGCTCCCCTCCAGAAGAGGCACTCTCGCCTCAACAAACATTGCCTAGGCGCCCCCGTCGGCATTCCCTGGCAGGGGCGCCTCAGGCGACAAGCAATAAACTTGCCCCACTGGAAAGCCCGGTGACAAGGCCTGGGAGGGTGGACCTCCTAGGTTGTACACAAGCGGTGTACTTCAGTCCGACAAGTGCTGGGCCGGTTCCCGGCCTCTCACTTGTCGGGCTGAGTGTCAAGAATGGATCCTTGACGAGTACGACTCCTAATGGGGGTATGACTCCAATGTTTTTAGAATCAAAGTTATAATAACCAACCAATCAGAAGCTTCAAAAGTTACAATAAAAATGTCAAATTTTGGATTCAATCAGTTCGCTCTCGTCTCTGTCAAGAACCTGCATTTAATTCTTTGTCGCTATTTTTGTTACTACGAATTACTTAATACTCAATATCGAAACTGCATTTGATTCTTTGCCGCCATCTTTGTTTTTAGGAATTACTTAACACTCAAGATCCAACCTGCATTTGATTCTCTAGCACCATCTTTGTTACTAGGAATTACTAAACACTCAAGCTCGGGACTACATTGATTCTTCGCTGATTTGATTTACTGCCGCCATCTTTGTTCAACATAATGTCTCAACACTTAACAGTGTCGGATTTTTTTCCTTTGCGACAGTGCCGAACAGCGTGTGGGTCCTAGAGGTTTAAATTGTAACGACGCAATAAAAAAAAGTTCCTACGTTGTTACGCATAGTATCCCTGCAAATTATGTCAGAGATGGAAGCCCCCTACATCAAAGTGGCAGCGTGCCTTGTTTCAGGTTAAAATGCAAAAATAAACTATATATATATAAACTCAGAAACGGCTGTCACTTAAAACTGATTATAACCTAGCACTTTATCCGTTTCGCTTCAGATCAGTATAGATTGTAATCCTTGATTATATTCTTATTTCATGTGGTGAGGATTGTCACTTAGAACTGATTTTACTTTGTACATTATCTATTGCATTACACGTAGATATGCCGATATCGATATTTCAATTTGGCTAGCCAATCCAACTCGGTCATTATTGATTTCTGAAATCGAATAGACATATCATTAGTAAAATTCATTGTTCAGATATATAAGTTAACCTTTTCTCTGCATTATCTACTTACATAAGTAGATTTATTTAGATGTGCACGAATGCTTGCCATACATGATAACCATTACGTCCGACTGCATTATAAATAGTAGATAATTGTTTAAAACATCTGAAATAATCGATTGCATATTGTTCCAACGCTATTCAACCCACGTTGTCTGGTTATCGAGATAAAGTTTTCGGGAGGTTTCTTAGGAAAGAACTTTTTTTTTAATACGATGAAGACTATTTTTAAAGGAATGTTAATGCTGGGTCTTATTGCTTTTCTCTTAAAAAATAACTATTTTTTTTGCACTATCCAGGTAAATATCAGCTTTATTTTTAAATATATTCGTTGATTAAATACATTTCTAATTTCATCGAAGTTTCACACGTCCTAGCAGCACATAATTTTAGGATATCGCACATCCGCTAACCATTGGTTTCTCGCTTGCAGCAATAATTGGTGTTTTTCTGTGATTTGGAGCGGCAATACCATTTGACACATTAGAATAAGGATTGAAGAACGTATTATATATCCTCTACCATTGCTTTGCGCGTGTGCACATATGAAGGAGGCCTCAACGTGTAACGTTGTTATATAAAAAACGACGAAACAAAAGAAAAGAAAACTTTTACAAGGACTCTTTTAAAGTGAAATAAAAAAAAAGAAATTTCGTCTGGTTTCGCATGCAAGTCGCCCACACGTATTTACAACACGACACAACATAGTTCGTCTCTCTCTCCCTCTCTCTATCTATCTCTCTCTGTCTCTCTCTCGTATTCCTGTCTATTTGTTTGGTTGATTGCAATGACGTGTGTGTATATATATATATATATATATATATATATATATATATATATATATATATATATATATATATATATATATTTACTTCACAAGAAATAAAAACAGAACTGGGAGCTCAAAGAAAGTGGGCAGCTGTCGATAATGCAAGATAATGCGGTGAGCATTACATATAGAAACTTACACGACTCGTGTGAATGAAAAATTAGCTATCCTGAATTTTAAAGAGCAATATTTATTAAATTGCAGAAGTGAAATAGTAAACGTATCCATATAAAAATAAATTTTACTTAAGGATAAACATATACAATATATATATATATATATATATATATATATATATATATATATATATATATATATATATATACCGATGAAGACTGAAGGATCGGTCGAAAATTATGTACTTGTAAAAAGAGTTTTTTAATTTTTTTTTTCATAATATTTTTTGTATTCCTGCACGTCACCAATTGAAAACGAATAAAGAAAAATATAGGCTTTTATACTTTTCGTATTCCTATTTATACATTTCCATTCATATATATATATATATATATATATATATATATATATATATATATATATATATATATATATATATATATATATATAAATGTATATATGTAAAAATTAAATATTTTTAACCTTTATATATCTAATTTTAAATAAATAAGAATGTAACTATAAAAACTACTAATTATAGTGGGGGTAATAAGTAGTTAAATGGATTAATCCAAAGCTTATAAATACAAGACTGATAAATTAAAAAATGTATCCATTTCAAATGGATTATATTTATTTGCTGTCCACTCAGCAAAATGTGGCACAAGGCCGGAAAGTGGTAACCCAGCAGGCTCCCCTAAAGGAGGGGCACTCCTGCAATTTTAAAAATTGCCTGAGTAACCCCGTCGGCATTCCCCGGTCGGGGCGCCTCAGGCAACAAGCAATAAACTTGCCCCACCGGAAAGCCCAGTGGCAAGGCCTGGGAGGGTGGACCTCCTAGGTATTACCCAGGCGGTGTACCTCAGTCCAACAGGTGCTGGGCCGGTCTCCGGCCCCTCACCTGTTGAGCTGAGTGTCAAGTGACGGATCCTTGACTGGTACTATCCATTTGAAATGGATAGTACCAGTCAAGGATCCGTCACTTGACACTCAGACCAACAGGTGAGGGGCCGGGGACCGGCCCAGCACCTGTTGGACTGAGGTACACCGCCTGGGTAATACCTAGGAGGTCCACCCTCCCAGGCCTTGCCACCGGGCTTTCCGGTGGGGCAAGTTTATTGCTTGTTGCCTGAGGCGCCCCGACCGGGGAATGCCGACGAGGTTACTCAGGCAATTTTTAAAATTGCAGGAGTGCCCCTCCTTTAGGGGAGCCTGCTGGGTTACCACTTTCCGGCCTTGTGCCACATTTTGCTGAGTGGACAGCAAATAAATATAATCCATTTCAAATGGATAGTACCAGTCAAGGATCCGTCACTTGACACTCAGCCCAACAGGTGAGGGACCGGAGACCGGCCCAGCACCTGTTGGACTGAGGTACACCGCCTGGGTAATACCTAGGAGGTCCACCCTCCCAGGCCTTGCCACTGGGCTTTCCGGTGGGGCAAGTTTATTGCTTGCTGCCTGAGGCGCCCCGACCGGGGAATGCCGACGGGGTTACTCAGGCAATTTTTAAAATTGCAGGAGTGCCCCTCCTTTAGGGGAGCCTACTGGGTTACCACTTTCCGGCCTTGTGCCACATTTTGCTGAGTGGACAGCAAATAAATATAATCCATTTCAAATGGATAGTACCAGTCAAGGATCCGTCACTTGACACTCAGCCCAACAGGTGAGGGGCCGGAGACCGGCCCAGCACCTGTTGGACTGAGGTACACCGCCTGGGTAATACCTAGGAGGTCCACCCTCCCAGGCCTTGCCACTGGGCTTTCCGGTGGGGCAAGTTTATTGCTTGTTGCCTGAGGCGCCCCGACCGGGGAATGCCGACGGGGTTACTCAGGCAATTTTTAAAATTGCAGGAGTGCCCCTCCTTTAGGGGAGCCTGCTAGGTTACCACTTTCCGGCCTTGTGCCACATTTTGCTGAGTGGACAGCAAATAAATATAATCCATTTCAAATGGATAGTACCAGTCAAGGATCCGTCACTTGACACTCAGACCAACAGGTGAGGGGCCGGGGACCGGCCCAGCACCTGTTGGACTGAGGTACACCGCCTGGGTAATACCTAGGAGGTCCACCCTCCCAGGCCTTGCCACCGGGCTTTCCGGTGGGGCAAGTTTATTGCTTGTTGCCTGAGGCGCCCCGACCGGGGAATGCCGACGGGGTTACTCAGGCAATTTTTAAAATTGCAGGAGTGCCCCTCCTTTAGGGGAGCCTGCTGGGTTACCACTTTCCGGCCTTGTGCCACATTTTGCTGAGTGGACAGCAAATAAATATAATCCATTTCAAATGGATAGTACCAGTCAAGGATCCGTCACTTGACACTCAGCCCAACAGGTGAGGGGCCGGGAACCGGCCCAGCACCTGTTGGACTGAGGTACACCGCTTGGGTAATACCTAGGAGGTCCACCCTCCCAGGCCTTGCCACTGGGCTTTCCGGTGGGGCAAGTTTATTGCTTGCTGCCTGAGGCGCCCCGACCGGGGAATGCCGACGGGGTTACTCAGGCAATTTTTAAAATTGCAGGAGTTCCCCCCTTTAGGGGAGCCTGGTGGGTTACCACTTTCCGGCCTTGTGCCACATTTTGCTGAGTGGACAGCAAATAAATATAATCCATTTCAAATGGATAGTACAAGTCAAGGATCCGTCACTTGACACTCAGTCCAACAGGTGAGGGGCCGGAGACCGGCCCAGCACCTGTTGGACTGAGGTACACCGCCTGGGTAATACCTAGGAGGTCCACCCTCCCAGGCCTTGCCACTGGGCTTTCCGGTGGGGCAAGTTTATTGCTTGTTGCCTGAGGCGCCCCGACAGGGGAATGCCGACGGGATTACTCAGGCAATTTTTAAAATTGCTGGAGTGCCCCTCCTTTAGGGGATCCTGCTGGGTTACCACTTTCCGGCCTTGTGCCACATTTTGCTGAGTGGACAGCAAATAAATATAATCCATTTCAAATGGATAGTACCAGTCAAGGATCCGTCACTTGACACTCAGCTCAACAGGTGAGGGGCCGGAGACCGGCCCAGCACCTGTTGGACTGAGGTACACCGCCTGGGTAATACCTAGGAGGTCCACCCTCCCAGGCCTTGCCACCGGGCTTTCCGGTGGGGCAAGTTTATTGCTTGTTGCCTGAGGCGCCCCGACCGGGGAATGCCGACGGGGTTACTCAGGCAATTTTTAAAATTGCAGGAGTGCCCCTCCTTTAGGGGAGCCTGCTAGGTTACCACTTTCCGGCCTTGTGCCACATTTTGCTGAGTGGACAGCAAATAAATATAATCCATTTCAAATGGATAGTACCAGTCAAGGATCCGTCACTTGACACTCAGCCCAACAGGTGAGGGACCGGAGACCGGCCCAGCACCTGTTGGACTGAGGTACACCGCCTGGGTAATACCTAGGAGGTCCACCCTCCCAGGCCTTGCCACTGGGCTTTCCGGTGGGGCAAGTTTATTGCTTGCTGCCTGAGGCGCCCCGACCGGGGAATGCCGACGGGGTTACTCAGGCAATTTTTAAAATTGCAGGAGTGCCCCTCCTTTAGGGGAGCCTACTGGGTTACCACTTTCCGGCCTTGTGCCACATTTTGCTGAGTGGACAGCAAATAAATATAATCCATTTCAAATGGATAGTACCAGTCAAGGATCCGTCACTTGACACTCAGCCCAACAGGTGAGGGGCCGGAGACCGGCCCAGCACCTGTTGGACTGAGGTACACCGCCTGGGTAATACCTAGGAGGTCCACCCTCCCAGGCCTTGCCACTGGGCTTTCCGGTGGGGCAAGTTTATTGCTTGTTGCCTGAGGCGCCCCGACCGGGGAATGCCGACGGGGTTACTCAGGCAATTTTTAAAATTGCAGGAGTGCCCCTCCTTTAGGGGAGCCTGCTGGGTTACCACTTTCCGGCCTTGTGCCACATTTTGCTGAGTGGACAGCAAATAAATATAATCCATTTCAAATGGATAGTACCAGTCAAGGATCCGTCACTTGACACTCAGCCCAACAGGTGAGGGGCCGGGAACCGGCCCAGCACCTGTTGGACTGAGGTACACCGCTTGGGTAATACCTAGGAGGTCCACCCTCCCAGGCCTTGCCACTGGGCTTTCCGGTGGGGCAAGTTTATTGCTTGCTGCCTGAGGCGCCCCGACCGGGGAATGCCGACGGGGTTACTCAGGCAATTTTTAAAATTGCAGGAGTTCCCCCCTTTAGGGGAGCCTGGTGGGTTACCACTTTCCGGCCTTGTGCCACATTTTGCTGAGTGGACAGCAAATAAATATAATCCATTTCAAATGGATAGTACAAGTCAAGGATCCGTCACTTGACACTCAGTCCAACAGGTGAGGGGCCGGAGACCGGCCCAGCACCTGTTGGACTGAGGTACACCGCCTGGGTAATACCTAGGAGGTCCACCCTCCCAGGCCTTGCCACTGGGCTTTCCGGTGGGGCAAGTTTATTGCTTGTTGCCTGAGGCGCCCCGACCGGGGAATGCCGACGGGATTACTCAGGCAATTTTTAAAATTGCTGGAGTGCCCCTCCTTTAGGGGATCCTGCTGGGTTACCACTTTCCGGCCTTGTGCCACATTTTGCTGAGTGGACAGCAAATAAATATAATCCATTTCAAATGGATAGTACCAGTCAAGGATCCGTCACTTGACACTCAGCCCAACAGGTGAGGGGCCGGAGACCGGCCCAGCACCTGTTGGACTGAGGTACACCGCCTGGGTAATACCTAGGAGGTCCACCCTCCCAGGCCTTGCCACTGGGCTTTTCCGGTGGGGCAAGTTTATTGCTTGCTGCCTGAGGCGCCCCGACCGGGGAATGCCGACGGGGTTACTCAGGGAAGTTTTGAAATTGCAGGAGTTCCCCTCATTTAGGGGAGCCTGGTGGGTTACCACTTTCCGGCCTTGTGCCACATTTTGCTGAGTGGACAGCAAATAAATATAATCCATTTTAAATGTGGAAATTGATGAATCGCACAGGTAAGAAATTAATTTTTATACTATGAAAAGGTTAGTCATTGCAATTAAGAATAGGAAATTGGATAAAAAATTTTTTGTAACATGTCTTCTTCCTAAGATTAAGGGTGGTGGTGTTTGATCAACACTGCTGGTGTTGATCAAACACCACCACCCTTAATCTTAGGAAGAAGACATGTTACAAAAAAATTTTTATCCAATTTCCTATTCTTAGCCATGAAGTAATATACTGTTTTGTTTTTAAATCCCCGAAACAGTGTTTCATGGTAAACAACTGATGATCCCTTGAAAAATAAAAAAAATTGGTATTATAGTAAATTCGAGATAGTTGATGCAGTGATTGCAGGTGATTAAATGACTTACTGACTAAGTGTTTTTTTTTAACGAATGATAAAAAGAAATTTTTTGTGTAGTTTCAAATGTTAAAAAACTTCAAAGACTATATATATATATATATATATATATATATATATATATATATATATATATATATAAATGGTAACTTTCTTTCAGTCTTGACAGACTCTGCATATACACTGTAAGGATGATTGTGTGTAAAATTCTTTGTGACAAGAATTACACAATCTCTTTTTAATTTTTAATTACCCGTGGCAAGTCGAGTTTTAGGACGACTGGAAAAAACGGCTCATAAAGCACATACAACGCCTAGAATTCCCAAATCATCACCCATCTCGTACTAGGCATACTCAGCATTGCTTAACTTCGGTGATCTGACGCCAGGAATATTCCGGCGGTTTACATCAGTAATGCAGGTCAGTAAATACAAAAAAAAAAAATTAAGTATCGCCTTGAGTATGGATTGAATCTACAAATTCCGGAAAACTGTCACTTAGTACTGATTATCACTTAACACTTTATCCGTTGCGCTACGGTCCAATGTGAACAGTAATTGTTAAATGTATTCGCCTGCTCTAAACAATCGACACTTCAAACTTCGGATGACTGACTTAGAACTGATTATTATTACGTAGTTAAGCTACGAATTATTGTTATATTATTAGTATCGCCTGTGGTGAGGATTGAACCTTTAAAAAACGGAACATTGTCACTAAGAAGTGATTATAATTAATAGTTTATCCGCTGCGCTACACGTACATATGGCAGGATCGATATTTCCATCTGAGTAGCCAATCCACTTCACCCATTATTGTTTTCTTAAGTAGAATGGACATATCATCAGTAACATTCAGTGTCCAGATATATAAGCTAACCCTTTTCTTTATTATCTACTTACGTAAGTAGATTTATTGAGACGTGCATAAAGGTTTACCATATATGACAGCCATTAAGTCAGACTACATAATAAATAATAGATAATTGCAAAATTTACCAACATATCGATTGCATATTGTACTCTTAATTTCACATAACAGCGGCATTCACGCGACGTTGGGGTGGTTGGTGAAATGATGTCGGTAGAAAGTCTTCATAGGAAAAATAGACCTTCTTTAGGGATGATATACGATTTAAGTGCCACTCCCGAATGGTAAATTGATATGTACCGAAAAGGGATATAATTATTTGAAGTTGCTGAGTGGTATTGGCTACCATAATCCAGTAATATAATCTGGTAAGTCGCGTTAATAAACGGGTGTTTGTGTTGCACATTGGTTATATTAGAAGGGATCTGTTAGAAGTACATTCATTAGTGTGTGTCTTTGGGTATTATGCCTAAAGGTCCTTATATATATATATATACGTGTGTGAGTGTGTTCTTATCAATATTCTTTTTATGTTAGGGTTAGGGTTAGGGTTAGGATTAGTGTGATTCTTCTAATGTCTTTTCGCCTTGCTTAGGGATGTTTCCGATGACGTGTATGCACCAACAATGCAATGCGAACATACCTGAATTTGCCTTGGCCAGCGATGATATTCTCTCCTTCGCTGGTTCTCCATCTTGCTGGGAGTCGGATCACTGCAGACAGATTCATTGATGAACAAACAAGATGGACTTGAAATTTCAATCTTTATTCAAGGCAAATTCTATATCTCGGATCCTGGTTGTTTTCGGGGGGCACCCAAATTCCCGTCCGCTTAATCTGCCGCCTAGACCCTCTCTCCCCGTCTCGTCATCACCGGAAGTTACCCAGAATTCAGTGTCACCTTCCAATTTCCGGTGCACTCTATCTGGACCACTCAAGGTGACTGAGTTTGACAGCTGTCAAAACTAACCCTGCTAAACTATTTAATGAGAAAATAAACATTCTTATTTTCTTTATTTCTAAAAACTACCTAGATAGTCTTTATTTCTAAAAACTACCTAGATAGCATTTAAGCTGGGACTCCTCATACAACATTTGTGGTTGTAGTTAATAAAGTATATATATATATATATATATATATATATATATATATATATATATATAAAGAGAGAGAGAGAGAGAGAGAGAGAGAGAGAGAGAGATACGAGCATGGAAAGTAATATGATTAAGCTTAAACATAGAAAAGTAAAGGACTAGTTGTTAACTGGAAAAGAACCGAACAATATATTCAAGACAAAATATAATAAATTTATAACTTAAAATATTACAGTATTAAGAATTGACTCTGTAATGTTATAAATTGAATTAAGTTCGCTTGTTCTTTGTTTAATTTCAGTCTTTTTTTTTTGCCCCGATAAACATAACAATGTTTGGCACTCGTCTGCTTTCAATAAAATCCCCAATTATTTCCCTTTCATTGCTTCATTCTGTCCGTTTCATTTGTTACTTTTATTTTCGCGAGAGCAGTGAATTAGTAGCAACAGGAATCGCTGAAGCAACGTGGTTTCTATGGAAACTAGTCATAAAAAACGTCACCCACCACCTTACTTTCTTTTTTGCGATTTTGAACACCAGTAAATTCATCATAACTTTGTTTTACTGAACGATAATTGAAAAAAAATATTTCACAATATATTTGAGAAGGTGATCTTTAAATTGTAATTATTTTTGAAATTTGATCGAAAAATTAGTGGGCGGTGAAGCTTTAAAGCAGTTCTAAATGATTAAAATGACCACTTGTCCATATACTAAAACACTACCGTGTTTGAATGATATATATATATATATATATATATATATATATATTACAAGGTGGTCACCACTTATCAAGGCCCTGAAGCCACTCATGGATAAGGGTTATTGTAAGTACAGTACGTTAGTGTGGATATTTTAGAGTGTCTACTTAAGAGGGCGGTTATCAGGAATTTGTTTACGTTGGACTTGAAGACATCAAAGTTATATTTTTTTTTAAATTGTAAAAAATTGTAAGATTATTAATATAACTATATAAAAAGTCATTATTATTATTATTATTATTATTATTATAAAATTTTAAAAGTGATTTTTAGTATAACTAGATAAACATCAGTATTATTATTATTATTATTTTTATTATTTATATTATTATATAAATTTTAAAAAGTGATTATTATTATTATTATTATTATTATTATTATTATAACTAGAAAAACTCATTATTATTATTATTATTATTATTATTATTATTATTACAATTATGATTTAGAAAAAGTCATTTTTACTATAATAACTACATTTTTTAAAAGTCAATGGTGTTATTATAATTTTATTTAAAACAGTCATTATTATTATTACAATTAGATTTAAAAATAGATTTTGAAAAGACATCATTGTTATTATTAGATTTGGAAAAGTCAATATTTTTATTCTTTTTCTTCTTCTTCTTCTTCTTCTTCTTCTTCTTCTTATTATTATTATTATTATTATTATTATTATTAGATGTTTAAAAGTGATTATTATTATTATAATTAGGTTAATGTCATTATTATTATTATTATTATTATTAAATTAGGAAAGTTATTATTATTATTTTTATTAGATTATAAAATCATTATTATTAGATTTTTAAAAAGCCATCATTATTATTAGATATAAAAACTCATAATTTTATTATAGAGTGAAATTCTACCTAAAATACTTAATAAGATATTTATCTCTCTCCTTATCTATCTTGTTAACTTACAAGTATATAGGAATTTTCGGTTAAATTTGCCTCTTTAAAACGTTTTTCCTATTTAAAAAAAATTAAAAAAACAAATAATTAGTATGCATATGAATATGTTGTGTGAATATATATATATATATATATATATATATATATATATATATATATATATATATATACTTTATAAAATATATATGGCGATTAAGCTACTAGAATATTCGGCGTTTCATCCACTCTAGGATTCGTCAGGCTTAGGCGCATAAGCCTGACGAATCCTAGAGTGGATGAAACGCCGAATATTCAGTGTAGCTTAATCGCCATATATATTTTATAAAGTACTAACTAGCTCTACCTACGTATTGAGCACTTTTGAAGTAAATACGCATACATTTACGCATAAATTTATACTTTCGTATATTAATTTTATGTGAGTAAATGAAGTGGTTATATATATATGCACCCTAGTGCTTTTTGAATTCTTAGTTATGAATTACTATAGAGTGAAACATTGTCCCGCTAGTGTCGCAAAGCTTATGCATAGGTGTATAAATAAATATGTATGTGTGTGTATGTGCGTGTATGGATAGAGAGAAAGATATATATATATATATATATATATATATATATATATATATATATATATATATATATATCACGAAAATTCATATTGATCTTCGAAATTTAAATTCCATACACAATATAGCCAAAGAAAAGGAAACGAGAATTTTAAAAGATAAAAGTGTGTTTGGAATACCAGATCAAAAGATGCCGACTTTACCGTCGGATTTAATCTTGCGTCCAGGAGTCGTATTTACGTTTATTTCACAAACATTTTATCTTGACTGTAAACATGTTTCTTTTTTTGTTGTTGTTTTTTTTTTAGACGTCTCAGCTTCACCGGTTGGTCGCCCGATCTGTTACATTTTGGGTTAAAATTGCATTTTACGATACGACTATGTTTCCCAATCAGAGGTTCTGTCCGTCAATTGGTTTGTAGCATTTTTCCAACGAATTTAGTTGTGCGTGCCAGAAAGCCTGCTGTGATTCTAACATATATTTCTATCTCAA
>NC_136523.1:21762161-21787161 GCF_053919585.1 Euprymna scolopes
GTAGTGGAAATGTTGTAACCATTGTGCAACCGATATTTGCAGAATGCGTTGGAGTTTTTTTTACAAGGGATTTATCACTTATTAAGGCCCGGACGCAGCTTGAGGATAAGGGTTAATTGGTATACATTAGCCAATGGGATTATAGCGTAGCAATCATAAGTAGTGGAAATTTTGTAACCAGTGTGCAACCGATATTTGTAGAATGCGTTTTTGTTTTTATGTACTTGTGAGCTACTGCGCACCCCTCACGAAATTTCTTAAACCACCATTGTGCTTTGTGTTCAGTAGTGGTTACTGGGCCAAGCGCTTCGTTGATTTTGTTAGCAGCTTTTCGACCTAGCTTGAATTGAAATTTAAAAAATTGTGCGGATTTGTTTTTGTTTTTTTTCATCTTGTTTTCAACGTTCTGCACATGAATATTGTTTTCTATAATCTTTCGAACTTTAAAGCTTTCATATTTTATGCTAATTGGCGAAATAATAGCAAATCTATAAAAATTCTTAAACCACAATTCAAACCGTTAACTTCAGACAATTCTCAACTGGAACCGTATAGATTCAATGTCTCTATCAATGAAGGTGCCAGTGGCGCAGTTTATAGAGACGTTGATGCAATATGCACCGCGATAGACAATTTTAAATACGAGGAGGGGGAAAATCATTCGCAGCGTATTTTCCGCCTTATGAAAAATTTTTTTAATATTGACTGCAGCAACTGGTCTGATCAAAAGAAAACCAGACTTCTACTACTAAAATTGGAAACGGCTGAGCATGATAAATTCGTGGATTACATCTTGCCTCGGAAAACAGCAGATTTATCATTCAATGAGACAGTAAATTTGTTAACAGAACTTTTTTCGCCGAAAACGTCTCTTTTCCATAAGCGTTGGAGATGTTTGAATGTGGTAAAAGACGATAAAAGCAGATAGATGCGAGTTCTTTTTACAAACAATTAAATACCTGGATCAAATAATCGATAAAGATGGCAGGCGCCCAGACCCAGATAGGGCGATCGCTATTAAAGAAGTGCCGGCACCAGTAAACATAACTCAATTGCAGAGTTTTTTAGGTTTGGGGCTAATTATTACCAGGGGTTCATCCTAAATATGCACAAATTGCGCGCACCACTTAATGAATTGCTGAAAAAGGATAAGGCTTGGGAGTGGACAGAAGATTGCTAGACATCATTCCAAGAAATAAAAAGAATCCTGACTTCAAAACTATTCCTAGTGCATTTTAACCCGCAGTTGGACATAATAGTAGCTACCGACGCTAGTCAATATGGCGTCGGGGTGTGCATGCTACATCGAATGCCGGATGGCTCGAAACAGCCTATTGCTTTCGCATCACGGACTCTCTTGCCAGCGGAAAAGAATTATTCTCAGATCGAGAAAGAGGCCCTACGAATTATATTTTCAATTTCAAAATTCCACCGGTTCTTGTACGGAAGACATTTTTTCTACAAACCGACCATAAGCCGTTGATATCCATTTTTGGATAAAAAAAACAGACTTCCAACATTCACTGCGAACCGACTATTACGATGGGGAACTATTCTGCTGAACTATAATTTTACAATTCAATTTCTCACCTCAAAACAACTAGCCCATGCAGACGGTCTATCGAGACTGATTACTGCCAAAATGGAACCTCTTGAAGATTCGGTAATCACGGTACTATATATTAATAATGATGTAAAAACCATGATAAACAATATTATCCGCGAACTGCCGGTCACACTTCAGGAAATTAAGTCAGAATCCCTAAACGACAATTTCATTCAAACCACAAAGCAGAAATTAGCACTGGGTGACACCAGTTCAGACATTTTTCTGGTTGCGACGAAATACTGTTATATAGTGAAAGGGTTGTCATCCCCTAAACCCTTCAAAAAAGAATTCTCAAGGATTTTTACAAGGGGCATACAGGAATAAATAGAATAAAATGCCTAATGAGAAGTTTTGTTTATTGGTCAGCTATGGACTAAGATATTACCTACATGGTGAACGGATACAAAGGCTTTGGCTGCAAAACCACCACCACAGATAACATATAAACCTTGGCCTAAGGTTGAACAACCATGGTCGAGGGTCCACATCGATTATGCGGGACCTGTGGAGGATTTTTACTACCTGATAGTAGTTGACTTTTACTCTAAATGGCCAGAGGTACTAAGATGCAAAAAAAACGACCTCGGCAACAACGACAAATTTTTTATTGGAATTGTTTACTCGGTTTGGGGTTGTAGACTGTCTGGTTAGCGACAACGCTACACAGTTCACTTCGACTGAGTTCAGAGAATTCTGCGAGACGTATCAAGTCAAGCATATTACGACACCCCAGAAGCTACGGCCAGGCTGAACGCTTCGTCGATACGCTTAAAAGGGCATTAAAAAAGGCGTCCGGTACAGTGACAGAAAAGGCCCTTCAGTAATTTCTGCAGGTTTACAGAATCACGAGAAATCCGAACAAACCAGATGCTGGATCCCCAGCAGAAATCATGTTTGGGCGGAAAATAAAATCCGTATTTGATAAACTGCTACCCAAACACATAGTACACAACAGAACCTCTACAATACCAATGAAACGGTTTAACAGCGGAGATAACGTGTATTTTAGACATTTTAGAAATAACGTTTCTTTTTGGGAACAGGGCACGATTTTACGAAGAATCGGCCATGTTACATACATCATTCAGGGCCAAAGTTCCAACATAAGAGGCACCCGAACCAAATCAGGAAACGCTTCTACGAGGATCAAGAAGAACCACCGCAGGACGGCAGTGAGGCGATTGAAACTGTGTATGACTGTTTTGACATAGACTCGCTAAAAGGGATATTAGAACCGAGATACTCCGGCAGAAAAAGGAAGCGCACAGACCCCTTGGTGATTTGTCCCAAAAGGAAGAAATACTGATTTTCACAACCGTAGAAATCAGCTTGGGAGGGAGGGTGTTGTGGGGGAATCGCCCTCCAAATGGACTGTTCTATCCATTATATAAACCACAGACCTTTTGATCCCAGGTGTGGATTAAACACCAGAGCGACCCTCGCCTGCTCGGTGACGGTTACTACTCTTTTCAGTTGTAAGCTTTTTACGTTGTTGTTCCAGTAATACATTGTTTAAACTCTATTCCGTTGTTCTGTTTTTTCTTGTGGCTTATTGCAAGCAAAAAGTTATTTTAAAGTCTTTGTTAAAAAAATTCAGATTTTTTCATTATTAAGACCTGTATTACAAAGAGGGGGTTGAAAAAAATGAGTTATGATGTGAGGAGAAATACAAACTGAAACAGAGAGAATATTCAGACCTGTAATAATACAAAGAGAGGGCTGCAAAAATGAATTGTGATGCGAGAAGAAATACAAACTGAAATAGAAAGAAGGAGAGTTTTAAAATATGATCTTAAAAAGATAAGATACAAGTTAGAAAAGCATTTCATCCAAGTCATGAAAATTGTTAAACAAAATGTTTTTACTGTAGGCTTTAAAAATAAAGGTACAAGATTCAATTTGAAATTTATTTATCTTCAAAATGCACTTTTATAAATTTTACAAAGTAAGGTATAAAAATTTAATTTAAATTCAATCAAAAAATTACCTTGGATTTATTTTATGTAATGTACATTCTGTTGCAATTTAAAAACATCATCTTTCATCTAGCAATTAATGATATAGATATAAAATTTTCAATGATTTTTGATATCAATGATAGTAATCAGATCAAAATAACCATTTAGAGATTTATAAAAAATCGGATTTGGAATCGCTAATTATATTGAAATCGAGGAATTGCGTACGGAATCGGTAATTGTATCGGAATTGGGCAAAAATATTGGAATCGTCCCATCACTACTGTATGCATACTTCACCTTTGGTGTTTAAAATTGAAAGTTAATAAATAATCCAACCCCCGACCCCCCAAAAAATCGCTGATTTAAACGCCAGATCAAAGGCCGTTGGTTCAATGAAGCGCTTAATCTGTATCCAAGAAAAACATCTTGTCTGAGAGAGAGAGAGAGACAGAGAGAGAGAGAGAGACAGACAGACAGACAGATAGAGAAAGAGAGATAAAAGAGAGAGAAAGAACGTGAGATAGAGATAGAAAGAGAGAGGGGAGAGAGAGAAAGAGAGATAGCGAGAGATAGAAAGATGGAGAGATAAAGAGAGAGAGAAAGAGAGAGGGAAGAAAAGAGAGAGACAGAGAGAAAGAGAGAGGGGAGAGAGAAAGAGAGAGAGAAAGAGAGAGAGAAAGAGAGAGATAAGGAAAGAGAGAAAGAGAAAGAGAGAGAAAGAGAGAAATAAGGAAAGAGAGGCGAGGTAGAAAGAGAGAGACATAGAAAAAGAAAGAGGGAGAGAAATACAGAGAGAGAAAAAGAGAGATAAAGAGAGAGAGAGTAAAACGTATGCGTAGGAGTTCTTTTGACTTATTATTAGAAAAGGTCAACGAACATTCGTAGCATGTGAGGGTAAGCATGAGGCGTGTCAGAGAAGGAAGAAGAAAGAATGAGGAGGAGGAGTGGGTGGATGAGGAGGACAGGGGGGATAGAAAATAATTAAATTCTATCCTATTTACACCATTAACGATTACTACACTGCCACATAACATTCATTAACACTTATCCTCGAGTGGCTTTCGGGCCTTGATAAGCGGTGATTCCCAAGTAAAAAAAAATTAAGAACATACGTGAAAACGGAGAAAAGGGAACGGAAGAAGAAGAAGAAGAAGAAGAAGAAGAAGAAGAAGAAGAAGAAGAAGAAGAAGAAGAAGAAGAAGAAAAACAACAACAACAACAACAAATTCTATTCTTGTGTGGGCACGAACAATAATGTGCGGGAATTCAAAAAGACTCAATATTTTTATAGAACAATGGCGGTTTCTGATTGGTTGCTAATAAAACGTGGTTACATTTGATTGGTCACTCCCTATGGCCACTGCTTATAAGTAGAACCTTCCAATTATATAAAAAGTATTGCAAAAATGGCTTTGAAGACTTTAAAAAATTACACGTTGAAACTTCATGTCAAAAATATTACAACACCAACAAAAAATGAGGCAATAAAGATTTTACCATCACGAACTAATACAAACTACACGACCCACCGCCAAAAAATAAGATAAAGCATGGGAGAAAAAATCCAATTTTCATTATTTCAACTGCTTTGAAGGCTTTCCAATGGGATTATATGCATCGTCCCGCTCGTCTTATTTTGGACTCCATTCTCTCTAAAGAATTATTTTCGTATTTCGGACCAACTTGAGAGTATTTTCATGCAAGCTTAAATATTATTCGCGGTTTGTTTTTATACTTTTTTACATATCAAACATTTTTTCACTTTTTTTAATTGGCAATTTATAACTACAATAAATTTCGGTTTCACTTATAGCCTTAACTAGCAAATTCTAGCATTGCTACAATTATAATTTGCTGGTTTCTTTATGTCCTTTGATGAGAAGAATATAAAAAATAGCATTCTTTAAAACTCCGCGAAACCCAAACCAAAACACTATATATATATATATATATATATATATATATATATATATATATATATATATATATTTCAATAGGCACACACACATGTACAAATTACTGTCTATATCATACTCCTCTCTCTCTCTCTCTCTCTCTATATATATATATATATATATATATATATATATATATATATATGATTAGTTTTTTTTGGAAAAAGAATTCCAGCAGAGTGCTCAATTAAAAGGAAAATCCAAATTTTAAGAGCGTACTTATATTTTGTGTACAGAAAGTTGTTAGTTGAGACAGGTCATTGGTACCGTCGGTTTCAAGCCCGATAATAAGGCCCGTTTAAGGTATCCTCATCAAGCTCTCTTCAGCCAATATTCGTCCGAATATTGGCTGAAGAGAGCTTGATGAGAATACCTTAAACGGGCCTTATTATCGGGCTTGAAACCGACGGTACCAATGACCTGTCTCAACTAACAACTTTCTGTACACAAAATATATATATATATATATATATATATATATATATATATATATATATACTTATATATGTGTGTGTGCGTGCGTGTGTGTGTATGTGTGTGTATTATGTACCCCCGCTCATCTCTCTCTCTCTCTCTCTTTCTCTCTCTCTCTCTCTCTTTCTATTTTTCTTTTTTCCTCTCTCTTAATATATATACTTACTTCGCTCTCGTGGGGGCCAATCAATTACAATTGTTTACTTAAATATCTGTTGTCATTTCCATCGCGCGACTTTTATTTCTTTTCCGACAATAACAGGCCGTCGTTTAATTCGCATTATCGAATGCAAATGACGACCCCCCGACAATTACTGCGCGCATCGCTCGCCGTAATGTGCCAGTCGCTCACGAAACTACCGTTGCGAATATTTTTATTGCAACGCTAACAAGGATACTACAACATTTTGACTTTGTGCAAGGTCAACTAAATAGGTTTGCATTGTTTCTTTTCGGACTAGTACATTCAGGAACGATATTTGTATTGAATTATTGGATTTGTGACTTCATCCGTGTCGTAATTATTCTTGTTCATCGCGAGCTTATTACTCTTTTCTATGCAGTGGATTTAGTTGTATTTTATGGAATGGCGATTAGGCTTTTGCGTTTTATAAAAAGGTGTTTAGTATTTAATTATATCCATTACAAACGGCGATTTTTTTTTATATGTGTAAAGCAGAAACTATACTGGTAAAAATATTGCGTTATTGTTGCACTTTTTAATGATGACTGTCTAGTTTATATAATTCTTTTTGTTCAACTGCAAAGTGCGTGCGGATATATATATATATATATATATATATATATATATATATATATATCGACTAGAAATCCTTTTAAAAAATAAGTTGACAAGTTGTTTATACAAAACTTCGTTTATTTCACAACATGACTCTGCATATAGAGAGATAGAGAGAAGGCGGAGGTGAAAGTGGCTTGGTGATGACAACTCGGTCATCTCACTCTCTCTCTCTCTCTCTCTCTCTCTCTCTCTCTCTCTCTCGTTCTGCTTTGTTCTTATCTCTGTTCCCTAGTTTTATAATTGCTTATACTTACAATTTCTCGTCAGGAATTCGTTCGATCTTCCAGCCGAGACGAAAACATTATGATTGTTGTTTGTTTCAAATATCGGTCAGTGTCAAAAACGTTGATTTTACAAAGTTTGCACATTCTTCTTGCATTTTAACTCCGCTTTTTTTTCTTTTTTTTACGCAGTGATCACTACTTATCAAGGCCCGGAAGCCACTCAGGGATAAGAGTTATTGCAAGTACATTACGTTAGTGTGGAGATTTGATGAAGTGTTTACTTAAGGGGGCGGTTCATTAGGAATTTGTTATTGTTGGACTTGAAGACATCCAAGTTGTAGTCAGGTGGGAAGCAGACAGACGGAACAGAGTTCCACAGGCTTGAAATGTCTCTTAAGAATCTACTGCGTGTGTGTACAACCAGCAATGATCCTGTCATTGCCCGGCTGAATATGTAACAAAACCTCATCAGACTCTCTAAACATACCGTCTTTCTGACCGAGAATGCACCCAACATTAATGGGTTTTTTTCTGCACAGCCCACCTCACCTCCTCCCCCTCGGCGGACTCTTCTTACAAGATGACTTCGCTGGGCTATGCATGTTTCCGCTGTGAACGCGGCGATTTCATGAAAGAAGACATCGATCCGGTTCTTCCTCGGCACTGGAAGAAATTATACGGCGGCTAGCTAAAAATGTGGTTCAGAACGGTAAAGCAAGATACCAATTCGATTCTGGGTTCGACAATCTACGGTGTTAATTGTTGAAACTGTGATTTGTTGTCGATAGTGTCAGTATCGGCGATGGACCAGCGGACTTGGTCAGCTTTCGTGTGAGATGCGGCGAATTCATTGGAACACAGACAGACAAGGTATCTTATATATATATATATATATATATATATATATAGAGAGAGAGAGAGAGAAAGAGGGAGAGAGAGAGAGAGAAAAAGAAAAGACAGCAAAAGACAGACAGATACAGAGAGAGATTGTTCCTACTATATAATTAAGTTTCTAGGAGTTTTGGAGGGGGTCATTATTAATATTTGTATTAATATTATTAATATAATGCTCATTATTGTTATTAATACTATTACTATAAATATTAATATATTATTCATAATAGTAGTCGTCGTAGTATTTTAGTAGTAGTAGTCGTGGTAGTTAAACATCCCATGAGAAATTTACTTTTGGGAAAATGACTAATATTCATTCCTAGACTTTCTTTGATCTTCTCACGTTTGAAGAACGTGACGGCTTAAAAAATCGATACATTTCCATTGATTTTTTGTGTTTTTTATTGTATATATCATAAAATATACGGACATACATATTTCTTATATACATACAAATAAAATCATGAAACTTGAAATAGCGTATAAAATTTTAAGTTGGAATTAAATTATTTTTTTTTATTAGAAATCGCTCCAGACTACGTATGAAGCCACTTCATGTGTTAAGCAAAAAAAAACTATGTCAAGGTCAGAAACTAACCACGAATAAGTATTAGATTGTGTCGCCTGTAAGGGTTGCCGAAGGGTGGTCAAGTTGTGGAGGGGGCAAGTGCTACAGTTTCGTTCGAGCACATTTTAGTAAAGTATTTGTAAGATAGTAACGAGGTTACAACATTACGGCAATGGGACAGAGGTTTGATCTTTGTGTACAGTGTGGGACTTATTAAATTGGAGATTTACTTTTTTACTACGTTTAAAAGCGAGAGATTAATGGAAGAAACTAGTGATGGGACAATTTCAATATTTTTTCGATTCCGATAAAATTGCCGATTCTTTTTTTTAAATTTCCGATTTCAATATAATTACCGATTTCGATTCTGATTCCTTTAAAATCCCTTAACATGTACTTGCAGAAGTGTTGTTGTTTTGTTTTTGTTTTTCAGATTACCGTAAAAATCTATGTATCATATGCATATATTAGTCTATTACAAAACTAATGTCGTTTTTTTTTACGTTCAACTTCAAAAGATAACTCCTTTCACAAAAGCTTTATTAATCGAAATAAGGACCATTAGAATTGAAGCAGGTTTATTTATCCCCTTAGCATAGAAATCAGTTCTGGAAGCGATGGAGTCATTGAAGTCTGATTCGGTATCATCTCGGCTTTTGGTGCATTTCACGCGCAGAAAGTTGTCAAGATGCTTGAAAAACTGATAATCGGTGGGCGAGAGGTCCGGTGAATATTGTGGATGAGGCAGTCTCGTCCCCAATTCGTTCAGCTTCTGCAGGGTCAGTTGAGCAACATGCAGGCGAGCGTTGTACTGGAGGAGAATTGGTCCCTTCATATTGACCAATCTCGGGCACATATGTTGGAGCTTCTGATGCATTTCATCAATTTGTCAGCAGTACTTCGCTATAATCGTTTCGCCCGGATTCAAGAAGCTGTGATGGATGAAATCTGCTGCAGACCACCAAACAATTATAATAACCTTTTGGGGGGCAATTTCGGCTTTGGGGAGTGTTGTGAAGCTTTTCCGGCATCCAACCACTGTGCCGAACGTCGCCGATTGTCGTAGAGGATCCACTTCTCATCACACGTCAGAAATGGGTCGGGTTTTTTTGTTTGTTTGTTTGTTTGTTTTTTGCGCAGAATGAGCGTAGGAGACACCTTAAACGCCGATGTTTTTTGTTATCGTTCAATTCATGCGGCACCCATTTATCCAACTTTTTAAATGGCAAACGACTATTGAGTGGTCGACATTAGCAACTTCTCGTGTGGTTTTGCGAGGATCAGCTTCAATTAAGGCTTTCAAATGTTCGTTATCAACCGCAGTTGGCCGGCCGCAACCGTCTTCATCTTCGAGGCTCTCGTCACCATTGCGAAATTTCTTGAACCACCGCTGTGCCACACGTTCTTTAGTGGTTCCTGGGCCAAACGCATCATTGATATCACGAGCTGTCTCCGCAGCTTTTCGGTCTTGTTGAACTGGAACAAGAAAATCGTGCGGATTTTAATTTTGTCCATGCTGTCGAAAAGCCTGTAAAAAATGAATGAAGAGATTGAGAACGGTAACAGAAACAAGATTTGATTGAGCGAAAAACGCGCTTCAAAATGATATATAACATGGCTATATATATATCAATGAATTAGTTCAGAAATCATATATAAAATAACATAACTCGGTCGGACTGTATAATTCAACTTATTTTTAAATTATTGTTTGTGTTCCAGCATTCTTTTCTATTAAAACATATTAACGTAAAAAAATTTCATTATGATTACATTCTATTTTTACAAATATTACAGCAATCATAATAATCGTCGACTAGCACATATTTCCACGTTGCCTTATTAATATTTAGCACCGGAACTGTATTCTAGTCTCAACCTTCATTTTTTTTTTTTACATGGTAGTCACCACTTATCAAGGCCCGAAAACCACTCAGGAATAAGGGTTATTGCGTGGACAGTAATCTATGGGATAATATCGTAGTAATCGTCAGTAATAGGGGATTTGATAAAGTGTCTTACTTAAGGGGGCGGTTTATAAGGAATTTGTTTATGTTTGACTTGAAGACATCCAAGTTGTAGTCAGGTGGGAATTAAGCAAACAGAAGAGAGTTCCACAGGCGTACACTTCTAAGAAAGAAGCTTTGTTCATAGAATCTACGTTTTGATTTTGGCACTAATAAAGAATGGAGAACATTTTTGACAGTGGTTTCAGCTAGACGGGTGTTTTTCGTGAAAGATTGGCGAGGAGGATAGAAATTGGAGCTCAGATGAGCACTTACCATGGAAATAACGATAAAACAAAGACTGGCTCGCAAAATCTCTTCTGTGGGAGAGAGGTTGCAGGGAAGAGAAAAGGGCATCCCCCACTAGGCTACGAAGTCTATTTTGTACTCTGTCAAGGCAGGATAGGCTGTTTTTAGCAGCTCCTGCCCAGATATGGCAGCAGTACTCTATACTTGGACGTACTTGGCTTTTATATAGATAGAGAATTGCATCAGCAGTGAGATATCTACTGGAGCGGTAGAAGGACCCCACCATTTTTCCAGCGATTTTGGCAACAGACTTGATGTACGTGTTCCATTTCAGGTCAGGAGTAAAGGTTAATCCCAGAAGCTTATCAAAATATCGAGCCTACCCTAGACGAGAGCTATCCATTTCAGTTGATGCTAGATGGGGTTTAGGGCGTTGATGATGTAAAGATTGGAGCTTGGTTTTAGATGCATTAAAAGTAACCAGCCATCTCTTCCCCCACTGTACCGTGCGCTCAAAATCAGAGGAGAGAGAATCATAGAGAAATTTATCATTTACGGCCTTAGATGTGTTGCCATAGATGGTCCTGTCATCAGCATAGATGTCAACGAATGATTTAAGTATGTGTTTAGGGAGATCATTGATGTAGATCAGGAAGAGTGTTGGGCCAAGGATGGACCCCTGAAGAACTCCAGCATTAATACTGTGGGAGAGAGGTTGCAGGGAAGAGAAAAGGACATCCCTCACTAAGTCACGATGTCTATTTTGTACTCTGTCAAGGCAGGATATGCTGTTTTTAGCAGCTCCTACCCAGATGTGGCAGCAGTACTCCATCCTTGGACGTACTAGGCTTTTATATAGATAGAGAATTTATCTCTCTTCTTCTCTTTCTTGGTTTAGAATATAATCTTAAACGATATTCGATTGTGAGGGTCCAGCTTGCGGGCTTTGGGGAGTGTGAAGCCACCCCTTAATTGCCATTGCTCCCAGGTCCACTCTGATCCGGAGTGGTAGTACGTCTTAGGGTCCCAACTATGAGGTGAATAGAAACCGACTTGAAAAAAAAAATTTCTATTTAAAAAATTCTTCAGAATCACTGGATTCAGAATTAAATAACCTGAAATGGTTGATATGCCGTAAAACAAAAACAACTAACTGACATCTTCTCTCTCCTTCTCTCTCTCTCTCTCTCTCTCTCACACACACACACACACACACACATACACACGTGTTATATATTTGGATCCTATGTCAGTAAGTAGAGATTATGTTAACTAGTATGAATTTTGGAAAGGGTCACATTATTACTGTCATGGCAACAAACGATAATAAACCCAATGCACTCAGTGTTATTAAAGCGGTGTTTCAAAAGTTTGTGTTCCACAGAGAAAACGCTAAAAATTCAGGTATCGAATGATATGACATAGAGTTTATGTCACATGTCGGGGAAAAGAAAACGGAAAGCAAAAGAGGCGATATGCGTCTGAACGCGTGGAGAGAACCTAAGCGTATATTGCCTCGAGATCAGATTAAAATACGTCCCGAACTGTCTCTTCTAAAGAGGAAACCCGTTAAATATAACTTTAAACCATTGTGTTTCTATGAATTAGTAGATTAAAAAAAGATCAACAACAACGAGAGAAAATCAATGATCGGTTAATGAAGACCAGTAACCGTGCATGTATGTATAAAAGAGATTTTATGCCATTTATGTGGTCTCTCCACCAAAAAGAAAACTCTCTTAATAAAACCTTTAAAATTTTAGCAAGTCGCCGCCGTGTTTCTACGCATGAATCGATTTGTCTTAAGTTAGATCGAATATCAACAACCACGAGAGGATCAGTGTGCATGTATAGAAATACAATAATCAGTAATACGAATACCAGCAACCGCGCACGAATGTAAAAGGAGACTTTATTTGATTTATCTGGATCGCTCACAGACGAAAACACGCATGTGCAAAAGTACATATTTGTTGAAAACGGCATCTATTATAATACTTTTAAATTAATATACTATTAAACAAATTTTTTTCGTTTGTTTAAGTACCAATTATTCACTTCATTTATATAATTCATGCAGACTTTTAATTATATTCAACTAAACATTTTTAATGTCGCTACACGATCATGATAACGAGGTTCGCACATGGAAAAACCGCGATAAAATGAATGAAAGACCAGCGACCGCGCACGTATGTAGAAAACACTTTTATTATTTCACTGTGTCTTGATTACTCACGGGCAAAAACCTCCTCCCAAGATACACAAAGTACCAGTCTGGGCGAAAACACATGTGAGAACGGTTTGATTTATGTTTGTTGAAAGTGAATATTCTACGCCAGTAAGTAGAGACTATGTTAAATAGTGTGAATTTCGACAGTGATCAGAATTACATATTGGTCTCTCCTCCCATAAGCAACCTCTCTATATATATAAAACCTTTGAAAGCCAATAAATCACCGTTCTGTTTCCATGCGTGAGTAGATTCGTCTTAGGTTAAACAGAAGATCAACAACCATGAGGGGGTCGCGGCTCGCACGTGCAAAATCGACGATAAAACAGATGAAAGGTCAGCGACCGCGCACGTCTGTAAAAATACCTGTTTTGTTAGTATTTCCTAGATCGTTCACTAAATATAACGCACGTTACACAACAGGAAGCTCTCTTTGGGGGGGGGCTGGAGCTCTCCGCATTAATAAAACTTGTGCCTGACTTTGTGCTCGCGGGGAGGCGAGAAAGAAGAGCGTTTTTTTTTTTTTTAAAGCATGACGGCTTCAGTAACTATTGTCAGTCAGATATTTCAAAATGTCAGCGCATATCAACAGAGACTCAAATTGATAGGCGATGGCTACCGACCCGGGATTGTTGCTGTAAACAGGTACTAAAAGGTTAAACTTTCACGCTGACATCAGGTTTTTAAACAATGACAATATTTTAATGCCATTGTTTTTCATGTATATTTCTCTCTCTCTCTCTCTCTCTCTCTCTCTCTCTCTCTCTCTCTCTCTCTCTCCTTTCCTTCCGTTCTTCCCTCTTTCCCTCACTCTCTTTTTATTTCTTTGGCAAAGTAAAATAATTGTATTGAAGAGTTTCGCTACAACCGCCGCTAAAGACAGACGTATAGCAATTTGGATACGGTCTCGTTTGCGACGTAGGTCTACAATCGCCGACTTTAAAATGATCCTTGAATGTGTAATAATAAAATAATTTTACTTTAATAGCAAAAGTAGTATCGCTTATTTTATACAAGCGTTCAGTTTCAGCCTACTGGTCCCTGCTACCAACAATGCTGATAAAATGCTTCCCATTATGACGCCAAGCATAAAGATCAGATACAAGACCCATCAACATATGTAACTGGCGTCAAATCAACTCAAATCAAACCTAATCACACACAACCACACACTCAAACATACACACAAACACACAGGCAACATACACAAGTGCACACATGAACACACACTGGCCTACGGAGACACACACACACAGACACAGGAACACATACATATGCACAGAGAAACACAGACATATACGCACATTGACACAAACAGACACAGACGTAGGCACGCAAAGAAACATACGCTGACACACACATACATACGCACACAATTACACATACATACACATCAAGAAATCCATACACAAACACACACGCATCTGTTTCTTTCCTTTTAATTTCATGTCATAAAATTTTAATAAATAATTAAAAAATATTACCACGGTTCTCATCTTGAGTGTTATTTTCACAACGTTTCGGTCGATGTAGCATCCGATCTTCTTCAGGTTTATCTTGGCGAACTTGGGAATATTTCTGTCGAATTCGGGAATTTGGACGGAATTTCGATCGGAACTCTTTATTTACTTCACGGGGGTGGCATGCTCTTGTTCCGTCAGCCATGACCGGATAGAATTTCTAAGTAATAAGTAATTTACAATTGCATTGCATTACAGCAAACTACCACACCTATACAGCCTCCCTAAAACTCACAAGGACGGTATTCCATTAAGGCCCATTGTCAGTACCTGAGGTTCAGTATGCCATCCATTGAGATGGTTGTATTTATTAGCGTCTCTAATTTCTTCTTGATTTTTGCAAATAGCTTCAGGTCATCCGTGTACATTATGTAGTTCATTCTTTTATCTGTATTAGTGAACATGTATCCGGTTTGGCATTGTCTTATTATGTTGAGGGGCGTCAGGGCTATGATGAATAGTAACGGTGTGTGTATTTTAATCTCAGTTACGTATTGTCCATGAGCTGATAGTTAAATTTCTATTAAGTTGATCATCTTGCTTGGTATTTTGTACATTCTCATGCATTCTATTATCCATGCTTGCAGGATTCTGTCATACACTTTCTTGTAGTCGATCCATGCCATGGCTAAGTTTTTCCTACTTTTTTACTTCCTTCAGGTTTTTTTTATCTTTGTATAATAGGTCATGTGTTCCTCTTTTTCCTTTTTGGCATCTCCACAGTTCCTCGGGAAGAAGTCTGCGATTATAAAGGGAATGATAAAATTGTACTGTAAGTATTTTTCAAATATATAAAACATTATTAACGTTAGCATTATTATTAATACTTTTGTTGTTGTTATTATTATTATTATTATTATTATTATTAACGTCACTATTATTATTAATACTTTTGTTGTTATTATTATTATTATTATTATTATTATTAACGTTACTATTATTATTAATACTTTTGTTGTTATTATTATTATTATTACTATTATTAACGTTACTATTATTATTAATACTTTTGTTGTTATTATTATTATTATTATTATTATTATTATTATTATTATTATTATTACTATTATTAACGTTACAATTATTATAAATACTTTTGTTGTTATTATTATTATTATTACTATTATTAACGTTACTATTATTATTAATACTTTTGTTGTTGTTATTATTATTATTATTATTATTAATGTTATTATTACTATTATTATTACATTTACTAGTGTAATTATTAATAATCCTATTCTTATTAATATCATTACTACGATTATAACTATTAATTTATCATTATTATTAGTAGTAATACTATTATTGTCTAATACTATTATTATTACAATTATTATCATTACTACTATTATTACTACTATTATTATTATTACTATTATTATTGTCGTTTTTATTATTATTGTTATTATTATTAGTAATATATTTCGTTATTATTATCGTTGTTGTAACTATCATTTGTATTATTATTAAATTTATTATTACTATAATTATAATTATCATTACTAATAATGTTAGTATTATTGACACGACTTTTATTATTATATTATTGTTGTTATTATATTATTCTTATTATTTTATCATTGTTATTATTTTATTATATTATTATTGTTGTTGTTATTATTATTATATTGTATTATTATATTATGATAATATTATTATTTTTGGTTATTATTATATTATTATTATTATTATTATTATTATTATTATTATTATTATTATTATTTTATTATATTATTATTAATGTTAATATATTATTAATATATTATTATTACTGTTATTATTATTATATTATTATATTTTATTGTAATTATTTATATATTATATTATATTGTTGTTATTGTTATTATTGTTATTATTATATTGTTATTTACATATCATCATAAATATATCATTATTATTAATATATTATTTTCTTTATCATTATATTATTATATAATTATAATTGTACTATTATTATATTATTATTGTTGTTGCTATTATTATTGTTATTATTGACATATTTTTAATTTATTATTATTATTATTATTATTATTATTATTATTATTATTATTATTATTATTATTATTATTATTATCACTTGAGAAACTGTTTTCTCTTGGGAATTACCAAATATTTATTGCCAGACTCTCTTTGATCTTTTACCGTTACTTTAATAGTATCTGATGCCTTCTCTAACTTTAGAATCGATAAATTTGCATTGATTTTTGTCCCCAAGTAAAGTTTATAACTTTTTTTTCTATACTAAGACATATTTACGTAAAAACGTCTTATTAAGAAATGTAAATGAAATTCTAAAAATGTGGTAGTTGCTAGAAATAGAGAGGATGAGATTACGGAGAATAGAGAGAATGTGAAAAGGGAGAGAAAATGGACATGAAGAAAAGGGATGAGAGGAGAGGGATGAAACAGTGTGAGAAAGAGAGAAAATTGGAGAGATGAAGAAAGAGCGAGCGAGAGGGAAAAAGGAGGAGGAAAGAGAGAGAGATAAAATTATTTGTGCAAAATTTGAACCAGAAATAACAAAATAACCGCTGGCTTTTTTTACACAGGAATCACCACTTATCAAGGCCCGGAGACCACTCGAGGATAAGGGTTAATGGGTATACATTAGTCACATTAGTCAATGTGCTTATAGCGTAGTAAATATAAGTAGTGGAAATTTAGTAAATTGGATTACTTAGGTTCATCAAGAACTTGTTTACGTTGGACTTGAAGATAATCAGATTATAGTCAACTGAAAAGCAGGCAATTTCACAGTTCCGTGCAGTTCTAAGAAAGAAGCTTTGTTCATGGAATCTATGTTTAGGTTTAGGCACAGATAAAAAGTGTGAGAAATGATAGTGGCTTTGGTTAGACGAATGTTTTTTGTGAAAGTTTGACGAGGGGGGGGGGCATAGATTGAAGCTCAGACCAGCACATGGCATGGAAATAACGATAAAGCAGAGACAGGCTCGCAACGTCTCTTCTGTGGGAAAGGGGTTGCAGGGAAGAGAAAATGGCATCCCCCACCAAGCTACGAAGTCTATTTTGAACTTTGTCAAGGCAGGATAAGCTGCTTCTAGCAGTTCCTGCCCAGATGTGGCTTTGCTCGGAATATGATGTCCACTGCCGATTTTCGCCGAGCGTCGCCGATTATCAAAGCGCAACATCGATACTCAACGAAAAATCCTGAAGAAAGCATTTAAACATAATAAAATCTCCAGAAATAAATAAATATAAGGAAAATATAAAAGAAACAACGACCTACCGTAACAATTTCAGTTTTATATTTGTGACAAATATTTTAGTGCAAAAAGTAAACACGTTTTATTTTTGTTTACACTCGTTTTGTTTGATCAAACAAAATTGAACAAAACTAATTTGAGAACCAATTTTTTTAAAAGTTTTTTATAAAAGCACTTTTTTTAATGTGTTTTTTAGGTATTACGTTTTGCATATTTTTTTGTAACTAATTTAGTGTAAACTTTTTCTGTTATTTTTTTTTCCTGTAAGATGGGTCTAGCCAACCGATTTAAAAAAAAATTAGATTACTTTAAGACAGTCGAGATATTTCCTTATGATTAGGTAGACTTTTCACCGGTCGCATCAGACGATGTTAAAGTGGGGTTAGGGTTGGCGTTAGGGAGCGTCACCGATTATCAAAGCGCAGCAACGCTACTGAATATTACATTTTCAACAAAACAAGGCACATTGCCACTGTGTTGTATGGAGCTACTATCAGGGACATAGGCATCGGAGGTACTGTGTAGGGAGTTGGGCAGCAAGATGTCGGTTCACGTTGCACTTGAACTTCTGCATGTCAGTACAGTCTCCGGTGGCACCAGACGATGTTAAAATGGGGTGAGAAGAGACAGCTGATATAGAAGAACCTTTGCCAACCCCAACCGAGTAGCTTTCCGATCCATGGTTTAAGCTTAAGACAAAAGGATCATCACCAAATTTCTGTTTCCACATAAACCCGAGAAGATAACTGTCGAGAAGTTCTCGGTTGATCCAGTTGATTTTTTTTTTTCCAATATTTTCCACAAAGATCGTCTGCTCCTTCGCCGCGCATTGATCGGCGTCTTAACATCAGATTACAGTCAAACCCGAACGCAACGCGTTATATTCTGATCAAAGTCGATAGGACGATTAGTCACGTCTGGTTCAAACGCTGTATAAGTACCGGATAGTGAAAGACATAAATTTAGACAAAAGAAAGAAAGATAGAGATGTTGTATAGGGAGGTGGTTGGATTGTCATTATAAAACAGTTATATGTCATACTAGCCGTTCCGCCCGGCTTTGCTCGGACCCTACGTACTGTTCATTACTTTATGTGCCTGTGAATATATTAAAAAATGTGAATATGTACGGTAATGCCTTTCTATATAATAGTCTTCCTTACCTACCATGGAGAAAAGTTGGTAGATACCGCAGACGTCAAATATTTTAAACTTTTACTCCAATTTTGACCCTTTAGCATTTATTGTTTTGAGCTCAAATCAAATTATAAAGTTAGATCCCTGTCCAATTAATCTATATCTAAAAGTTCAATTGTCTAGACCTAAAATTGGCGGAGGAGTTTAGTAGAGTTCTCAAAGGTCAAATCGTTGAACTTTGACCCCTTAACAGCAAAATTTCTGGCCGATACCTGATTAAAAAGATTTCCCCAAATCTCAATAACCTTTATGTCAAATTTCGAGTCTGTAGACCGAAAATTGACAAAGTTATTTGGTAGGGAAATGTACAATGTGAAAAAAAAAATCACACTCAAGCTGAGAACAATAGTCGCATGAATGCAAATAATACGAATAACCAATCCTCATCTCAAAAATTTAGAAACAAAAACTACTTTATATGATAGACAAACATTTTTTTATGTCGCAATGCGTGAATTGTAGAACAATAAAAATTTAAAAAAAAAAAAACTCAACTTGTATCAGAGATACGTCAGCATATTTGTTAATTATAGATTTACTTCAACATGTCGACATGCGTAGGGTGTCCATTTCTTTGTTGTGTAAATTCTAGGGTTGGGCGGAGACGACATGTGTGACAATCTCGGCGATTGTTTCCGCTTATCCATACCAGTAATTATGTCGTCATTACTGGGACTTCACAGTGTGATTTTCGCGCATTTTTTCCCCTCCACACACATCTCCCATTTTCCAATTTCTTCAGTAAAAAAAAACAAAAAAAAAAAAAAAAAACCCATGATGACCTTTGAGGAATGTCTTTCTTGACAGTAAATTGGGAGAACATTTTCTTTTTCTAGGACACAATTTCTTTACTTGTTATGTGTGAGATATATTCAGTGGTTGGAAATCAGACCGAATGTATGGGTGAATTAATGGACATCTATTATTATGCTGCAGCTAAGTTCCTATTTACAATGCCTCTCCACGGGACAGAGTAAGACACCAAAGTCGTTTTTTAACGTGGAGAAAATGAACAAAAATAAAAATTGTCTCAGTCGTAAAGGATTTCTCCTCCACTGACAGAGAACAAGAAATTGAAGTGCAGCATCTGAAGAACAGATATTACACTTTTAGGTATTTATTTGCTCCTCCACTGAGCAAATAAGGCACAAGGCTAATTTTTAAAGTGAGGAGTGAAGGGGAAATGGGGACCAACTCTCCGGGGAGTAGGAGAGCTGGATAGTGACAATTGGCATGAAGGGTTGCCCCTACATTGACCAAGGTCTTATCTTACATAGGGTCTTTGCTTGCAGTATCTGCCGGAACAGATACTACACTTTGACTTTTGGCTTCAATTGAAATAAAGGGCCTCGTCTTTGGGAAGCGCCATGTCTCGACAAGCTTCTGGGACTGACTATCACTCTTGATCTGAAATGGAACATATACATCAAATCTGTTAACAAGATCGCTGGAAATATGGTTGAATCATTGAGAAATAGAACGAGCGAGAGAGAGTTGGGAAGAATATATACAGAGAAAGAGGGGGGGATAAAAACTGGTGTCGATATTGTTCGCCGTGTAACGTTTTCTGTTCTTCTGCATAAAAAATGTAAACAGCGAGCGAAAAATAGAGAAAAATAGAAAGAGAGTTGGAAGAATAAATACAGACAGAGAGAAGGAGAGACAGAGAGGGAGAGAAAAAGAGAGATCTGAAATGGAACACGTACATCAAGTCTGTTGCCCAGGTCGCTGGGAAAATGGAGGGATCCTTCTACCGCTCCAGAAGAAATCTCACTACTGATGCAATTCTCTATCTGTATAAAAGCCAAGTGCGTCCAAGGATGGAGTACTACTGCCACATCTGGGCTGGAGCTGTTAAAAACAGCATATCCTGCCTTGGCAGAGTATAAAATAGACTTTGTGGCCTAGTGGGGGGGTGTCCTTATCTCTTCCCTGCAACCTCTCTCCCACAGAAGAGACGTTGCGAGCCTGTCTTTGTTTTATCGTCATTTCCATGGCAAGTGCTCATCCGAGGTCCAATCTCTGGTCCCCTCTCGCCAATCTTTCACGAAAAACACCCGACTATCTAAAACCATCGTCAGTAATTTTCCCCACTCTTTATCTGTGCCTAACTCAAAACTTGGACTCCTATGAAGCAAGCTTCTTTATTTGAAGTGCACGCCTGTGGAACTCTCTTTTGTTTCCCTAATTCCCACCTGACTACAACTTGGATGTCTTCAAGTCCAACATAAGAAAATTCCTGATGAATCGCCTCCTTAAGTAAGACACTTTATCAAATCTCCAATACTAACAATTACTACGATACTATCCCATTGATTACTGTACACGCAATATCGCTTATCCACGAATGGCTTCCGGGCCTTGATAAGTGGTGACCTCCATGTAAAAAAAGAAATAATAAAAACTGCTGTATATATTGTTCGTGGTGTAATTTTCGTTTTATGCAGAAAAAATAAAAACATTTCGCTACGTTAACATTATCTATCTTTCTCCCTCCTCCCTTTTCTGTTTCGCTTCCAAACTCTCTCTCTCTCTCTCTCTCTCTCTCTCTCTCTATCTCTATCTCTCTCTCTCTCTATCTCTCTCTCTCTAGCTCGCTCGCTCGTTCGTGTATTATATTTCTTTATTTGCCAATATAAAAACAAATATTTTACAGCGTCAACGTTATCTACACCACTTTTTATTTCTTCTCTCGCATTCTCTCTCTCTCTCTCTAACTTGCTTTTTACATTTCTTTATATACCGAAATAATAATCAAACCTTTTACGGCATAAACATTATCTACAACAGTTTTTATCGCCCCCCCCTCTCTCTCTCTCTCTCTCTCTCTTTCTTTCATTCTCTCTCTATATACCTCGCTCCCTCCTTCTGGATATATTCTTCCCACCTCTAATTATCTCTTACTCTTTCTCTATCTCTCGCAGGCTCGCTTTTCTCTCACTCCGATTATTATTTATCGTTCGTGTGTTCATTTGACCATGCGGCTCGATAAATTATCACAAATACAAAAAAAAAATTCATCTTCCATTTCAGCTTTTATTGTTGTAAAGCAATAACTGTACAAGATGAGGATGATAGTCTTCTTATAAATAGATAAACTATTTTCTTTTTAACTTACGGATATTTTTCTATAATTTAAAAAAATAACAGTTTGCAACACTAATTCTTTTTTTTAAATAAAATGAATTTCACCTTTTTTTGGTGGGTGGTTCCATTTACATAAACTGAGCCATGGCAACGCGTGGTTGGGTACGACTAGTATATACAAGTAACTACTTTTTGTCTCGGCAGCCGTGTCAAACGCATCTGTTATTTTTCTTTTATTAGTATTATTGGATTTTTCCCCCTTTTCTTTGTACATCTTTGTGAATTATTCCATGGATTTCGTTCTTTTGGATTATTTTGGACCATCTTCCAATTACGTGATTTCCTTGGATTTTACTTGTGCGAATGGAAATTTAATTAACTTTCTTGGATTTACATTTTTGGATTTTATCGTCATTGGATAATTTACCTTTTACCAGACTATCCATTCACATGAAATCACCTTTTTCTTCACCATATACCCTCTGCTCCACTTTTTGTTATCAAGTAAGATCTTTGACTTGTTGTTTCATCAAATACTTTTGTATGCAAAATCCGATCCCGCATTTTACTAATTCCTACCCTCTGATGAGAAGGAAATATTTCTTCGAAGCTCCTTAAGCTTATTAAGTGTTTCCTTTTCAGATTAATAATGTTTTTAACTCTATTCCAAAGTGTTTTTTAACATGTTTTATTAACTATTTGCTCTTATTATAAGCTCTATCTTCTATTTGATTGTATCGAGCTTTTACATCTGGTTGAGATTAATTTATAAATATTAATTCTTTAATATTTATAATATACTTTAGTTTTACCATCTTGGCTCATTTTGGTAAATTTAATTGTAAATTTTATTTTATTTTATATATATATATATATGTATAAATATATATATATATATATATATATATATATATATATATATATATATATATATATATATATATATATATATAGCAAAAAATAACAGGCTCCTTTAGTCTTGGACAGACTATGGATACCCATTAACGGTTGCTTGCGCGCGAAATTTTTGTAGAAGGAGGTGCAAAATCTCCAACAACACCTCTACGGAGACGACATTGTTAAATAGCAGTGGCAAGTGATTTACAGGCCGACTGGAAACAAATGCCGAGATAAGCGGAGAGCATGTACAGCGCCTAGAATTCCCAAATGGTCACCCATCTGGTACTAACCAGGCTCAACGTTGCTTAATATATATATATATATATATATATATATATATATATATATATATATATATATATATATATATGATTGTTGAGCTGGATTAAATCCGACGATATGAAATAAAATGGAGGTGGAAGGACCTGGATACTCAACGTTTCGTTTTAAATTAGAAATAATTGAATTGGGATAAAATAGCGCAGTAACTTAAAAGATGGTATCTAAAAATAAGAATAGGAGGTGATAAAATGGAGTCAAAAATAGATAATGATAAAATACAGTAAATAAGTAAAATAAAAATAAAATTAAGTGAAATTACGAATTTTTTTTTTTTTTTTTTTTTTTTTTTCGCGTTTAACCGGTGTCTAAGTTGTTTTCTTTGATAATTATTTTCGACAGAAAGGGAGGAACGTGGAAAAAACCTTTTCTTTGCTTAATTATTTTGCTGGAATGGGAGATTATAGCTGACTCAATTAAACGTCGTGTGGATCTGTTATGTATGTGTTTAAGGAAAGTTGCTTTGTTAAAATCAAAATGGTGGTCGTTTTCCATGATGTGAAAAAAAAAAAAAAAAAAAAAAACGATTCTTTCGTAATCTCGTGTCATTTTATTTATTTAATCTATCACCGCTATATTTTCAAACACAATTTTTAATCTCTACGATATTTTATCTTTTAGACGTAATCCACTACACTAGTTTACTGTAATTAGTTCTTCTCTCATAAAATGTATATACATGTATATATGACATCTAATTTACATAAGGAAAACACACTGCTCTCCCCCATCATTATATATAGCCCCAATCCTCCGACTCTCTCGTCAATGACCATCCCTCTTGAAGAAGCCCGCATAAATCGGGCGAAACGTTGAGTATCCAGGTCCTTCCACCTCCATTTTATTTCATATATATATATATATAAAATATATATATCTATATATATATATTAAGCAACGCCAATTCTCAACAATTATTACTGAAGCTTATACAATAGGCCAACAATACACCCGCTATTTAACCCTAATACATATACCCCTTAATCTCAATAATATATTAAAGACTATATACAATCTTATATATATACTATATATAACAAACTTCTCCTTATTTATTTAGAATTCAATAAAGCTTCCCCCAACATTCTATAATTCCTCTTAATCTTTTTCGTCTCTAATGAACCTTACGCTAGACGCCGCATCTTCCCCATGCTACCTAGCACCTTCTCTACTCTTCTGATGAGAAGCATTAGGCTTCGAAATGCCTTGGCATAAAGAGTCCCTTCTATCCCCCAAATTTTGCTTGTATTCCATTATTCAATACATGATCCATTCTATATCAACCAATATATAGTTTTTTGACTTCATACTCTTTTTGTCCTATTATATATATATATATATATATATATATATATATATATATATATATATATATATATATATATATATATATATATATATATATATATAATCCTGCATTGGGAAAGTTCGTTTTAATTGTGTGATATGTAATTTTCTGTGGTGATCATTAGTTCCATTGTGCAAAGCGAAGATGCAATTACTTGTAAAAGACACGTCGGCACCAAAAAGCATCCATGCATTTTGCCATGCAGTCAAACATGACACAAACGAAGATACACGTAAGATCATAAATAAATACAAAGACGTGCATAATCATGTTTTTTGGACACTCGTTATTTTTACCATCACGACTTTATTATATATATAAATAAATAAATATATATATGTGTGTGTGTGTGTGTGTGTGTGTGTGTGTGTGTGTGTGTGTGTTAAAGCTGATATGATCAATGAGCTT
>NC_136523.1:21792161-21869661 GCF_053919585.1 Euprymna scolopes
ATGGTAATCAGTTGGTGCGAGCTCAACAGAATACGGTGTGTGATGAATAATTCTGAGAGTATATTTTCTATATATTTCTGTTTGTCTGTCTGTCTGTCTGTTTATTCATCTGTTTCACCTTTTCTCGATAACTACTGGACCGATTTCGCAGAATTTTTTTGAGTCTTTGTAATAATAAGTTTCGACCAAAAGCTTACCACTTTTAGTTAAACCACTCATCTAATTATGCTATCAAATAAAAATAGCAATATGGATTACAGCGATCCTGAAAAAAAAGTTGTTCTAAATCATGTGTAGTCAATTGTTTCGGTGATTGAAATGCGCCACGACACCAAGAATCAGCGAATCTAAAAATTCGCGAACTAAATCAAGCGTTCCACGTAGACAATTACTGGATTTCAGTTTAGAAACAATTAGGATTACAAGTAATTGCTTTGGAATTCATTAAATAAAGCATTGTCTACTTGTAATGCGAACATCTCACATGGCGATTTGTCCGTTTGTTCTATTGATCAATACGATTATGCTGGTTTGAGAAAATGATCCAAATATCTTGCATCTTTCTGGTCTCGGAAAATTTAGGTCACTTGGTATTAGCTGACCTGTGTCATATCAAATGACATAGCCTCCTTTTGATTTATATATATATAATATATATATAATATATATATATATATATATATATATATATATATATATATATATATATATATATATATATATATATATATATATGAATGTTGTGGAGACGCCCACTAATTAGCATACGTGGGTGAACAAGATATAGATAAAGGTATCAAGTCAGCAAGACCGGAGAGCTGTGTTCGAACGCCGGATAGGCAAGACGAATGTGCCGGTTGCTCCATGAAAGATTTTAACACGCCCTCTGCCGGACAATCTTCCAACTGCAGTACAACGGCACTTTTGTAAATATGTATTATATTTTCGTCTTAATATATTTGTTTTACCTTTACTTTCTGCGTTCGTGTGGTTATTGATACAGACACAACAATATTTGATATATATGTGTGTGTGTGTGTATACACAATTTATATAAGTGTGCATATATAAATATGTATATATATATTAGAGCCCTTTGAATAACGCCAATTCATAGGAGAGGTCTTTCTACCTACAGAGCGAAGGTTTATGTATCGTAACACTAAAGGCCTCCAGGATATTAAGTAGATGCTTGGAGTGTGTCCTCTGTACGATACGAAAGAAACTATCCGAATATGCCTCACCGCACAATTTTTGTCGAGCAGATGCTGCCCGATTGCAGACTCGTGGATTGGTAAGTGCCCGGATGTGCTCAGTAAACGTCCGAACGTATTCCTTAAACGCCCGGATGAGCTCGTCGATATATTCCTGTTAGATCCATGAGACTTATGCAGTCTGAACCACAAGCTCTAAAGAATTCGACCCATATAGCACTATACTGACATTTAAATTCATATCCTACGTGGGAAGAACATCTTTCTGAAAGTCCGGGAAAGCCGTCCTGCTACCAAATATCACACAGGGTTGCACCGGTTGCACCGCATAATAGCAGCTGGACACCACAGATCTAATCCTATCAGAAAAAACGTTTACTTATAGAACCAATAGAGGGGAGCATTAAATGGATTAAACATTTACGTGGACGAAAGACAATGTCGGTATTCGATTTCGCAAGTTTTTTTTTTAATGGATAAACTTGGAAATGATCCGCTCAGGGAAACCATTCTTAGTAAGTATATCAGTTATTATTTTTAGTTCAGCTTCTAATTTGCTGGCCGTGCGAATCATAACGGAACGGTGTATTAAAGTTTTAATTAGACTACTTTTTTCTAATCATAGGGGTAAAGGAATCCTTACTAATATATAGGCCCCTGAAAGTCAGTTTCTTGTATATTGTGGTAGAGAAATTATTCCCTGACCTTTCTACTAAAACATTCAAAGAGGGTAGAGCGTGATTATCCCCATCCATGGTGAATTGTGATACTTGGTTGAGATTATTTAATTGCAGGAAAAATACACTGACTTCATGACAGGACTTGAAAATGACGAAAGCGTTATCAACATACACCCAATAACGAAAGAGTCTGGTAACCCCAGTGAATAAAACAGATTCCTGGAAACCTAGGAAAATATTCGCTAGGATAGAAATATTTCAATAATCCTTAGACGTTTATTATATGCTTATTACCTGGTTTCCAGTTAACTTGCTTAAACTTTAGCGATCCGTTTCGTTAACACGTTTTCCTCGACTCATTTTGCTACAATTTCCATGGTGTTAAACTTTGTAGAGTTATGTCCCTTGGAATATGTATCTATAGAGTTGTGTCCCTTTGTTTGCATGCATGTATTTACCGGAATAAACATTGCCTATTGGTGATTCTTGTCCTCCTTACCAAATATCTCAACACTCGTGGCCCTCTGCAATTCATTTATTTAATTACTCTAAAATTATAAATACAAGTGACACGCTGTTAAGCTTGCGTGATAAGGCCTCTTATGCCCGGCTCCGTCTTGCAACAAATTAGAGGAGTTACGTATAAAACGCTTTTCAGGATACAAAAATTTCAAGATATGAAAGCCAAACCGGAACCAGTTAATTTCGTATCTGAGGGTGACCCAATAAAATGTATACACTCTTTAAATCATCTCAACTTGCTACATGAATACACTATACCACGTTCCCAAGAGATGTTTAGGAATAAAGAATTGCACCTCCAAAAGGATGGAGTACTTCCCCAATATCATCATGACGTAAGAGCATATCTTGATAGTCATCTGCGAAATAGACAGTTAGGACGAAGAAGTATCGAGTACTGTCCATGTTCACCGAATTTGGACCCCTTCCTGGATTTTTCTAATTAGGAGGTGGGAGGTGGGGGGCATGTTAAACACAGGGTTCACACCACAAAATAAGCTAAATAAATGAGTTGAAAGCAAACATTGTAAGAAGATGAGTTAACATACCAATTGAACTGATTAGGAACGTTTTCGATTCAATCAGAGAACGTTGTCAGCTGTTCATGGACCACAATAGCCTATAATTTGACCACTTTTGATAATTAGCTGGTTTCTATATTTGTTCACAGTATTTTTATGCATGAAACTTTTCTTTCTTGTAATGAATGTTGGTTTTATGGTCATTTAAAGAGTGTATACGTTTTATTGGGACACCCTATAGAAAGACTCTAAGAGTCAGCGGATCTCTAAACACGTGACGTTAATCAATAACCCAACTCCTCTTCGAGTTGATACGCGTGAAGACACACAACATCAATGAATCTTTAAATTCGTGACATTAAGCATCGATCCGAAATTAACGACATATATTAATCACTTCATTTTAATTACAGACTAATTAAGAATTCGTGTTGTTGATTAGGGATCCTTTTAGCAAAGTATTGTTGGTCTCGATGCGGGCGCCTTTAACAGCGACTGTTTCACTTATGCAATGAGAAGGATATATAATGATGAAAAGGGTTCAATACCTATCCTGGGAAAAGAAATTTGGTCTCCGTCAGAATTACATTTAATCGGAATATGAAAAAAAACTTTTGTTTTTAATTATATTTTCACCCCAAACAAGGCACAATGTCACTTTGATGTAGGGGACTACTATCGGGGACGTAAGTTGCAGGATACTATGTAGGGAGTTGAGCAGCAAGATGTATGTTCACATTACACTTGAACTTCTGCATGTCAGTACAGTTGAGGAAACAGGAACCCGGAAGGGAATTCCAACGTGTAGCAGTTCTGGGTAAGAAACTATTAGAGTAAAAGGCTTTCTTACATCTAGGGATCTTTAATGTGTAGGGGTGGGACTTTGCTGCTTTCGGGTTTGTCAGGGGTATTTTCGTCGAGGGGGTACAAATAACGACATATGTTAATCACTGCATTTTAATTACACACTAATTAAAGATACCTGTCGTTGATTAGCAATCTTTTTACCCAAGAATCGTTCGTTTGGACGTGGGCGTCTTCAATGGCGACTATTTTACTTCTTATATAACGGGTAGAATATATAACGGAGGGGAGGATTTCAATGTCCGTTCTGGGGTAGGTTGTTGGCTCCTTCGGATTATAATCGCAATGTGTAGAAACTTACACGAAAATTTACTATACTAACCCTATCATTAGATATTCTAGTTAATTGACAGAAAGATTCCTGAGTTTGACAGAAAAATACACCTGGAGAAGATCGGAGGTGTTTTTCTATTTATTTTCTTTGCAACTTTCTCATTCTCATTACGTCAGAGTGTTAAAATGCAACGACGTCGTTTAAAGAAGACAAATGACTACGTCACACCTCGTCGCGAAATAATGTGATAATAATGAAACAAATAACAAAAAATATTAAAAAATTATTGATACGAAGTTCATATGGAAATGAAGAAACACCAATTTGGCACTTGGAATCGTTTTGTATGACCTCAGTTATCGGACAATGAACAATTTTTTTTTTTTTTTTTTACATTTTCACCCCAAACAAGGCACATTGCCACTTTGGTGTAGGGGTCTACTATCAGGGGCAACAACTACTGGGGTGCTATGTAGGGATTTGGGCAGCAAGGTGTCGGTTCACGTTGCACTTGAACTTCTGCACGTCAGTAATATTGCGGAAGCAGGGACCTGGAATGGAATTCCAAAGTCTAGCGGTTCTGGGAGAGAAACTACTGGAGTAGAAAGATCTTTTACATCTAGGGGTTTCTACAGTGCAGCCTGTCGGGTCTGTCGATGGTGTTCACGTCGTGGGGGCACAAGTGCTTGCAGTTCGTTAGAGCATTCACCATTAAAATACTTGTAGAACATGCAGAGGGATGCAACGTTGGGTCGATAGGAATAAATAAGAGGAATGTTAACAGATAACCTCTAAGAATCCATCAGCATTTTGTAATTAAGACAATGTGAGAAACAAACAGAAACAAAGGAATTATCACATAGACATTCGTTTGTCAGAGAAACAAGATTCGGGGATAAATTCAGACATTCAAACGAGAGAACTATTTAGGCATGGAAAAACACAACAAACGGGATAATATCTAATGATAGGTTTAGTATAGCAACTTTTCATATAAATTTTTCCATATTCCAATTAGAACCCGAAGGAGCCAACAATCCTACTTCAGGACGGACGTTATCCTCCCCCCTCTCCGTTATATGTCTTACCCATTATATAATAAGGGAAACAGTCGCAGTTGAAGGCGCCCGCATCCAAACGAACAATACTTTGCTAAAAGGATTCATAATCAACTACACGAAATCTTAATTAGTGTGTAATAAAATCCAGTAATTACAATACGTCGTTAATTTCGAATCGATGCTTACTGTCACGAATTTAAAGATTCTTCATCCTGTGTTTCTTCACGCGTATCAACTCGGAGAGATCTGAGATCCTTGATTAACTTCGCGTATTTAGAGATTCGCTGACTCGTAGTATCTTGTTATATTAGTCCTCGCGCGAAAGCGCAGGACACAAAATGTTTTAAATAATAATAATAATAATAATAATAATAATAATAATAATAATAATAATAATAATAATAATAATAATAGAATAACAATAACAAAGTCTTTCGCTAGCGAGGAGTACTATTGAGCGTAACCAGTTATACACTCCTTTTGAAATTTTCATTTCTATTTTTCTCGTTATCTACTGAATATTTTTAGTGAAACCTATATGAAATATGTTCCGTATTAAATTGTAAATATTTTCTATTCTGAAAGAAGTTAAAAAAAATTTAATCTAAAAAAGTTATTTTAAAGTTTTTGTTAAAAATATTCAGATTTTCTCATTATTCAGACATGTATGACAAAGAGGTAGTTGCAAAAAAAAAGCTGTGGTGTGAGGAGAATTACAAACTGAAACAGAGAGAATATTCAAACATGTAATAATACAAAGAGGAGGTTGCAAAAATGAGTTGTGGTGTGAGGAGAAATACACTCTGAAATAGAGCGTAGGAGAGTTTTTATAAATGCATACAAAATCACATTCATCTTTTTTTTAAATCCAAATTAATAAACTAAATAAAATATAATCTTAAAAAGATGCGATACAAGTTAAAAAAGCATTTCATCCAAGGCATGAAAATTGTTAAACAAAATGTATTTACTATAGGCTTTAAAAATAAAGGTACAAGATTCAATTTGAAATTTATTTATCTTCAAAGTGCACTTTTATACATTTTACAAAGTAAGGTATTAAATTTTTATAACTTGAGTTAAACAAGATGGGTTGAGGAAAAAGATCGTTTAAATAAAAACACGAATAAAGACGTTTCCACTCAATACCAAATAATAAAAAAATATAATAAACGCCTAAAGATGTTTCGGAATTTTCGAGATGAAGATTGGCTATTTATACTATTTGTATTCATCGGACTACTGTTCTCGGCTAGAGTGTGATTTTCAGAACGTTTCTGTCGATGCAACCTCCGACCTTCTTCAGGTGTATCTTGTTAGACTCGGGGATGCTTCTGTCGAACTCGGGAATTGCGAATGACTTAGGACCTCTATCCAGTCATGGCTGGCGGAACAAGAGCATACTAACCCCGTAAAACAAAGGGTTTTCCTTGAAATTCCGTCCAAATTCCCGAGTATGACAGAAACATTCCCGAGTTCGACAAGATACACCTGAAGAAGGTCAAAGGTTACATTGACCGAAACGTTGTGATAATCACACTCAAGCTGAGAACAGAAGTCCGATGAATCCAAATGAGGATTATTGAAACATGACAGGCTAACTTGTGAAACGCAATATTGTTTGTTTTTATTAATTATTTATCGCCTCACTAAGCGGACAATGGTCCATGGAATCATAAAATAGTCCATAGATTCATAAAATGATCCATGGAATCATACAATGGTCCATGGAATCATAAAATGGTCCATAGATTCATAAAATGATTCATGGAATCATACAATGGTCCATGGAATCATACTATTCAGATAGGCCTTAAATATGTTAAGCAATTCCTCGGAATTTGCAATCCTTGATTAAATTTACGATAATTCTAAAAGTCCTTTTATATACAAGGATGGGCTATATTAGTACACTCTCTCTATTTCTCCTACCGAAATGGCAAACTTGTATCTCCCCGTAAGTGCATTGACTAAAACTGTATAATAAAATTATATTAAAAAATCATTGAAAGGTAGTTGACGAGAACATTTATTATTTTTTATATAGAAATCAGATAGTTTGTATGTAGGTTTAGTAATTCAGTAGAAACTTTTTTCGAGAAAAAATGCAATATGGTTTCCGTTCTGCTAGATCTACAGTAGATGTGCTAACGGTTATATCACATAGGATTAGCGATTATTAGCTCTCTGACCAATAACTATAACTTCTAATTATAGGGTTAGTAAAGTTTCATGTAATTACATGATATCATAAAAACCTTGACACATCAAAAGTATGTGAATATGATGTTATCCTATAAAAAAAAATGTTCCGCTGAGGTTACTCCAGTTCTCTCTAAACGCTTCAACAAATGTCTTAATGAATCATGCTTTCCTCATTGCTGGAAAACTGCTGTTGTGATACCAGTTTACAAGAATTCTAGCGAAAAAACTGACCCATTAAATTATCATCCCATTAACCTTCTCCCCTTTTTTCGCCAAAATATTTTAGTCCATAAATTAATCAAGCTCTAGTCCACGACCTTACAGTTGCTGAACTTCTGTCAAGCCCGTTCTACTGTAAATATTCTAACTGTAGTCACTGAACGTATATAGCATTTACTGGATAAGGCAGTGGAGCAGTCGTCTTATATATATCTTGGGCTTTTTTACACGATGGTCTTCTCATGAAAATCGGATCCTACCGTATTACTGGACGACTACTTAACATAACTAAATCCTTCTTAAATAAGAAAAGAATCCATGTTGTTCTTTACCGTCGTACGTCTAAATAATATTATATAAATACAGGTGTATCTCAGGGGTCAGTACTTGGACCTTTATTATTCCTGATAAATTACCTCACTGACAAAATAGTCTCTGCTGAGATAGGTATATTTGCTGACGATACTGTGCTCTATTACAGGCATGAATGAACACATATCCAAGGCGGTCCTGGATATGACCTAAAACTATATCCGATGGTGAGGCTCCACCTTGCAGGCCTTGAGGAGTGTGGAGCCACCCTTTAATTGCCATTACTCCCAGGTCCACTCTGACCCGGAGTGGTAGTACCTGTTAGCGTCCCAACTATGGGTTAAATAGAATCTGACTTAAAAAAATATATAGACTCCATTAAAAATCATTCCTCAAAATAACTAGATTCGGTATTAAATAACCTGAAAAAGGTTGATATGCCGTAAAACAAAAACAACACACCAACATATCCAAGGCGATGGTGAAAACCCTAGAGGAAGACCTCCAGTCTGTAGTGGAATGGGGTAAAAATGGATGGAAACGTTCAATGCGGCCAATAATTACAAGAAACCTTCGTAACCACCAATAGCAATGGCCAAAAACATATTACCTGAAAGTATTCGTTCAAACTCCTCGGCTTAACATTCACAGGGAACATGAGTTGGAACAGATACATCGAGAGTATCGCCAAGGCTGCTCTGAAGAAGGTGGTCTCTCTCTCTCTCTCTCCCTCTCTCTCTCTCTCTCTCTCTCTCTCTCTACCGTGCTTACGCCTGAAAGTATCCTGTATCTCTACAAGGCCACCATTCTCCCACGTATGGAGTAATGTTGTCACATTTGGGATGGTCCATCTACTGCTAGTTGCTCACTCCTGGACATGGTTCAAAAAAGAGTCGCGAACCTGATAGGTCCTGAACTGTCATCTAAGCTTCAGCCTCTGTCCCATCGACGAAATGTTGCATCCCTCTGCTTGTTTTACAAGTATTTTAATGGTGGATCCTCTGACAGACTACAAGCCTTTATACCCACTCGACGCAAATACCCCCGAAAAACCCTACAAGCAGCAAAATCCCACCCCTACACAGCAGAAATCCCTAGATGTAATAAAACTCTTCTACTCTAATAGTTTCTTCACCAGAACTGCTGGACTTAGGAACTCCCTTCCGGGTTCCTACTTCCCCAACTGTACTGACATGCAGAAGTTCAAGTGCAATGTAAACATGCATCTTGCTGCTCAACTCCCTCCGTAGTATCCCTGCAACTTCTGTTCCTGATAGTAGCCCTCGACATCAAAGTGGCAGTGTGTCTTGTTTTGGATGAACATGTGATAATATAAAAAGGGTTTTCCACATTTTGATTAAAATCTGACGGAGACCAAAATCCTACCCCAGGATGGACATTGAACCCTTTTCTCCGTGATATATCCTTCTCATTGCATAATAAGTGAAGCAGTCGCCGTTTAAGACGCCCGCAGCCAAACGAACAATACTTTGCTAAAAGGATTCTTAATCAACTCCACGAAATCTTAATTAGTCTGTAATTAAAATGCAGTAATTACTATATGCGTTAATTTCGAATCGATGCTTAATGTCACGAATTTAAAGATCCATTGATGTTGTGTGTCCTCACGCGTATCAACTCGAACAGATCTGAGATCCTATATTTCCTTCACGTGTTTAGAGATCCGCGGACTCTTAGTATCTTGTTATATAGCAAAACTAGCAATCAAACCTGGCTTTGCTCGAGCCCTATGTACTGTTCAAAATTTATGTGCATATGTATATAGGTATTAAAATGTTTGACTCAGTTCCAGGTAACCTACATCTAAAATTTCAAGTGTTTGGACCTAAAATCGGCGGAGGAGTTTGGTAGAGTCTGTAAAGGTCAATGCTTTAAACTTTGACCTCTTGGTAGTCAAATGTTCGCATAAAAACTGATTTAAAAGCTTGCTGTATATCTGAATACCCTTTATGTAAAATTTCAAATGTTTAAAGCCAAAATTTGCTGAGTAATTTGCTAGAGACCGCAAAGATCAAATCTTTTGAACTTTGACCTATTGAAAACCAAATTTTCGGCCTTAAACTCCTCAATTAAAAAGCTTGCCGTATATTTAATTACACTTTATGTAAAATTCCAAATGTTCAGACCACAAATTGGCTGAGTAATTTGGTAGATACCGCAGAGGTCAATTTTTTTAAGTTTGACCCCAATTTTGACATCTTAAAATGTATTGTTCTGGGCTCAACTCAAATTAAAAAGGTTTATCAATGTCCAAGTAACCTACATCTAAAATTTCAAGTATTTAGACCCAAAATTGTGTTAAGTTTGCAAAGACCCCCGCTTTTAACTTTGACCACCTAGCAGTTTGGTAGTTTTCAAATGTCATATCGTTGAATTTGACCCTTTGACAGCCAAATTTCTAGCCGAAAACCGATTAGAAAGATTTTCCCAAATCTCAATACCCCTTATGTCAAATTTTGAGTCTGTAGACTGAAAATTGAGAAAGTAGTTTAGTAGGGAAATGTACACACACACACACAGACAATTTAACTTTTATGAATATATATATATGTATATATATATATATAACTACTTAATTTACTCACATAAAATTAATATACGAAAGTATAGATTTATGTGTAAACTTTAAGTATTTACTTCAAAAGTGCTCAATACGTAGGTAGAGCTAGTTGCTAGTTAGTAAGTTATAAAATTTATATGGCGATTAAGCTACACTCTACCAGAGTGTAGCTTAATCGCCATATACATTTTTATAACTTACTATATATATATATATATATATATATATATATATATATAGAGAGAGAGAGAGAGAGAGAGAGAGAGAGAGAGAGAGAGAGAGAGAGATAAGTTGAAAAAAATGAATTACCTCTGAGTGTCTAGCTAGGTGCGATGAGAGAACCGATTGCATAAGTTTTAAAAACATCTGACGAATTATCCGCTGACTCTGAGTGCCTCCTTTATAGCATGTCTTACAAAAGACTGTGGGGAGTTGAGCTCCGAGATATCTGTTCACATCACATTTAAATTTGGTCAATTAGAGAAGTAGAATACAGGGCGAGAATTCCGATGAAAGAAACGATTAAGGTAGAACGCTTTTCGGCAATGCGGGTCTTCTGCAGTGAAGAAGTGTGCTCTTTGCTGTTTGTCAAATTAGTTGGGATTACGTACGTCGAACTCAGGAATCATTCAATCGATTAACTTCACCTATTTAGGTATTCGCTAATTCTGTGTACTTGTTATATAACACGATTTGTTGAGAGAAGTGTTCGTTTAAGATGCAACGTTTCAGTTTACCTTGTCTCAATCCGCGTGTCGAAATTGCAACCTATGCCTCCCTATTATCGAGGCCTTACAAAAACAAGCAAAGCTGATACCAAGACTGATACTAGGAAGGATAAGCTATGTTGTGTTGTTGTATCATAAAGGGGATCGTGTGTTATATCTAACCAGGATTGACGTTGTGTGATCGTCTAGTGGTCAGTCTATTAAATGATATGTTCATATGCCGTTGTGTGCGTGTGTGTGTGTGTGTTGTACATGTATTACCTTCGTCGTGGATGTTGGTCTATCTGGATTCATCTCGTGTCTTGGGGGGGGAACCTGTTTGGACGAAGATTCAATCACTCCAAAACGATGAATTGGTTTTATAGTTTATTCACCTCCAGATGTCTCGCAGACGGATGGAAAGTAAATCTCAGCCTTGCGTGGCTTACTATTGGTCTCATTTCTACACACGTCAGTATCCCACCCAGTGTAGGAGAGGAGACAACTATTAAGCCGTCCGTAGCCTTCTAAGTCAAAACCCAATCTCCTCGATTCAGCTAACCTGATCACGTGACTCACACGCAATCCGATCAGCTGACTCTGACTTCCGGTCAACGTGTCTACAATATAATATATGCCCCCCTTTCTCTCTCTCTCTCTCTCTCTCTCTCTCTCTCTCTCTCTCAATCCATTCTATAACAGCTATACTAAAAGGTCAATGAAACTGTTTTAATCGAATCGACTTTGTTACTATATTCATCAATTTTGAATTTTGCAACATTTCACGTATCTGAAAACGTTTGCAGATATGGTGAGACTTTGTCCAAACGCGAGCATAAAATTAGATCATTAGCCAATAGAAACGAAGCACGCAGGATAAAAACCGGTATCTATATATCTACTAGCCTTTGTGCCCAACGTTGACCGAGTGTTTGGAGGTGTGTGTTGAGCAAAAAAAAAAAACGTTGCAGTAGGCAGGTAGGCTTGAACCCGTGACCCGAAGGTGGAAAAGAAAGTGGAGGTGTGCGTAAGGAAAATAAATAGAAGTAGTAAGCAGGCTCGAACCCGTAACCCGTCAGAGGAAAAAGAAATGAAAAAAAAAAACGCTTTTATCGATGAGCCTAACGCGGCTGTGACGTCACGGGTGGCCGAAATAACACTTTTTATGCGAGATCGTTTACGCGAGGTTGCAATGACTTGCAAAAAAATCTCAGTGAAAAAAAAAAACGACTCTTCCTGTAGATATAACTGCCTAGTTGAAGGTGAAGGAATTGATGTGTTTTTCGATATTTGGCGTCCGAAGTGCCGGGCTTCAAAATGATACTGATCTCGTGAAACTCCATCGCCTCTGTCGACAGTTCTAGGCAAACATACAAACATACATACGTAGATACATTTGAACAGACAGGTGAGGTTTATATTATAGATTACGAGCGGAACCCCTTGTTTAAACAACGGCGTTAAAATGTTCTCGTTCCGTCAGTAATGACTGGATAGAATTGTAATGAGGATTTGAACCTTTAACCTCCAGAAGAGTGTAACTTTACGATTGAATTTTCCTAATGTCCTGTCGAATAGTTGATAAAGTACTTCTTGTTCATGTAACATTAAAAACTTAGTAACTATCTATGATATAAATCTCACCTGTTTGTTTAAATGTATGTATGTATGTATGTATGTATGTCCGCCCAAAACTTTCGACGGAAGCGGCGGATTTTTACGAGATCGGTATCGTTTTAAAGCGCGACCCCTCGGATGACAAATATCGAAATATGGGCTAAAAACAAATGTCTTCAAGTCCAACATAAACAAATTCCTGATGAACCGCCCCCTTAAGTAAGACAATTTATCAAATCTCCAATACTAACGATTACTACGATTCTATCCAATTGATTAGTGTACACGCAATAACCCTTATCCCCGAGTGGCTTCTGGGCCTTGATAAATGGTGACTTCCATGTAAAAAAAAATGAAAAAAAGACACGAAAATCAGTAGGTTATTCTATCGTTTACTCAGAAAGTATGAAAGAATAGTGTTTGTGACTATTACACTATTTCATCTCTTCCATAGCATTTATATTGTCAGACTATGATAGAATCAACACATTCCATAAGTAAGTACTATACACATCGAAGTTTGCCACCCTTACTTATGCATTTATTAGCTAAAAATATATTTTTGTAATTATTATTTGTGTACATAGATTAACTTTCTGTTCAAACAACTATTTACACTGTTGTTTTAATAAATTGATACAAACGTTGTTTTATTAACAACTAGCCTGGGTGCCCGGCGTTGCCCGAGTATTTGGAGGTGTGCGTTGAGAAAAAACAAAAAAAAAAGGTGGTAGTATGCAGGCAAGCTCGAACCCGTATCGCGAAGGAGGAAAAGAATGTGAAAAGAAAAACAATGTGACGTCTTTGCTGTTGCGTCCATCGCCAACCCGGAAGTAGCGAAGGTTTAAATTAGGGCTAGTCAGACGAAAAGAGGGGATGACTTTCGAAAATAAAAAGCGACACCCTCCTTGTAGAAAAGTGGCTAGATGAGGGTGAAGGAATTAATGTTTTTTAGCCAATTTTTCGATATTTGTCGTCCGAAGTGTCGGGCTTCAAAACGATACCGATCTCGTGAAAATCCGTCGCCTCTATCGAAATTTTTAGGCAGAATTGATGATTGCAACGTCTTTTCAGACGAGTGCCACTCCCTCAGGCACTTAAAGTCCATGAGCCAAAAAATGACTTTTTTTTTTAGTCCTACAGGTGAATTCACACACTCAAGCAGGCATGATACTGAAGATGGTCATTGAGATCAATTATTACATGCTTCCAGCATTTCAAGCCTCCACACGTCACAACTTTTCCATCGCCACAGCACAACTTTTATAGACAAATGCCTGAGGGAGTATTTATACACAGATGATGTTACAGAGTCTGAGCTTTGTACTACAGCTAAGTCTCTCTCTCTCAGTTCAAAATGTTGAGATCCAGCAACAAGCAAGAGCAAAATAGCCAGGAACAAGTTAAACTGCAGACCAGCTTAATGCGGGTACTGGTCTACCGCTTTATGTTTTTTTAAATCAGAGATTTGCTTCTCCTAGAAAGGTTGCCTTACGGGAGCCCTCTACACCGCAACACACACATACATACACACAAACACACACAGTGCTAGTTGGTCGTTGACCCCGGAAAAGGGTTCATTCGCCCTTTGGCAGACATGATGATTGCAACGTCTTGTCAGACGAGTGCCACTCCCTCAGACATTTAAAATCCATGAGCCCAAATACCTGAGGGAGTATCTATACAAAGATCATGTTACAGAGTCTGAGCTTTGTACTACAGCTAAGTCTCTCTCTCTCTCTCTCTCTCTCTCTCTCTCTCTCTCTCTCTCTCTCTCTCTCTCTCTCTCTCGGTTCAAAATGTTGAGATCCAGCAACAAGCAAGAGCAAGATAGCCAGCAACAAATTAAACTGCAGACCAGCTTAATGCGGGTACTGGTCTTCCGCGTTATGGTTTTTTAAATCAGAGATTTGCTTCTCCTAGAAAGGTTGCCTTCACCACGGCTTACCACCCCAATACACATATACACACACACAAATATACACGGTGCTAGTTGGCCGTTGACCCAGAAAAAGAGTTCATTCGCCCTTTGGAAGGTCTTGTTTTTAATCCTTCAGGGAGACTAGCCGCCCTCCTCACCAAACAAGTCTGGTGGGGGAACCAGTTTAGTCGCCGGTGACCCGACCATGAGGCAGGTAGTACTGGGTTACATGGTACCAGTAGCATATGACATGACCTGACATACATACATACATACATGGCAGACATACATACACACATACATACATTTAAACAGACTGTTCATGAATAATAAGCATTTTTATCATTCCTTCAAACAGTCTCTACACTATTGTTTCCCCCAATTATTACAAGTCATCTATACGACTAATTTGTTCTACACAATCTCAGTGATCACTGTTATTCATGAATTATGGACCGTTCACAAACGGTCCATAGTTGTGAAAATTTGTTGTATTTATTGGAGTTTGTTAGATTTTATATAATCTGACAAACTCAAATAAAAACAACAAATTTTAGTTCCTATACTAATCGAATTGCGTTACTCTTTTTTTTTTCTTTTTTTTTCTTTTTACATTTTCACCCGAACAAGGCACATTGCCACTTTGGTGTAGGGGGCTACTATCAGGGACATAGGCATCAGGGGTACTGTGTAGGGAGTTGGGAAGCAAGATGTCGGTTCACGTTGCACTTGAACTTCTGCATGTCAGTACAATTGGGGAAGCAGGGACCCGGTAGGGAATTCCAAAGTCTAGCTGTCCTGGGGAATAAACTACTGGAGTTTTCTTACATCTAGGGATCTCTACTGTGTAAAGGTGGGATTTAGCTGCTTGTCGGGTTTGTCGGGGGTATTTACATCAAGGGGGCACAAGTGCTTGCAGTTCGTCACAGCATTCACCGTTAAAGTACTTGCAGAAAAGGCAGAGGGATGCAACATTTCGTCGATGGGACAGGGGCTAAAGCTTAGATGACATTCAGGATCTATCAGATTGGCGACTTTCTTTTGAACCTTGTCTAGGAGCGAGAGACTAGTGGTAGATGCATCAGCCCAAATATGACAACAATACTCCATACATGGGTGAATGGTGGCCTTATAGAGGTATAGGATACTTTCGGGCGTTAGTATCTTTCTAGCACGGTAGAGAAAATCTACCTTCTTTGCAGCGGTCCTGGCGATACTCTCAATGTAATTGTTCCAACTCATGTTTCCTGAGAGCGTTAGGGTGAAGAGTTTAAAGGATGTACTTTCAGATAAAGAGTCATTGGTCATTGCTATTGGTGGTAGAGAAGGTTTCTTGTAATTATTGAACGAAACGAGTTTAGTCTTGGTCGCATTTAAAAATGGGTCCATCCATTTATGTATATTTCTCTTTTCATTTCTTATAATTATTATTATTGCCTCTCCTTTCAGACAACTATTTACAGTGTTGTTTCTATATGACTAATACAAGCGGTCGCTTCTTTTTATGTGTTATGTGAAAAAAATGGACGTTTTTTTTATACATTCGTTTCTAAAACTTTTATACTAACAAACAACTTTTATAAAAATAGTAAACGTAATTACTTTAATTTTAAAATCTATTTCTGAAGTAATTTTAGCAAACAAAAGCAGTAACAAAAACACACACAAAAAAACTATGAAATTATTCTTTCATAATTGCGTATTGTGAGAAGATTTAATAATACATACATTTTCCGAGCGGTATTTTTTTTTTTTTTTCGTTGCGTTAATTAAAAACTTGTTTGAACTCGACTTTTTTGCCAAACTGAAACACTGTCAACGGCACTGGTTTATCTCATCCACAGCTGATAATCTAATCGCCTCTGATTAGCTTTCACCTTCGAAAGATTAAATTGATTGAATTGTGCAATCGTTTGTTTTATACGAATTTTCCTTAAAACATTTTTAATTAAAAACCTGGAAAATTGACTTAAAGCTTTAATTATATTTTAAAAATCTGATTTGCTTGCGATTGTCATGTTACGTCATATAAAACTTTTGTCGGAGGATGAGGTGCCTTCAATATGTTTCCAGTCTTTTTTCGAATTGGAACGTTTATTGGTGGCACACACATGAAACTTTAGTCCCCTTCAAAGTAATCCTCTCCGGCTGCAATGTGGTACAAATTCTGGAAAGGCCCACGGAAGTCGTCTTGTGTGAGCGTGTCGATGAAACTTATGCAGATCACGAAAGTTAAGCAATACATAGTCTGGTCATTCTAGGATGGGTGACTACTTGGGATTACCAAATGACTTATGCAGATCACGAAAGTTAAGCAATACGTAGTCTGGTCATTCTAGGATGGGTGACTACTTGGGATTACCAAATCACTTATGCAGATCACGAAAGTTAAGCAATACATAGTCTGGTCATTCTAGGATGGGTGACTACTTGGGATTACCAACTGACTTATGCAGATCACGAAAGTTAAGCAATACATAGTCTGGTCATTCTAGGATGGGTGACTACTTGGGATTACCAAATCACTTATACAGATCACGAAAGTTAAGCAATACGTAGTCTGGTCATTCTAGGATGGGTGACTACTTGGGATTACCAAATCACTTATACAGATCACGAAAGTTAAGCAATACGTAGTCTGGTCATTCTAGGATGGGTGACTACTTGGGATTACCAACTGACTTATGCAGATCACGAAAGTTAAGCAATACATAGTCTGGTCATTCTAGGATGAGAGACTACTTGGTATTACCAAATTACTTATACAGATCATGAAAGTTAAGCAATACGTAGTCCGGTCATTCTAGGATGGGTGACTACTTGGGATTACCAAATCACTTATGCAGATCACGAAAGTTAAGCAATACATAGTCTGGTCATTCTAGGATGGGTGACTACTTGGGATTACCAACTGACTTATGCAGATCACGAAAGTTAAGCAATACATAGTCTGGTCATTCTAGGATGGGTGACTACTTGGGATTACCAACTGACTTATGCAGATCACGAAAGTTAAGCAATACATAGTCTGGTCATTCTAGGATGGGTGACTACTTGGGATTACCAAATCACTTATACAGATCACGAAAGTTAAGCAATACATAGTCTGGTCATTCTAGGATGGGTGACTACTTGGGATTACCAAATCACTTATGCAGATCACGAAAGTTAAGCAATACATAGTCTGGTCATTCTAGGATGAGAGACTACTTGGTATTACCAAATTACTTATACAGATCATGAAAGTTAAGCAATACGTAGTCTGGTCATTCTAGGATGGGTGACTACTTGGGATTACCAACTGACTTATGCAGATCACGAAAGTTAAGCAATACATAGTCTGGTCATTCTAGGATGGGTGACTACTTGGGATTACCAAATCACTTATACAGATCACGAAAGTTAAGCAATACGTAGTTTGGTCATTCTAGGATGGGTGACTACTTGGGATTACCAACTGACTTATGCAGATCACGAAAGTTAAGCAATACATAGTCTGGTCATTCTAGGATGGGTGACTACTTGGGATTACCAAATCACTTATACAGATCACGAAAGTTAAGCAATACGTAGTCTGGTCATTCTAGGATGGGTGACTACTTGGTATTACCAAATCACTTATGCAGATCACGAAAGTTAAGCAATACATAGTCTAGTCATTCTAGGATGGGTGACTACTTGGGATTACCAAATCACTTATACAGATCACGAAAGTTAAGCAATACATAGTCTGGTCATTCTAGGATGAGAGACTACTTGGTATTACCAAATCACTTATACAGATCACGAAAGTTAAGCAATATATAGTTTGGTCATTCTAGGATGGGTGACTACTTGGGATTACCAAATTACTTATACAGATCAGGAAAGTTAAGCAATATATAGTCTGGTCATTCTAGGATGAGAGACTACTTGGTATTACCAAATTACTTATACAGATCATGAAAGTTAAGTAATATGTAGTCTGGTCATTCTCGGATAGGTGACTACTGGGGATTACCAAATCACTTATACAGATCACGAAAGTTAAGCAATATATAGTCTGGTCATTCTAGGATGGGTGACTACTTGGGATTACAAAATGACTTATGCAGATCACGAAAGTTAAGCAATACATAGTCTGGCCATTCTAGGATGGGTGACTACTGGGGATTACTCTTCAATTGTCTTATAAATACAGCATCTTCAATTTTCCTTGAGCTTAGGGAATAACCAAAAGCCACAATGAGCAAGAGGGAAGGTGGGGAACTGTCTTGATGCCCATCTTGTTGTCATGGCAATGTCTTTCTTTCTGATCTTCTCTGAGCACTCTTGCGACTAACTTCGCTCAAATCTTCCGTATTTTCAGTTCCTCATGAATAATTGTGTGTGCAGTTTTCACACTGACATTAAATTGTGCACTTATTGTCTCTATAGAAATACAACAGTCCTTATCCATGAAATTCTTTATTTGGCCAATCAACTTTTTTGTTCTGACTATTACTCTTCCCACGCCTCTCATCATCCCTCACAGACTCCCTGCCTTTCTTCAATCTCTTCCGCCACTAAAAAACTGATGCTGTAGTCACGCAAGACTCCAAAAGCAGGTTGAAGCACTCCATACGTTTCTGTGGGATTTTTCAAGTTTAAAGCAGAATGTGTGTACAGTTCCCACACTGACTTCGCTCAAATCTTCCGCGTCTTCAGTTCCTCGTGAATAATTCTGAGAATAGTTTACGCACTGACATAAAACTGGGCACTTATTGTCTCTATGGATACACGACGGTCCTTATTCATGAAATTCTTTATTTGGCCAATCAACTCTGGTGTTCTGATTTCATTACTCCTATCACACCGCTCATCATCCCTCACAGACTTTATGCCTTTCTTGAATCTCTTATGCAACTGATGCTCGACGCATGCAAGATGGTCCAAAAACAGTCTGAAGCATTCCATGTGTTTCTGTGACATTTTTCTAAGTTTAAAACAGAACTTCATTGCATACCGTTCTTCTAAATTGTCCTCATGTCCAGATTGCATTTTTGATATTCACTAGCTGTGGTGATCATGCTTTAGTAGCGTGTATTCCTATTCCTGCTGTAATTGATCAGTCTTATAAGATATGTATAGTGATAAAATACCGAATTTTGATGAGTCTATTACAATTTTAAATGCCTGTACAAAAATTCCTTGAAACTTATAAAAAGCCACAAAATACAGTAGAACGCCATAATGCGGCATTAAAAATTAGAAACAAAATACAGTATAGTATATAATTCACATGTATATAATCAAATAACATAAACACCACTATAAGGAGGGGCAAATACCATAACCAGGTGCTGGAAAAACATTGTTTTCCACATGGCACCAAATTGGAATAATGATTCTAATCTTAAAATGAACATAAAAATGACTCAAATATTGTTCACTTCAGAGAATTAGTTTGTTTGTTTTTTTACTAAAGAAAAAATATATATATAATTTCAATTTACAAACTGAATAAATTTGTGAAGTTAAATCATATATAAATATTAGTATAAATGTTTATATGGCAATCCCAACTAGATGAAAAAGCTCAATATTCATAATTGAGCAATAGTGCGGTAGAACCCTGGGATACGGCATTCAAAATAAGTACCAAAATACAGTATATAATACGCATGTATACAGGGTGACCCAAAAAACGGGCCCGTGCAAACTTTATTAATTAGAGATGGGGCCCGTTTTTTAGTCACCCTGTATAATCAAATAACACGATAAGGCGGGGCAAATACCATAACGATATATAACATACATAATTGTAGTATTACATAATATTATGTAGCATTATATGATTACATAATATATACTAGCGGTCCTGGATATGACCTTAACTATATCCGATGGTGAGGCCCCAGCTTGCAGGACTTAGGGAGTGTGGAGCCACCCTTTAATTGCCATTGCTCCCAGATCCACTCTGACCCGGAGTGGTAGCACCTGTTAGGGTCCCAACTATGGGTTAAATAGAATACGACTTAAAAAACAAATATACTATATTAAAAAAAAATCGTTCTTCAAAATCACCAGATTCGGCATTAAATAACCTGAAGAGGGTTGATATGCCGTAAAACAAAACAACCAGCCAACCAACCAACCAACCAACCAAATATATACTAGCAGCAATTATCTATTCAATACAGTAGAACCCTGGGATACGGCATTAAAAATTAGCAACAAAATACAGTACAGTATTTAATACACATGTATATAATCAAATAAAATTATAAATAACACCATAAGGTGGGGCAAATACGTTAACCAGAGGTCGATCTGCTTTTTATTTTCTATGGAACTTTTTCATGAAAAATTGCAGCGAACTTTGTATTCATGTTCTTCAAGGCAGAGAAGAAAAACGGTAAAATCCACTATAAAACAACCAAACACTACAAACTAACGATGGAAGGTACAAAGGGCTTTAAGAATAAAAATTTTCTATAAAATAACTGGATGCAACATGAATAGTTTTTCATAATAACTGGATTCGGCATTAAAAAACCTGAAAATGGCTGATATGCCAGAAAACAAAACAAACAAAACAAACTATATATATATATATAGAGAGAGAGAGAGAGAGAGAGGTACAGAGAGAGAGAGGGGGGAGAGGGGGGAGATATTAGGTTGGCAACTAAATTCTTGCCGTATTTAAATGTACATTTTTTTAAAAGTAATATAAAAACTACCAATAATTTAATAGAAAAAAGTATTTTTGATGAAATAAAAATAAATTGAAATAACTAGACCCAAAACCAAAATAAATAAAACAAATAAATTTTCAAAACACAATATATTTAAAAATCGCCAAGAACTTAGTTGCCAACCCAATAGATACATATATGTGCGTGTGTGTTAGTGTATGTGTTAGTATGTTCGTGTGTGTTACTGTATGTGTGTTAGTGTATGTGTGTTAGTGTGTGTGTGTTAGTGTATGTGTGTTAGTGTGTGTGTATGCTCATGTGTGTGTTAGTGTGTTCGTGTGTGTTACTGTATGTGTGTTAGTGTGTGTTAGTGTGTGTTAGTGTGTGTGTATTAGCGTATGTGTGTTAGTTTGTATGTGTGTATGTTCGTGTGTGTGTGTTAGTGTGTTCATGTGTGTGTTAGTGTGTTCGTGTGTGTGTTAGTGTGTTAGTGTGTGCGTGTTAGTGTGTGTGTATATATATTGTGTGTGTTAGTGTGTGTGTTAGTGTGTGTGCGTTAGTGTGTGTGTTACTGTATGTGTGTAACTGTATGTGTGTATGTGTGTTAGTGTTTATGTGTGTTAGTGTGTAAGTGTGTCCGTTTGTGTTAGCGTTTGTGTGTTAGTATGTGTGCGTGTGTGTATATAACTACATTTCTTTTAATAGTTTACTGCAGTTTTGTTTTTGTTTTTGTTTTTTGGGGGGTTTTTTTCATTTTTGTAGGGGATGCCCTATTCTTGGATTTGCGACGTCGTAAATTATTAGTTTTCCTCTTGCAAATTGCATCTATTAGACGGTGCCGAGAAAAAAAAATAAATGCGTGTATATTTTTCGTATTATTCGAGCCACGGAAACTCATCTATTTTCCCGCGGAAACTTCAACAATCGATATTGATTAAAATAAACCGTCTCCAGTTTCTAAAACAATCGAAGGATCGAAGAAAATGACCGAGGAGTTGAATTGAAAATATTGAAAGGGGGGGGAGAAGAAATAGGAAAGAAAAAACAACAAAGAAAGAAGAAAAGAAAGAAAGAAAAGGTAAAGAAGCGAAAAGCTGAGAAAGGATGAAAGAAAACTACAAAGAGGGAGGGTATCGGAGATAAATTTATAAAAAGAAGGACGAGACAATGAGAAAAAGGTGTAAGAAAGAAAAAGAGAGAGAAAGAGATGAAATAAAGAGGAGAAAAGAAAATGAAGTTTAAGAGAAAAAGAAACGAGATGCGAAATAGAGGGGGGGGCATGAAAATATAAAGAAAGGATAAACTGGGTAATGGAACTGACTTATGACTAGAAAAACAGCGTTTTTACTTTATTTTATTTAATTTACAACTTGAAAATTTACAATCACATACATTAAAAAAATTTAAAAAATAGTTATATGGGGTTCAGGGCAGGGAATAGAAGTACATAGGTATCTCTATTCCTTGGCAACGTTCGATGTGCGTAATAGTAATATATATACTTATAAAAATTGCTGCTAATGTGTGAAAATTGAAAAACATTGCACTTGGCAGGCGTAAGTCGACTTAAAGTGCTCTTCTACGCATGCGTAAATATACATGTATAAGTTAAACAACGTTATTCTTAACATTTTATATGTGTATTGCGTGGCTCAAAGGTAACGAATAAGGAGAGCTATATGTTTCGGTTTCGATTCTAGCTGATAGCACCCAAATCATATAATTAATAAAACAAAAACTTTTGAATATATAATGTAATAATAAACAGAGAATTGGCTCTATAATAATAATAAATACAAAATCTGCATGAATTAAAATATCGTATTTAAGGATATTTTACAAACAGGCCACACATGGGTTGCACACGCGTGAGGAAAAAAGGAAGAGAAAACATACTGCCAAGTCCGCTGCAAAGATAGTGGTTTCCCTCTACCAAACTAGAAAATTTCTCTCATCTATCTTTCTAAGTTGTTCATATATATATGTGTGTGTGTGTGTGTGTGTGTGTGTGTGTGTGTGTGTGTGCGTGCGCTCGCGCGCTCGCGCGCGTGCGTGTGTGTGTGTGATGAGAAGAATGGAAATGGTATTCCGACGAAATAGAGAGATGAAAAGGAACAAACCGATTTATGTTTTTAACAACGTTTCGTCTTCATTTCAAGACTTTCTCTGTATGAATGAAATTAAGAAAACAACACTTCTTGTTCCGCTGCTGAAATGGAAGGGCGTACAACTTTTCAGAAGAAAATTTTCAAATGTTTGTACTGGTGTTTTTGTTTTCTTAATTTCATTCATCCAGTCTCGAAAAAAAGACGAAACGTTGTTGAACACATAACTTGGTTTATTCCTTTTTATTTCTTCCTCTCTCTTTCTCTCTCTCTCTTTCTTTCTCTCTCTCTCTCTCTCTCTATATATATATATATATATATATATATATATATATATATATATACTAGCAGAAGTACCCGTCATTGACTTGGTTCAAAAACAGCCTACAGAAAATGGACTGTGATTGATGAAAATATGATAAGTTATGAAAAGGAGGGGGTTGTAAAGAGTTAGGTTTTGATATTCAAAAATTTTACCCTAAGCAAAATATGATGAAAGTAAAGATAATTTTCGCGAAAATATATTTTTTATATCAACTTTGTTTCCATTCGTAGCCAAGAGCGACCAACAAAATGATGTTTCCTTACAAAGATAAAATGTTATGTATATAATTATATAAATATACAAGAAATAAATGTTACCATAGTCAATAAAAGTTACTTTCATGGTAAAAAAGTTCATTGGTTTGTATTTTTAAGTAGTTTGTAAAAAACATCTTAATTCACGAACCGGTTTTAAAAAAAACATCAAAATGGCAGCGACTTTGAAATGGAGAGCTCCGTTTTCAATTTGAAAATATTGAAAAACAAAGAAACAAAAACAGTTTTGAAAAATATTGAAGCTTTACTTACTTTCGTAAAATAATCCGAAACAGCAAAATGGGATATTAAAAAAGTAAACACGTAATTACTTTAGTTTTTTAAAACAAAGAATCGATATAAATATGATTAAGAAGAAAATAGCGCTCTTTTCAAGCAGAAAAGCTTTGTTTCAGTTTTACAGTATTGAACGGTGTAGTATTGCGCCGTCGGATTCAGGGTTGTACTATTGTAATATAAAGAACACGCTGAAAGGGTTGTAATCAACTGAATTCCTTCTAGTACACTGACAAAAAAGCTTAAACAGATATATAAATAAAAATTAAAATGTTATGTAAATGTTTTTAAAAGACACGTAATCACGTCAGCAGGACTTTTTCCTTCTTTTAACACGATAACAAGTAACGTTCTTATTTTTATTATTTATCTATTTTCGAAAGAGTGCCACGTGCAAGTGGAGAAGGAAAAAAACAGTTATGCAAAATTTGTGTTGAGAATTGTCGAAAGAGCAGACTTTTTTTTTGCTTTCACTTTAATAAGAACGTGAATTTATGAGATAAATTTATTCGACACAATATAATTCAACTCAAAAAAATAAATAAAAACTAACGTGAATTAAGATGAAAGTTAAGGTGTTATTGTGGACCCTCATCTCTTTAAAAAAAAAACTTTGTAACATATTTACATTCTATGGAGGTCAGGCGCGAACGAACGCTTAATAATTCTATTATACCATATTTCTTCAAACTGAAACATAATTATCAAATTATACTTACGTAAATAGATATGAAAAGTCTTTGTTAACGTTTGTGCCATATTTCCATGGAGTACAGGCGCGAACACAGACCCCACAATTTAATTATACGATCACTATTTAAGTTGAAACATACTTATCAAAGTATTCTTATGTACATCTATATCAAAAACACTTGTAAACGTTTTTTTTTCATTTTTATTTCCATACTTTGGAGGCCCGGCGCGAACGCAGACCCCACAATTTTTATGAACCACCGTTCTGCCAGATCAAACATACCCATTCCTGATCCTCGATACATCTTCTATCATCATATGTAATCAGTTTTTTTAAAATAGTCAACCATATAGAGGCCTATTCATGACCAGACACGGACACACACACACACACACACAGACGTTAAGCTTTATATTATAGAAGATACATAATATATATATATATATATATATATATATATATATATATATATATATTTCTTTTGTTTTCATTTAATTTTACTCTATATAAAAAAAAATCTCGCATTGTTCTTGGCTTTTAATTTTACCTTATAATTTTCTTCAACAATTCTTCAAGCAAACTACAATCTACTTATATATATATATATTTTAATATGAGTGTATATATATATATATATATATATATATATATATATATATACTCATATTAAAACACTTTTCTCTATGTATTTAAAAAAAATACATATTTGCTATACATTGGTCGTGGAAATGCATGCATTCGCAAAAAGATCTAGCTAATTTGCATATTCTTTTAAACATTCATTTTAATTAATTCCTTATTATTTTTTTTTCGGTTTTCTTATGTGATGATCATCTTTAGTTAATTATTACGTGTAATTATATTCATGCAGATATTTTACATGATTTATACTTGCGTAATATTTGCGTAAAAAGTTTATAGTAAACACAAAGTTTTTTTCTATATATACAGGGTGGTCGCTATGTTACCGTAAATGTTTGCTGTCCTGTTTATTATTTATTTATTTCTATTATTTAATCGTTTAGTTTTCGTTTTCTTTTTACTTTTACAGGTACTTTTAAGAGTCTGTGTTCTTGCATATATGGGTGTGGGTGTGTATGCTCTTACGTATGTTATGTGCAGTTCACTGTTATATGTGTGTGTTTGTGTGTGTGTATGTGTGTTCTTATCCTTAGACTGTTTCTTGCCTTGCGTACATACCTGGTTGCCTTCACCAGCGGATGATATCTTCTGGTCGCTGGTCTACCATCTCGTTGGGAAGTGGTCACTGCAGACAGATACATCGATAAACAACAAGATGGATTTAAAGCTTCAATCTTTTATTTCAAGGCAAGCCTATCATCTCAGACCCTGATTGTCGGGAGATACCTGAAATCTCCGATCTGCTTCCTCTGCTGCCTAAAACCAACGCTCTCATCATGTGGTCGTCAACAGGAAGTCTACGACCACAATTCCCGTGTCACCCCTAATTTCCGGTGCATTCTCTCTAGGTTCATACCTGCCAAACCTAAGCTTTTCTGACCCTGCCAACTTGCTGATGGGTAATGAAAATATACTTACATAACTTTCTATTTCTAAAACTACCTAGATAGCAATTAAGCTGGAATTCCCAATACTACAGCTAGAAAAGCGGTAGATTTGTCAAACAACAATTTAGTTTTACAAAGAATAATTTTTACTAAGTTTTTCAAACACAAATGTTAAATTATACTCATAGATACTCAAAATGTTGTCCGTGCTTTTCACTGCAGCGTCAAACAACGAATTATTTTTACAACACTCACACTGCACAAATCTCTGATCTCGAGCGCGTGGTTCAGTGGGGGAAGACGTGGCTGGTTACCTTTAATGCATCCAAAACCAAACTCCTATCCTTACATCATCAACGCTCTGATCCCCATCTGGCATCAATTGGGATGGATGGCTCTCGTCTGGGTGAGGCCCCGTGTTTTGACAAGTTACATTATTAGTTATATAGTTATGTATTTCCAGTCATGGCTGACAGAACAAGAGCATGCTACTCCCGTGAAGTAAATACAAAGTTCCGTTCGAAATTCGGTTCAAATTCCCGAGTTTAACAGAAATATTCCCGAGTTCGACAAGATACACCTGAAGAAGGTCGGAGGTTACATCGACCGAAACTTTGTGAAAAAAATGACGCCCAATATGAGAACAGTATACAGAAGAATCAAAATAAACACGAATAAACAATCTATTATCAGACTTTATTTCTTTTTATCACATGAACCTGCCCATAGATTGTGAGAATGGCTAACACAGTTCCTTACAAAGTTCACGATGACTCGACTTTCAAAGACGTTCTTAAACTTGTTTGACTATCCTGGAAACGCACGCATTATATTGAGGAACAAAGAACGATAACTCGACTTTCAAAGACGTTCTTAACCTTTTTCGACCTGCAAAGATACACATTATATTGTGCAACAAACGACGTTCTCGAATTCCACTTAACCTCAAAAGCTTTTGAATAGTTTTCAGTTGATTTGTTGTTTGTTTGTTTTTCTTTTTCTTTTTCTTCTTTTGTTTTCTTCTTATTGTTCTGGTTGTAGATTCAGGATTCGTAAGATGAGATGGCAGTAAGTCAAACGTGATTACCTCCCTTTGTTTCACACGGTTTTTGCCCTAACATATTCGTTAAGTTGGCTACCGTCACGCAACAAAGAACTGGATTTACAAGACTTTCTAGTTTAAACAAATTATCAACCGATCTGAACAAATAAAAATTAACCAGTTTTATATAAATTAAAGGGCCATTAATTTTAAAGGTCAAAAGCTTACTCAGGGATAAGGTTCAATTAGATTGTGAGCTGTTATAATGAATATTATTCTCATAGCGTTTCGACAAATGTAATCTCCGACCTTTTTTAGACGAGTTGCCCGGTCGTAAAATACGTATAATAATTAATGCAGAATTTTTATTTATTATCAGCAGAAATACCGTACGTATAAAACGTAACGTTAAATTCCCTTTAAAAAAATGAAGTTAAAAAATAGAAAAAAAAAACTGAAACATGTGCATGCAAGTCTTATGTTTTTCTAAACAGTTCACTTCTTGTAAGTAAAAAAAAATATCCAAGATCGAAATTAAAACCTAAAGATAGTGAGTAATGTACGATAGCCATTTGTCCAGCTTGATACGTTCTTTAAAAATGCTTTTAAACTTACTCATTCTAAACATGAATAATTATAATGAATCATACTATTATTCTTACAGCGTTTCGACCGATGTAATTTCCGACCTTCTTAAGAATAATAATTGGTTTATATTGGAGATCATATATTAAAACGTGTCATGAGTTATCTAGTGGATGTAAGATATTGTTCTTTTAACAGACAGATAATAAATGTATAAATCGTATGTATGTTGTTTAGCCAGGAGGACATGATATTGACGTGTAAACTGAATCATGTTATATCAGTCTTATCGCACAGGATATTTTTACAGTTCATATATAAAAAGAATAATATATGCTTCATACCTTTTTCTTGAAGAGTTCTTTTAACTTCCTGCTGCTCCGTGACGAACCATGAAACGATCAGCACCATCCAATTGAGACATCTGTTCTTATTTGTGAAACCATAAAACAACTCTTTATATTTTTGTAATATAAATTTATTACAGTTGTCTCAAATGGTTCTCACAGGATCTGCAGTTCGTCTACATTTTCTATTCTTACAGCTCGCTCCCTAGCTGTCTGTCCACCCCTGTCTAGACGTCTTTCCGCTCTGGTAGTCGATCCTCAACTCTCGGAATCTCTCAAAATCTAACTACATCACGTGTTCTCTTACGTCACCTAATTACGTGTCTAAGACCAACCTAATGTCCGCAACTAGTTATTTGTTTATTCAAAACCCCAAAATAATGTTTACATCTATTTTCTATTTTCACATTCCTTTTGAGATTCACACGTCAATCATTTCTCCCCAATTTAATTGTTTATTCTTCTAATCATAATAACTGATCTAGCGATCATCCGTCGCTCAAATCAATTAATAAGAATACAATAACAATAATAATAATTTTTTGACCATTGACCCCACTTGTCACAATTAACAGATACTACGCTATGATCACAGCCTAAAGGGTCATAACATTACAGAAGGTTCTTGTTGAACTCTGGAATCCTTATGCCATAAAATAGTAAATATATGCATTTTACTTTATTAAGATTATTCGGACTACTGTTCACGTCTTAAATACTATTCTCTCAGCGTTTCGACCTATGTAATCTCCGGCCTTCTTTAGACGAGTTGCCCGGTTGTAAAATACGCATAATAATGAATGCATGATTTTTATTTATTATAAACAGAAATACCGTATGTATTAAACGTAACGTTAAATTTCCTTAAAAAAAAATGAAGTTAAAAAACGTAAAATAAAAAACTGAGACATGTGCAAGCAAGTACGTCCACCCTGATACGATCTTTAAAAAGTCTTTTCAAACTTATTTATTCTAAACATGAGTAATCTGTTTTGTGAACGATTCACGCATGCGCATTCGTGAAACAGTTGACAAACAGATAAAAATCCGATGATCTTCCCACGCACCATTTTAAAATTTTGACCCCCTTAACCACACTTTTTCCGGACGATAACCGATTAAAAAGTTTTCCACGTGCAGATCAAACATCCGTGTAGTATATAGGTTGAGAAGTGTCCTCACACACACATTCGCGCTAGTTCAAAAAAATCTTTAAATATAATTTTAATTGAAGCATATAAAAACATCCAAATTTTAAACGAACGATAATCAAAACTGTTTAAAGACGACTGTTGAAACTCAGTCGAAAGTACTTGCAAATGCAAAAAAAAAAACAACCAAAAAAATTAACCGATGTAACAAGGCGACTATGGAACTTTTTTTCACAGATTCAACCGAGAACTAAAAACCACAGTTCGAAAAATTATAAAATTAAAAAAAAAGGCAAATAGTTTATTATGTAAGAACACTCCCTTCTATCCAGCAATAAATACACAATATATATATATATATATATATATATATATATATATATACATATATATATATGTATATATATATATGATATATATATGTACATATATATATGTATATATATATGATATATATATACATATATATATATATCATGTATATATATATATATATATATATATATAGTTTAGTGGAGATGGTAATCGATAAAAACTGAAGAAAGTGCTCAATACTGTTGTAGAGCAAATATGCGTTTTATTTTTTATTACCGTATCTTTCTGTTCAGTTACATTATTGTTTTGGCTACAAGGCCGTTTTTTTGTTTTGTTTTGTTTTTTTGGGCCGTCTGTAACGTCCTCAGACTTTTACAGAAAGTTCTGTTTTTACAGAGGTTTCTGTAAAAGTCTGAGGACGCTACAGACGTCCAAAAAAAACGGCTGTGTAGCCGAAACAATAATGTAACTTAACCGAAAGATGCGGTAATAAAAAATAAAACGTATATATATATATATATATATATATATATATATATATATATATATATATATATATATATATGTGTGTGTTTGTTTGTTTGTGTGTGTGCGTGCAAGAGTATGTATGTGTGCGTGTTTGTGTGTGCGTGTGTGTTTGTGCGTGGGTGTGTGAGTGCGAGTGTGTGTACGTGTGTGTGTGTTTGTGTGTTCATGAGTGCATGTGTATGTGTGTGTATGCGTGCGTATGTGTTTGAGTGCGTGTGTGTATGCGTGGGAAAGCAGTTAATTAAAGACTATGGGGTGTTCGATGGAATGCGTAACTCATCTATAATTACATTAAACGAAACTATATTTTATAATGTAATATATTAGTGTTGTGGATTATCTGTATCTCTCCATCCTCTCTCTTTCTCTCTCTCTCTCTCTCTCTCTCTCTCTCTTTCTCTCCTTCTCTCCTTCTTTATATATATATATATATATATATATATATATATATATATATGTGAAAATTTTCCGGGGGGGGGGGTACAGAATTTTATAACGGCTAAATATAGACCAAAAAGCATAATGAATTTAAAAAATAAAAAAATGACAATAAAGGTTAGCTAACCAGGTTTCGTTCCTCACTTATCAAAGCTAAATCGAGGAAAATATGATTAAAACAAATAAAATATCATGAATATGGCGGGGTTAGGAAATAAAAAAATAAAAAAAAAACAGAAATATATATATATATCTCTCAGAACCCCGGGTTATGGTGGCCCTAGGATACGATTTTTTTAGACTATGATGTTGAATACGGTGTTTTTCGGGCCCCTGGTATTTGCCCCCTTATGGTGTCATTTATAATGTTATATTAGACTATACATGTGTACGGTACTTTATTAATAATATTTAATGCCATATTCCGCGGTTCTACTGTATATATGCTGAGTTCGTTAGAATTAAACGGATTACGACGTTACGTAGAGAGACCAAAGACATAGTGTCAAGTACGCAGGCATGTTCTCTCCAATAGAGTTCTGTGTGTGCATGTGGTCAGATAAAGTTCAGAAATCCATTATATTATTCTACCATATTTGGATAAAACAGATACTACACGTTGAAATATTTATTTGCACAAAATCTGGCACAAGGCCAATCCAAAATGTGGACATAGTAAGTGTCGTTGGTCATTTTTGGTCTCAAATACTTAAAATTGTCTATTCAACTAGAAATAGCTCAGTCATCACTAGGGTTATGACAACAACATATTCTTTTTATTGTTTTGTACTCTCGAGTATATATCCGACACAGTTAATCCACCGAGAACCACTCTATATAAAAGCATATAAGATATCAACGGATACACACTCGAGAGTCAAAACAATGCAAAGAATATACTGTTGTTCTAGCCCTAGTCATTACAATACGTCATTAATTTAAGGGGCTGTCCTACTTAAGATAAATCCCAAATTTGAAACTGTTTTATTGAAACTTAAATATTTAGAGATATACTACACTTTGATCCGAGCTTAAAGATTAAGAAACTGCATTTTAGTCAAACGTTCACATGTGGCACTATATCGATATTGTAGGACTTTTTTCTTAATTCCTTTTGTTTAAGTAAGTTAAATGGAATTTACTCAGACAAGCTCATAACATCGGTCCCCCCTCCATCCAAGTAAATGCCATCAACAAGTTGATGCAAATCCTCTCCTTTTACTGCAGATGTCGCCCGATGCCAGAGAGCATTTTACTCTAAAAGTTTCTTTCTTCGAACTGCTAGACTTTAGAATTCTCCTTCTTTATTTCTTATTTATGTAAATACCAGCAGATGTATCCGGCGTTGCCCGGCATTTAACGTAACATTAAATTCTTTTTAAAAAATGGAAACAAACTGAGATATGTACATGCGAGTAATATGCTTTTTTTTCTAAGCAGTTCACTTTCTGTAAGTAAAAACAATACTTGAACTGAGATTGAAACCAAAACCTAAAGACATTGAGCAAAGTACGATAACCATTATGTCATCTTGACATGATCTTTAATAAGTGTGTTCAAACCTACTTTTCTTTAACATAATAAACTTATCATGTTAACGAGGTACGAAATTTCACATTTGTAGATCAAAAATTCGTTGAGTATATAGGTTAAGAAGTGTCCTCAAAACACACACATTCTCACTTTTTATAAATACATACGTTTTTGTTATGAATTAGCATTGGGGTCGATGATATTTGGCTTAGGTGTGCGTGTTTGTGTGTTGAAATTTTTTCATTGTGTTTTTCAGTTGGACAAACGAATAAAAAGTGAGAATGTAGACATGTTTGTACTTATCTCTATATATCTATATATAAAAGAAAATGTGTATGTGTATTTGCGTGCGTGCGCGAGTTCGTTCCTTACGAACTCGAAAACGACTGGGCCGATTTTTATGAAATTTCACACAAAGGTAGTTTATGCGTCTGGCTGTATTCCTAGATAGGTTTTGTATCGGAATGTCTATACAGAAACACTTATATAGCCGAAGGTTCAATTATGGAGGAAAAGTTGAGAATGGTTCTATTAGGTACAATATAATATTGAATACAGAATTGGCTCTGAAATAATAAATACGGAATCTGCATGAATTAAAATATATTTTAGCGTAATTTGCATATCAACCAGCACATTAATGTGCACATCAATGCAGACTGACTACCATCGTCAATAAGAATAGCCTTTTTTTTTCTTTACTTCACGAGGAGTTAATCCTCAAAAACTTTAATTTCTAAAATGAAGAAAAAAAAACGGAAGAAAACAACAACAGCAACAGTCTTCATTGATTAGTCTCAGCCAAAAAAAAAATGATTTTCTCATTTATTAAAATTTTCCTTGGCATATTCTGGTTTTCAAATAATTTTAATTTACGTGTCTCCTATTTAATATTATAAAGTAGTTTACGATCTGGCAAGACCGGGCGCCTCCAGCTAATCAACAATAAATGTTATATGGACAGATGCCCACCGAGAAAACAGCAATTATTACGCCTTTGTCAGATACATTATTCATGGAATGTCAGGGGTACATGACAAAAATGAATGAAGGTGTAGTTGAAATTAAACCCTAACGTTGCACATACGGTGTGATTGATATTTTCAGGATGGATAGCATTCGAACACAAAGATTGACCTCAGGTCAAACTGTCATCGGTGGAAAATCAGACAACCATCCACATTGTGCGACATAAATACATGTACATATACATAATGATAGGCACGCTCACATATATACATGCACAAACACACATACACACACATATAAACATGTGCACACATGCGCATATATATATATATATATATATATATATATATATATATATTCATATTTTTCATATCTTGTATGTATATTTACTTAAATTTTACTATATGAATTTACTTTTTTTTCCTGAAATTGCAGATACCGGCCATCTCCTCCCCTTAAATAATTTTTATTTTTTATCTTTATTCTTTTCTTATGCTTATTTTATTTTATTTTATATTATATAATATATTTTATATTTCATTTTTTATTATATTTTATTTTTTATTTATTTATTTATTCTTTATTTTCTATTTATTTATTATATATTTATTTATTTATTTTTATTTTCCTTTTATATTTTTTTTATTTTTTATTTTTATTTTGCTTTTAGTGTCGTTTAATAACTCTTGCTGACATTTTTTTTTAAGTAATAACATGTACATTTCAGTTGACCTATATTATTTTGGCCTATATATATTTTCGCGCCTTTAACATTTCCTGTCTGGGTCGTATTGACTTTTGTTTCCCTTTATTTTATATTTAACTTTATCATTTTTTTTCTCTCTCTCCTTTTTCTTCATAGATCTTTTTATTTATAGTTATGTCTCGGAAGTAGAGTGAAAAGCACATCTTATTTCTCTTTTATTAATATTATTTGTGTTCCTTGTACACATGTTTGTGAATTATTCCATGGATTTCTGCCTTTGGATTATTATGGACCATCTTCTTCCAATTACGGGATTTCCTGGGATTTTACTTGTACAAATGGAAATTCTTTTAACTTTCTTGAAGTTTTACATTTGGATTTTACCGTCACTGGATTTTTTATCTTCCACCGGACTATCCATTCATGTGTAATCACCATATTCCCTCTGCTTAACTTATTTTGTTTTCAACTAAGATCTTTGACTTACTTGTTGTTTCATCAAATACTTCTGCATGCAAAATCCGATCCCACATTTTGCTAATTCCTACCCTCTGATGAGAAGGAGATTATTTCTTCGAAACTCCGCGGATTAAGGACTATCCATTTATCTAGTGTATCCTTTTCAGATTAAATATGTTTTTAACTCATTTCAAAGTGTTTTTAACATATTTTATTAACTGTTTGCTCATATATATATATATATATATATATATATATATATATATATATATATATATATATATATATATATATATATATGATCCAATGATCCAAACATAATTCTCAATGAAAAAGCAAGACACGGAATAATAAAATAATGTTAAAAAATACACATCTTTCTTTCGTTGGAATTTCTTAACCCATTTATATATATATATATATATATATATATATATATATATATATATATATATATATATATATATATATATATATATATATATATGTTGTTGTTGTTGTTTTGGCTATATTAACAGCTTCGAAATGCTTTTATTTATTTTTGCTACCTTAGCGTTTTCTAAAAAGTTATGACTCGTTTTGTTATTTAGACACACACACACACACACACACACACACATATATATATATATATATATATATATATATATATATATACTAGTTGGACGCCCGGCGTTTAGCGTTTAATTTATAAAGACTGCGTATGTATTATTATAGATTCAATCCTCTATTGATTACGAGGAATACTTTGCCCGAACGTCTAATTCGCAAGAAATGAAAAATAAAAAAAATAAAAAGTAAATTATAATGTGGTGCATCAAATTTATTCTATGTTTGTTTACGAGGGGCGTGCAATAAGTAATGCTCCTGACCCACTTCCTATAGAAGTAGAGCAACGAAACTTGGCACAGCTATTAGTCGTCCTCTATATAGGAACTACCCAGAGTTATGCATTTCTCCCATCGTTTGATGCAGCTCTGAAGACCGTTTTTGTAGAACACTCCAGGTTGGTCCTCCAACCACGGCGTGACTTCATGGCTGGGAAGAGGTGTAAGTCAGAGGGTGCAAGGTCAAAAGTCTAGGGAGGATAGGGGAGTATTTCATAACCACACGCCCGTGTTTTTGATCAGGCGACATGCAAGTTATGGATCGGAGCGTTGTCCTGCAGGAGGAGGGTGCCTTTGCTGATCTTGTCCCGCCTCTTGATTTTGATAGCTTCCCTTAATTTCCTCAAAAGTGAAGCATAATAGGCTTCTGTAATTGTCGTACCCTTTGCCAGGAAATCTGTCATCACTACTCCGTCCTGATCCCAGAAGACTGTGAGCATGACTTTGCCAGCGGCAGGCTGCACCCTTGCCTCCTTTGAAGGTGGTGAGTCCAAGTGCTTCCACTTCATTGACTGAGCTTTCGTCTCTGGATCATAGTGATGGACCCAGGTTTCATCCTGTGTAATCAGTCTTTTGAAAAACTTTAACTCATCTTCTTGGCACATCTCCAAATTCATCCTCGAGCACTCGACGCGTTCTCGCTTCTGGAATAGTGTGAGCAACCTGGGAATCTATCTGGCAGACACCTTATGCATATTCAAATGATCATGAATGATGAATTCACGATGCCAGCGTTTTACAAGGTCATATGATAGGGCATTATCACCATAAGTTTCTTTCATTTCATCAAAAGTCTCCTGTAGTGTGCGTCCTTTCAAATACAAAAACCGGATCACTGCTCGACATTCAACAGGCTCCATTTCACACCTGAATCAGTTCAAACACCTGTAAAACAGAAACCACAATTACTTCAGAGCTGTAATTTGCTACATAACCCGTACAGATATAAGTCATTGCACATACAAAATTTCAGCTATATCAGACAACTGAAAGTGGGTCAGGGGCATTACTTATTGCACCTCCCTCGTACAATATCATCTCAGCTGCTATTTGGGCTTGACGATGAATGCCCTGGAAAAGTCACTACTGATTAATCTTTAGTTTTAAAGTGTGCAATCAAAGAAATGATTTGCGGCGATTTTACAGGGTACTTGTTATTTTCTCGTAAATTGAATATAATTATGAGAAAAAATTAAAATAAAACGGTGATGTACATTCGAGATTTAACATGGGATCATTCGATCTATAATCGAATGATCTATCATTGAACTATGTTTCCAGTTCTGGGGGGAGGTTTTCTAAATAGAAATTTATTCAGATTTTATTATTTCTCTTGCCGGCGCAAGCTTAAATATTCCCCTGTAACAATTATTTTTCATCTATAAAAAAGAGAGATTACTTTTAGGGTCGGATGTTTTTCGATTTTCGATACTTATCGAAGACGAATTTCTGTATAAAACATATCTAAGAACACTACCAGATATGTAAATTATCTTTGTGTTTAATTTGCAAAAGACAGGCTCAGCCTATAAGGAAAAAGCTTACACACAAACACAAAATGACTTATATATATATATATATATATATATATATATATATATATATATATATATATATATATATATATATATTATATATATATATATATATAAGTCGTCCCTTTTTTAATGGGACGTATTTTTTTATTTTCTTGTTATTAAATATTATTACGTATATAAAAGGTATACTCATTGACATGTACGTTTTGAACCCATGTGATGCCGGCTGATAGCTAGAAGCATGCACGTTCACGGATATACTTTTTATGCACATAATATTATTTAATAACAGATAGATAGATAGATAGATAGATAGATATTAACAGTCTGAGATGGATAAATAGATAGATACTAACAGTCTGAGATAGATAGATAGATAGATAGATAGATACATACATACATACATACATACATAGATATTAACAGTCTGAGATAGATAAATAGATAGATAGATATTAACAGTCTGAGATAGATAGATAGATAGATAGATAGATAGATAGATAGATACTAACAGTCTGAGATAGATAAATAGATAGATAGATATTAACAGTCTGAGATAGATAGATAGATAGATAGATAGATAGATAGATAGATAGATAGATATTAACAGTTTGAGGTAGATAGATAGATAGATAGATAGATAGATAGATATTAACAATTTCAGATAGATAGATAGATAGATAGATAGATAGATTGATTGATTGATTGATTGATTGATTGATTGATCTTTATAAAATAGATAACAGAGGGAAGGATATATTTATTCGCTGCATTGCGCTAAGTGGTAGCCATGTATTCTCTTTTTTGAGAGCTCAACCAACCAAATGTAGTTTTTCACAGATAGCTGATTCGATGCGTCACAGAGCTTTGGAGTTGCTAACTCTGATATTTTCATTATTTATTTATTTTATTTATTTATTTTATTTATTCATTTACTTTTTAATTAATTTTTTGTAAATGCCATAGTGATCAAAAATGGTTCTTCTAATAGAATGTTCTAGCTTACGATTAGATTCATCCAGACATACAATTCCGTTTAAAACATTGCCTTAAATTGAAATTGTTCTTATCTTTGAAGGATATGCCATTAAATAATGCTTATCTCTACCGTCTGATGATCAGAAATGATGCGGAATTCTTATCGCTCTTGGAAAGCACGGAATATTATTACAATGCCGATTCTAACGGCGTCGCAGACTCTTCGAAATATTGTCCAATAACTTTGATGAGATTTTCACTGTCGTTGTTTCTTATTTCTGAAGCGACACAATTCGTTTGTGTCGCGTCGGTTATTGATAATGGCCGTCATTTTCAATGCGTCGGTTAATGACCTCCTGCATCTTGTTCGCGGTTTTACAACGATTTGGCGGGAGACCGTTGAGCTGGATATGGCGAGGAAAACGACTTATGGCTAATTATATAATGGATACTTGCGAAAGAATTGTATTTCTGTCTTGTAACTCCTAATACAGACAAAATATTGCAAAAGGTCATCGTTAACGTACAGCTGGCTCACTAAATTAAACAGCCGTTGTTGTATATTCATAAAATACTCGCATTTCAGCCCGGCGTTGCCCGGGTGTTTGGAGGTGTATGTTGAGCAAAAAAAAGGCGGTCAATTTTTTAACCTTTGACCCCTATTATTACCCCTTAGCATTTATTTTTTGGGGGCTCAAATCAAGTTATTATGTTAGATCCATGTCCAAAGAACCTATATCTAACATTTCAAGTGTTTAGACTGAAAATTGTTGGAGGAGTTTGGTAGAGTTCTCAAAGGTCAAATCGTTGAACCTCTTAACAGCCAAATTTCTGGCCAAAAACGAATTACAAAGATTTTTCCAAATCTCAGTACCCTGTATATCAAATTTTGAGTCTGTAGACTTAAAATTGACAGAGTTATTGCGTAGGGAAATAAACACACACACACACACGTTTACTTTTATAGATAGATAGATAGATAGATAGATAGATAGATAGATAGATAGATAGATTGCGACGTTTCTATGACTATTATTGTGCTTAAGCGCGCTGAGCAATAGCTTGTTCGGGGTACTGGTACAGCTTTTGAATCAGATAAACTCGACTTCAGGTGACGCTTAATTCATTTGTTACATAGTCACCACAATTCTTAATTAACTTTTGTAAGCAATGAACGATGACTGTTTATTTGTGTTTGGAGTGCGCTATGTCATACGATGGGCGTTAAACTTCGAATAGAAATTTCTTTTTATGACTATTATTCCGCTTAAGTACGCTGATCTATAACACGTTCTAGGTACTGGTACAGATGAAACTGACTTTGGATGACGCAGAATTACGAAAACAAGCGATAACTGACGAGTGCAAACGAACAGCGTTAAGACCAAACTGTGTATATATATATATATATATATATATATATATATATATATATATATATATATTAGTTAAGACCAAACTGTATATATATATATATATAAATATATATATATATATATATATATATATTAGTTAAGACCAAACTGTATATATATATATATATATATATATATATATATATATATATATATATATTAGTCCTCGCGCGAAAGAGCAGGGCATAAAATGTTTTAAATAATAATAATAATAATAATAATAATAATAATAATAATAATAATAATAGAATAACAATAACAAAGATTTTCGCTGGCGAGGATTAATATTGACCGTAACCAGTTATACAGTCCTTTTGAAATTTTCATCTCTATTTTTCTCCTTATCTACTGAATATTTGTTAATGAAACGTATGTAAAGTATGTTCCTTATTAGATTTAAAAGATTTTCTATTCTGAAAGAAGTTTAAAAAATCTAAAGAAGTTATTTTAAACTTTTTGTTTAAAAAAATCAGATTTTCTCATTTTTCAGACCTGCATTACAAACGGGGGGGGGGTGCAAAAAATGAGTTGTGGTGTGAGGAGAAATAAAAACTGAAACAGAGAGAATATTCAGACCTGTAATAATACAAAGAGAGGGTTGCAACAATGAGTTGTGGTGTGAGTAGAAATACTAACATAAATAGAGAGAAGGAGAGTTTTAAAATATGATCTTAAAAAGATAAGATACAAGTTAGAAAAGCATTTCACCCAAGGCATGAAAATTGTTAAACAAAATGTTTTTACTATAGGCTTTAAAAATAAAGGTACAAGATTCAATTTGAAATTTATTTATCTTCAAAGTGCACTTTTGTAAATTTTACAAAGTAAGGTATAAAAATGTAATTTAAATTGGATCAAAAAATTACCTTGGATTTTTTTTTATGTACATTTTGTTGCAATTTAAAAACATTATCTTTCATCTAGCTATTAATTATATAGATATAAAAGTTTAAATGATTTCTTTTAGGTGCAACAGAATGTACATTACATAAAATGCATCCAAGGTAATTTTTTTATTCAACTTAAATTATTTTTTTTTAGTTATTGGAAGTGTAAAACATTCCTTGACCATCATTCAATCTCGGATAACGTCCGATCTCCTGCTAGTATATATATATATATATATATATATATATATATATATATATATATATATATATATATATATATATATATATATATATATGAAGCTTAATAGTCGATTTACTATATATATGAAGCTTTGAGTCGATTTACTTTGACTTAAATTCTCTGACCTTCTTCGAGTTGTAACCTCGACGGGATAGGAACTCCGAATCTCTTAACTGCATACTCAGCAATTGCTGCCTTCCATAGTTGTTGTTGTCTCACCACATTTTTGGCCAAGTAAGCCTGTGGCCGGCTTTGGGTAGGATTGAAACCGCTATCTTCAGACAATTCTCACCTGGAACCGTCGAGATTCAACGTCTCTATCCATTACCCCACGGGCCTCAAGAACAACTTAGAAAGATTAGGATAATAGTCCGCAATAAATCACACACCCATATATATATATATATATATATATATATATATATATATATATATATATATATATATATATATATTAAAACCCTATATATACATAAATACATATATGTATATATATTAAAACCCTATATATACATAAATACATAAATGTCTATACACCCACACCTATACATAATTAATTAAAAAAAATATGTGGCAATGGAGCTCTAGCGTTTTATGTTGTACATAATCGTAAATCATTCTAAAGTTTTAGGTTTACGATTCCCTATAAGAAGTAACAGTGAAATATTTTGTGTAGCTTAATTGCTATATATTTTATAAAGACCTACCTTTCTCAGCTATCGTATTGTGCACTATTGAAATGAATAGTGAAACTACGAGGATTTATTTAATATATTCATATGCTTTGCGTACATGTATTTAATTTTTTAAATTATGATACAAATTTCATCATAGCTCGATAGTGTAAAAGAAAAATCGTAGTATACCTACTTTAATATTATGAAAATCAACCTTAACTGAAAGCAAGTGTGTTGTACATTAGCACTCCTAGGTCATCGCCGAATTACCTGAGCAAGAGAATTATTATTATTATTATTATTATTATTATTATTATTATTATTATTATTATTATTATTATTATTATTTGCTTGCCTTCCCACGCGGGCAGAGTTAGACACAAGGTCAGTTTTCAATGTGCGGTAAAATACAAAAAAGTGGCACTCTGGATGGAAACAAAAATAAAAATTGCCTCAGTCATAAAGGACTTCTCATCCACTAACCGAAAATAGAAAAGACGAAGTGTAGCATCAGAACAGATACTACACTGTGATCGCCGAATTATTTGATCAAGAGGATTATTATTATTATTATTATTATTATTATTATTATTATGATTATTATTATTATTATTATTATTATTATTATTATTATTATTATTATTATTATCGTGTAGATTGAATTATATTTGTTTTAAACAGAAAAAATACAATTCAAGAATAAATCTGGTTCAATGACGTTTTAGGAATTTAACTTGACTAGATTCTATAAACAATAACAAGAAGGAATCTTAGATAAATAAAAACAAATACTTTTCAGAAAACGGGATGCGTGTTAACAATAATAATACGTAGATACTTAATACAGATGTCGGCTCATAGGACTCTTTGTGTGCGTGCAAATGACGTAATCACAAAAAATAGTTTTAATATCTACACGGAAGTGAGTCGAGGTTAGGGTTAGGATTAGGGTTAGAGGAAGTCAGTCAAAGAGAGTCTAGGTGAAAGTCGGTGAAGTTAAGATCAAATCGTTAAAACGGGTTGCCTTTTTATTCTTTCTTGGCCTTCGGGGAAAGATATTTTGTTTAGATCTAGAGTGACAAAGATGACCAACGACCCCCATTCTTCCCCCTTTCTAAGTTGGCCTCGTGCCTCAATTTTTTCTTTGTGTCGAATTTATATTGTATTTTTAACCTGAATAAAAAACATTTGGTATCTTCCCAAGCTGCACTTCATTTTTTTTTTTTTGGGGGGGGGGTCTCGATTAATGGAGGAGAAATCCTTCATGACCGATATATTTAAAAAAGAAAAATCTCCGAAATGTTTACGATGTGTAAATGTAATGTGAATAAATGTTATATGAAATATAATATGTGTGTGTTGCGTGCATGTTTCTAGGTATCAGTTGTCTTCAGCATGTCATGGATATCTTTTATAGAAGTAAAACATTTAATAGATATTTGAGTAAACAAATTTTCATATGCTTGATAAATAAAAAAAATATATAGATATAGATATATATAGAAATACTAATAAAAATGTTTATAACGGAATATGGATAACGTTGATTACATGTCTTTATATTCTTCTTTGAGCCGTCATGTGTCCACCCACTCATTTAACAGTTAATAAATCTCTAAGTATTCGTGCAACTGAAAAAAGAAGATATATATATATATATATATATATATATATATATATATATATATATATACTAATATAGATATATACGAATATATATACTAATATATATATACTAAAATATATATATTTACTAATATATATATATATACTAATATATATATACTAATATATATATATATACTAATATATATATATATATTAATATAGATATATATCGTAATATATATATATCCTAATATATATATACTAATATATATATACTAATATATGTATATATAAATATACTAATATATATACATACTAATATATTTATATATACTAATATATATATATATATACTAATATATGTATATATATATATATAAGTATTCGTGCAACTTAAAAAAGAAGATATATATACACTAATATATATATATATACTAATATATATATACTAATATAGATATATACCAATATATATATATATACTAATATATATATATATATATTAACATATATATACTAATATATATACTAATATATATATACTAATATATATACTATATATATACTAATATATATATACTAATATATATCTACTAATATATATATATATATATCTACTAATATATATACTTATATATATATACTAATATATATATACTAATATATATATACTAATATATATATATACATACTAACATATATATACTAATGTATATATATACACATATATTTATACTAATATATATATATATATAGATACTAATATATATATATGTATATATATACTAATTTTATAGACGTAAAATATTTAATAGATATTTGAATAAACAATTTTCATATGTTTGATAAATAAAAAATTATATAGATATAGATATATATAGAAATTTTGATAAAATATTTATAACAGAATCATATTGACAAACCTATTCTCATTAGATCATGAGGTTCGCATGTTCTTGTTCTGTCAGCCATGACTGGATATAGTTCCTATGTAATTCGCAATTGATTAATTTTAAAGACTTGCGAATTGCTTAGGACCTCTATCCAGTAATGGCTGACGGAACAAGGGCATGCTACCCCCGTGGAGACAATAAAGGTTTCCGTTCTAAATCACGTTCAAATTTCCGAATTCGACAGAAACATTCTCGAGTTAAACAAGATATACCTAAAGAAGGTCGGAGGTTACATCGACCGAAACGTTGTAACAATAACACTTAAGATGAGAACAGTGCCCCAAAGAAGCCAAATAATACGATGTAAAGACTGTTTTACACAAAGAATTGCAAATATCACAGTCAAGAAGCGACTTCACAAACATCTGCGATTATTATCTTATCAGCGAAATTAGTCTTTCTTTTAGCTCGAGTGATGCTTAAAGAAGAAAAATTCCCGCGGAAAATTGGTGAACATAATTAGTTGTTTGTTAATTCAACACGGTTGTCGGAAATCAGATCTGAACAGCAAACTAGAAGAATGAGCAAGCCAACGGCGTGTCAATTCTTTTCTTGAAAGAATTGACATATATATATATATATATATATATATATATATATATATATATATATATATATATATATATATATATATATACACGGGTTATTCCAAAAGTAAAGCCTCCTATTGTTTTACTAACAAGTGAAGCATGCATGCCCCCCCATGAGTGCACAGTGAACGAGGCATAAAAAGAAAGACAAAGTTCAGCATTTGATCCCCCTCCCCTCATTTAGCCCTAAAAGCCCTCAGGGGACGTCAAATTCTGGTGAAAATGAACAAACAGTGCAGTTTTAGACCTTAACATATGTAAATTTGAATTCTGCACCATGCAAAAAAAAAATAATGACTAAATCCCTCATTTGACCCCCTTCCCTATTTAGCCCCAAAAATCCCCAAAGCCTTAATATATTTAAATTTAAGTTCAGCACCATGCAAAACTGCTAAATAGGCATACACAGAAAGTTTTGGACAAATATGGTAAAATAGTTTTTTATTAGCCCTAAAAGAGACCCTGGGGCACACACCTAAGAGCTATCGCAAAGTATAGACAAAAAAATTATATAGAAATCAGTTAGTTACAACTTTTCAGAAAATTTTATAAAAAAATCCAAGGCATCAATTTTTTTAATAAGCGCAAAAGTGTGAATTTTAGCCATTTAAACCCGGTAGGCACCCCTGGGGGGGCAACCGGAGTTTTCCCGGAAAATCCGTTCTGTTACTTTTTTACTTCTATGATGTTTAATGGTAGTTTTATACTCTTGTTCTATCGGCCATGACCAGGTGGAATTTTGAAGTAATTCGCAGTTATAAATGTCAAATTATTTTATGTTTCCTTTAGTCGTTTGTTAAGAAACTGTTAAGAAAAACACGAAATAAACAAAATTAGGATTTTTTTTATTTATTTTTTTTTTTTGCTTAGGAATCACCACTTATCAAGGCTCGAAAGCCACTCGAGGAAAAAGATTAATGAATTTAAGGTGGTAGTGTAATAATTGTAAATGGCTTAAATTGGGTAGAATTTGATTATTTATGAGGACGGCTCAACAAGAACTTGTTTCCATTGGACTTGAAGGATACCATGTTGTATTCCATCGGCAAGAAGTACAGCGAAACAGTCTTCTACAGACGGTCAGTTCTGAGATAGAAGCTTTGTATATGGAATCTGTGTTTAGATTTGGACACAGAAAGCGACTGGGGGACTTCGTTTGTAGTGGTTGTAGCGATTTGGTTGCTTTGCTTTACGGCATATCAACCCATTTCGGATTATTTAATCCTGTTATTTTGAAAATAGTATTCATGTTGAATTGATTTTGTTGAAATGCTTTTATTCTTCAAGCTTTTTGCGTCTTTAATTTAATTAGTTTGTAGTGTTTGGTTTGGTTGTTTTATAGTGGATTTTAACGGTTTTATTCCCAGCCTTGGATAACATGAATGTGTTTTGCAATGGAAGAGGGAGGGAAAAGGGGTACAATAATTACGTTCTATATATTTTAAGTAAGGAAACTACTCAGGAAGCGGGGGAGATAGAAATGGAACACGGGAAATGGGAAGAAGAAAGGGGGTTGCTGTTGTTTTTGGGTTTTGGTTTTGCAGAAAATAATAAAGTTTTTACAAAAGGAAATGGAAAAATTAAAGCATCAATGTTTAATGCACTTCGTCTCAGGAAGCCAATTTCTTCATACAGCCTAATCTTGTAGCGCCAGGTAGCTACTCGAGTGTTTTTATGAAGGTTTAGCGAGGGGAAACCATAGATAGAAGTTCAGTCGAGCGCTTGCCACTTTTATACCATGGTAGCTGACGTTTCTGTTTTTTTGTTTTTTTAGATAAGTATTAATTATTCGTATTATTTGGATTTTTTCGGACTACTAACCTCATTTTCAGTGTTATTTTCACAACGTTCCGGTCGATATAACCTCGAACCATTCTTCGGTGTATTTTGTTGAATTCGGGAATGTGCATGGAATTTCGAATATTCTTCCATCAGGGAAACCTGTTATTGTTTCATCAGCCATGACTTGATAGAATTCCGAAATAATTCGCAATAGTATTTTTGTGTCACCCGAACTGACGATTGAACCATATACCTCTACAAGCGTGTAACATTACAATCGAATTTTACCAACGCCAGTACTCAATTAAAGTAACACACAATATACAAAACTGTAGTTTATTATTATTTTGTTTCATCTAGAAGTCGTAAGCTCTTTGCAATTGTGTTTTGAGTGTTGCTCACACTGAGGATTGAACCTTCAACCTCCGGAAGAGTGTTTTAACTTTACAGCAGAGTTTTACTATGATTATCAACAAAGTTATTGCTTTTTTTTACAACAAAAAAAGACGTATTTATACAAAAAAAAAAAACAGTTCCGAATGTATTCTGTAAGATTTTCAAAAACCCACAAAAAAATCGATGTGATGATAAAAATAATCCATACGAGGTACTATTTTTTTTCTTCCTGTTTCGATTGTCTTTTGTTTTGTTTAGGAAATGGAGAAAAAATAATGAGCAGATAATAATTGAAAACAAAAATGGAAAAAAATATCCTTGACGTTTTTATGACGTCCAGAGATATCTTATTTCATTTCGGTTTGTCACGAAAAATTATGGAATATCGAAAGTTTTTCATTTACACACACACACACACACACACACATATATATATATATATATATATATATATATATATATATATATATATATATATATGTATGTATGTATGTATGTATGTATGTGAGAAATTATGGGCTATATATGTCAGGGTATATTCATTACTGATATTTCTTATTTTTTACAAATCTCTATCATAGGAATATATATTCATATATATATATATATATATATATATATATATATATATATATATATATATATATATATATATGTATGTATGTATGTATGTATGTATGTACATATATATATATTTCTATGATAGAGATTTGTAAAAAAAAAAGAAATATCAGTAATATATATATATATATATATAATATTATGGAATTTATATATACATATAAATATGATTAATTTTATTTTATGTATGTACACGTGTAAGGTTATGAATTAACACTATATATTCACGCATATATATATATATATATATATATATATATATATATACATGCGTGAATATATTTCTTAGAAATCTCTATCATAGGAATATATATATATATATATATATATATATATATATATATATATATATATATATATATATATGGCATATTCGTATGCCAATGAATAATAGACACTTACATGCCTCAACCCCTTGGAAACGCTTCAAATGAACTACGAAAATGCAATTTTTACATCTCCAACACATTTGGAAATAATTTCTATAAAAACGGATTTCAAGGATTTAAAAACATTATTACAATGATCCAAACAGAATTCTCAATGAAAAACCAAGACACGGAATAATAAAATAATGTTAAAAAATACACTCCTCCTCTACCTTCCTTCCTTTTCCATTCCCCTTTTCCCCGTGCATCCTCATACTTTCACTACACCAATGAAGACTGAAGGATCGGTCGAAAATATGTACTAATAAAAAAAGTTTTTTAATTTTTTTTCATAATATTATTATTTTGTATTCCTGCACGTCACTAATTAAAAACGAACAAAGAAAAGTTATAAGCTTTTATACTTTTCGCATTCTTTTTTATTCATATATATATATATATATATATATATATATATATATATATATATATATATATATATATATATATATATTTCTCTGTGTGTGAGTACGTGTCTGTGTGTCTTTACTACTTAATTATGAACTATATATGCCATCGTATATTTATTATGATTTCTTTATTTTACAATATAAAATTATTGTTTCATTTATATACACGTTTATAGGTTAGAGGTGATATATGTATACGCATATTTAGATGTAATTTATGTATGCATAAATATGCATAGACAAGTTTTTGTTTTATTTTACTTCAGTCGAAGTTCTCAGAAATCAAGGTGCCAACAATCTGGGGCTTACACGAACTTTGTATGAGATACATAGATATTCGAATGTTCCATTAAAGTTCTTTATCTCTAAAACACTGAGTTAATAAAGAAATTGAGAACATAATTTTTCTTTCCCCAATTAACCATTTTCATATGTTGTAGTTCATCTTTCGTTTTGGTATCTCGGTCTTACTGGATTCCAGGACAAGAATTTATCTAGTCTGGTGGAGTATCCAGCTTCGTTCTATTACCTGAAGTAACATCACTTGGAGAAGCTGCACCATTCTAGGGAAAAATATCCTCGTGCCAGGTGGTTCTAACTCGGGGATAGTGTCTAGTAGGCATTTAATTTCTCTCCTACGTGGATGTGTGATTGTAATGATAAATGTTGGACTATACATATCAGCGATTAATTATTTAATATACTTAACAAAATACCTAACTAGAGCTTAGTTATAATCATCATCATCACCATCATCATCATTGCCCGGACCAATGTGACTCTACCTCTCCAGTGTTTCCTGTCTTCCATCAGCTGTCACAGATCTTCAGGTTACCAGTTGGCGTCGTGTGCTATCTGCTGGATAGACGTGGATCCTAGGTCGTCCTTTGCTTGCGCGTCAGTGTCGTGGAGTCCATAGCAATACACCACTCACTATTTGCCGGTCACTGTCTGAGAAGCAAGCATGAATTAGTGAGTGATGTGTTGCTATGGACTCCACGACACGGATTCGCAAGCAAAGGACGACCTTAGTTGTAGTATGCAAATATATTTATCGCAATTTAGCTGCGCATAGACGTCTATGTTTCATAACGCAGGGAGTCATCACATTAACCTGACGATTACTTACGGAGATGAAATATTAATTATTGATGCGATCTTAACATGTGAGTTCAAATCTATCTCGGACCATCCACGCCGTCTGGCACCGTCGGAAAGAAACACAAATAAATAAATTCGATCGGTTTTTCTTCTTCTTTTTTTAAACACAAGTCGTTTATTACCGTTTTTCTTTCTCCTCCGTCTCGGCGACACCAGCTTAAAAGTTTCTCGTTTCCGCTCCACTACACGCCGGTTGTAGGCAGCCATTTCTCATACGTTTATCTTTGTCGACCGTACTCTTTCTTCTCCTTTCATTTTCACGTCCACCTCATGTGACGCCGACTTTGTTTTTCCTCGATCACGCGGTGTCTTTTTTATTCTTTTTATTCAGACGAAAGCCTCAGCACACTTGCCAATTTACACACGCGCTACAAACGCTGCTCCTGCTGTTAATACAATCGCTTGCCATACATCTTTCGGCTGCTGTTATGCTGAACTATAGGGAGGGTTTTGATGCTAATTTTGGTCATGAAAACGTCTTTTTTCTGATTTTCTTTAAGCACCCTTGAGACAAACTTCACACTATATCTTCAATTCTACGCAAATAAGTGTGTGTATAGTTCCCATATTGGCATCAAACTGTGTACTTATTGTTTCTATAGACACACGATCGTCCTTATTCATGAAATTCTTATTTGGCCAATCAACTCTGGTGTTCTGACTTCCTTACTCCTCCCACACATCTTATTATCCCTCACAGATACCCTGCCTTTCGAAAATTTCTTATTCTACTCAAAAACCGATGTTCGACTCATACAAGACAGTCCAAAAGCAGTCTGAAGCATTCCATACGTTTCTGTGGCATTTTTACCAAGTTTAAAACAGAATTTTATTGCATATCGTTTTTCTAAAGTGTCCTCACGTCCAGATTGCATTTTTAAAGTCCACCAGTTGTTGCAATCAGGTTTTAGTATGGTGTATTCCAATTCCTGCTGTAGCTGTTCATTTGAATCCGAAATAATAAAAATTGGTCAGTCGTCTCATAAGATGTGTCGCTATAACATAGTGAATTTTCAAGAGTTTACAGCAATTTTTAAATGGTTGTACAAAAAGTCTAGAAACTTATTGACAACACCTCGTATAAAACCGAATTCTAAAAGCGATTTCCACCCTCGAACCTCATCATGTCTATGAAGATTAATGGCGTGGAGAAAATGAATGAAGCCACACCTAATTCACAATGGCGTCAGGTTGATTAGAAAGGCACAATTAATTATTTCTGTTTTAATGCTTACGTATAATTTTGCTAACACCTACGTACGATTTTGAACGGTTCATTAAGCCATTCGTTATGATTTCTACTATCCCCATCTTAATCACATTTCGTATAAATCTATATAAATAAAACAGTAGATGTATGTCTGTGTGTAAATATTTAATCGATAAACTTTTCAACTATTGGAATTAACACAAAAATATAGTCAAATTAATCAAACACTAAACATGATTTATAACGAGTAACATCTTTGTTTGGGTGAATAATGACATACAGGCATATATCGGCAATATAAGATATAATATATATATATATATTATATCTTTTATATATATATATATATATATATATATAGAGAGAGAGAGAGAGAGAGAGAGAGAGAGATAGATAGATAGATATAATATGACGTGACCGTCTTGAGGAGCGACACTGCGCCCCATTGGGGAGGTTAAAATCCCCTATAACCCTGAGTAAGGCCGGGTAAATATGCTGAGATTGTCCGTTAAACGTTGATCGAATCCCGGACAGCGGCAAGTGACCTATAAAAAGGGACAAATTTATTATGTTTGGTAAAAACAGACATTTAACCGATATTTTTATTGTTTGAACAATGACAACGACGGATATTTTTATTGTTTAAAACAGGACCTGAGGAACACCGGTTCAGACGTTCTGGGTTTCTGAGTAGAGAAATTGACAGAGTTTGACCTTTGGGGTCGTGTGAAAGAGATTTCATTTTTGCTCCCAGATTTACAAAACTGCGGACGAATTGCTGAAATGCACAAACTCTAAATGTTTCTGGGGATTTTCCAAAAAGTGTCTCGGACCCTGATTGGTTTAGCATATCGCCAGACCCACCCCGACATCTTAGTATAAGAACGAATACCCGGGTCGAAATAGACAGATTGAAGCCAAATCGCGAGAAAAACACACGCTCCCGGGGGACGCCACACACTCCACACCCCCGCCATCCATTCTGACCGCCATCGTGAGAACGAAAAATTAAATTTTGGGAGAATCTTGATATTTTCTGGTGTAATCGAACTGAACGTTGTATATATGTAAAAACTTGAACTTTCATGAAATTTGCTTTTTTCGTAGTAAGAAATCCCGAGTATGTTATTTTTCAGCAGAAATCGACGTGGAGCTGAGACGCTGAGAACCCGTGTGAAGAACTCCCAGAGAATAGACGATCACGACCAACCGTTTCGATGAGGCCAGAGGTCAATTGCTGACCTGAGCGGGAGACTCTTTTCACAATAAGATATATATATATATATATATATATATATATATATATATATATATATATATAAGATACAATCTATAAATATAAAAGCGAAAATGTATGTATGTGTGTTCGCTTTTTCTGTATGTCTACAAAAGGCTTTTTTTCAGAGAAGCGGGCGGTCGGTTCACAACTTTTTAAAACTTTTTATATCACATATAAATCGTAATATCTCACAGTTACAACGAAGCTCACCTGTCTATTTAATTTGCTCGACTTCGGGAAGATAAATATTCAACATTTGTCGATCGCCGCATGTGGGTTAGTCTTTTTCCTATAACATCTTGGGAAAATAAAAATAAAAAAGAAGCGTTCCCGCAGTAAATAAAAATACTATCCGGCAGTCAAACTTGACCTCATTAAGTCATTAAAACGTACACCTGCCAAATCCAAGTAATTAAATAAATTCAAACGCGTTTCCGTTAGCATCTCGCGGTGACCCAATGGTTAAAACCGTCGCACTCTTTTTTTTTTTTTTTTCATACTTTAATTTACAACTTCGCCTCAACGGTTCGGGTTCGGGTTAGATCCTTATACTTACCCACCAAAAGATTTTTTATTATTTTAAACCCCCACCCCACCCCCGGAATTTTCACACACACCTCCAAACACCCGGGCAACGCCGGGTATCCCTCGCTAGTATAAGATAAAATGCAAAATGTTCATTTCAACTTGCCGACATAATTCTATTTATTATTGCGCATGCCCAAATTTAACGTCGCTTAAAATCGAATCTTTAACTATCTCATAATAGCTACATTGGTAATAAAAGTGTCTCGAGCGGTAAGTATTTTGGTTTCGATTTCAGCTGATGGCACCAGTTTTTTTTTTTTTTTTACTTTTGAAGTCAATACTGTATATTAGATACAATATAATATTCAATACAGAATTTCACTCTGTAATAATAAATACGAAATCTGACCGAATTAAAATAAATTTAAACGTATTTCAGGATTGAGAAAGTCCGGGCACCTGTCTTGCTATATATTACCTTTATTGATTCAAAACATGCAGGTGTATATTTACATTGATACATGCATATATATATATGTGTGTGTATGTGTGTGTATGTATATGTGTGCATGTGTGTGTATATGTGTGTATGTATGTGTGTATGTGTGTGTATATATATATATATATATATTCAGAATATGAATAATTATATAATTCATCGCAGCTCACAAAAGCCATGACAACCATATCCGGGATTCAATGCGAGGCGAGTACTCTGCCACATGATCAAACGCGCCATACACAAAAAAGCCTATTAACTAAGATAGATCAAGAAAACCGCGGTGAAATCTGACCATGGAATGAACCTACTTCCCCTTGAACAAAAATATGTGGTTGTCCGACCCGATGTCTCACAAGTAAAAATTTTATATTCACTAGGACAATGCCATTCGACATGTTAACCTAGACAGACGTAATTAGTAATAAAATTTTCAGCATGTAAGAGAATATATAAAGTGCCGGCAAAAGGTATACTTTGTTTAAACAGTTACATTAAATTTAGCTTAAATTTGCAGTTTTTGAAAAAATTACAAGCGCGGACTTTCTTTTTGCCGCCTGTGTAATTATTTCCACGGTTGAACAACGTCGTAGTTCTCAAGACCAATGACAGCCAAGAAACCGAAAGACAAAACACGAATTTCGCCCTCATTTGGGCTCATCAATTAGACATATCCGAATTACACATATCGCGACCCGGGATTCGAAACTCGAGGCCCTCGACTCATGTTTGGAATCCCGAGTTTTGATATGTCTAACTGATGAGCCTAAATGAGGGCGAAACTCGAATCTTGAACTTCCGCTTTGTTTGCTGTTATGATTCTTGCGAGCTGTGACGTTGTTTGTTTGAGGAAATAATTATATATATATATATATATATATATATATATATATATATATATATATATATATATATGTATATATATATATATATATATATATATATATACGTTTTATTTTTTACTACCGTATCTTTCTGTATATATATATGTAGTGAATAAATGACAAAAGCTATATTCTAAAATTCATAATGTTCACCATTTTATAATTTATTCCTTTAATTAAGTTGACATTTACAATTCTTGACAGTATTTGTTTCGTAGCGCAAAATCAATCACTTAATTATTATATCAATCAGTGAATCTATTATGCCCTTAACTCATCTGAAGAAATAGCAACAATCAATCCGTCAAAAGGAAATGAAGTGTGATTTGACATGATTAAAATCCGAAAATTGGAAGAGATGCTGCAAATACTTTAATATGTTTCCATTACGCCATTTTTCTTCTCATGAACTTTGGAATATAGTGTTTTGTCATTTATTCAATATATATATATATATATATATATATATATATATATATGTCCACAGTCATGCACTTCTAAGAAAGAAGCTCTGCTCATGGAATCAACGTTTCATTAAGGCACAGATAAAGAGTGGGAAAAATTAATGGCAGTTGTTTCAGCTAGACGGGAGTTTTTCGTGAAATATTGACGAGGGGAAACCAGAGATTGGAGCTCAGATGAGCACTTGCCATGGAAATAACGATAAAACAAAGACAGGCTCGCAACGTCTCTTCTGTGGGAGAGAGGTTGCAGGGAAGAGAAAAGAGCACCACAACCCACTAAGCCACGAAGTCTATTTTGTACTTTGTCAAGGCAGAATAGGCTGCTTTTAGCAGCTCCTGCCCAGATGTGGCAGCAGTACTTCATCCTTGGACGTACTTGGCTTTTATACAGATAGAGAATTGCATCAGCAGTGAGATATCTTCTGGAGTGGGAGAAGGATCCCACCATTTTCCCAGCGTCCTTGGCAACAAACCTTATGTACGTGTTCCATTTCAGATCTGGAGTAAAGGTCAAGCCCAGAAGCTTATCAAAACATGGAGCCTCCCCAAAACGAGAGCCATCCATTTCAATTGGTGCCGGATGGGGATCCGAGTGTTGATGATGTAAAGATAGAAGCTTGGTTTTGGGTGCATTAAAAGTAACCAGCCACCTCTTCTCCCATTGTACCACGCGCTCAAGATCAGAGGAGAGAGAATTAGAGAGAACTTTGTCATTTACAGCCTTTGATGTGTTGCCATAGGTGGTCGTGTCATCAGCATAGATAACAACGAATGATTTAAGTATATGTTTTGGGAGATCATTGATGTAGATCAGGAAGAGAGTTGGGCCCAAGATGGACCCCTGAGGGACTCCAGCATTAATACTGTGGGCCTCTGATTTCTGGCCATCAACCACTACTCTTATGAACCTATCGGAGAGAATTGATTTAATAATTGAGAAAATATTTCCAGTTATACCGTAGATGGAAATCTTGTGGAGTAGGCCCTTATGCCATACCTTATCGAAGGCCTTCGATATGTCAAGAGCAATTGCCCTGGAAAAGAATGGTTTGTCAAGAGATTCACTAATCCTATGAGGTATAACCATTAGCACATCTGCTGTAGATCTTGCGGAGCGGAAACCATATCGCATGTCACTAAGAAGGTTGTTTCTGCTGAGGTGGTTGACTGCTTCTTTATTTAATATGGATTCCAACAACTTACTCATGACACACAAGAGATTTCTTGGTCTGTACTGAGAGGGAGATGACTTTTCGCCTGAATTCTTAAATACAGGACATACTGATGAGGTTTTCCAGGGTGTTGGAAAGCACTTCTTTTTAAGGCAACACTTAAATAGTTGTGTAAGTATGGAGGCAAGTTCTGGTTGAACCTTTTTCAGCACTATAACTGGAATGCCGTCAGGGCCAGTTGCTTTACTGGAATCAAGGTTCTTGATTAGCTTGGCAACCTCACGTACATCTATTACGTTGGTAGCTATGGAAAAAGTGATTTCTGTGCGCAATGGCAGCAACACATTCTGGGGAGAACCATGGCTGGCTGTTAGGTTTTTGTTGGATTTTTTGGATGGTGTGAATCAGTCTATGCCTACAATTAACCATTCGGTCAGGTCTAATACTATAGAGGACACATCATTTTTAAACATGGAATGCAGAGGTAGATCAGATATAAATATACGGAAGCTATCCCTGTCAGTCATAGAGTATCGATATACTGTACGGTGGAGAGGTACGTCTGAAGACTTATTACATTTCATTTTTATCTTAAATGATACTACGGAGTGATCAGAGGATCCCAGAGGATATAGAACGGAACATAAACAGAGCTCAGGGGAAGTTGTGAGAAAAAGGTCTAGAAAGTTTGCATACTGACCGGTAGTATCGGGCCGGGTATTTCTGAGTTCAGATAATCGTGCAGGTATAATTTTCGTGGGAGTCTTTTTTTTTTCGTTTTAAATATAAGAAAAAGTATTGGTTAATAATAATATATTTGACAAAAAAGATTTAGGAAAAAAAAGATAAATAAAATATATATATATATATATATATATATATATATATATATATATATATATATATATATATATATATAGCATAAGACATTCGAGTTGTGATCGAAACCAAAGCCTAAAGACATCAAGTCGCACACGATAACCATTAGACCAGCGTGAGACAATCATAGAATGGTGTTTTAAAACTACTTTTTTTTTACATAAGTAATCTGTAATGTGAACTATTCACGCATGCGCATTCGTGAAACAGTAAATGTCTAAAAATCCTAGGATTCTCACGTAACAATTTGGTAATTTCAGCCCCTTAGCAGCCCTTTATTTCTGGGCGAAGCTGGGTTAAAAAGTTTTCTGCATGTCTGAATATTATATATATCAAGTTTACAGTCTGTAAATCAAAAATTAGTATAGTATATAGGTTGAAAAGTGCCTTCACACACATACAGTTTCACGTTTATAGATATATAGAATAAACTAGATGTACGCGGTGTTGCCTGGTAATAAACATAACGTTAAATTCCTTAATAAAATTAAGTAAAACAAACGGAAAGAAATTGAAACGTGTGTATTGTGCTTTTTTTTTCTATTCCACTTCTTGTAACTAAAAATATACTCGCGCTGATATCGAAACCAAAACATAAATACAGTGAGACAAGTACGATAACTATTAAACCAGCTTGACACTGTCTATAAAAAGGTGTTTTCAAACCTTGTAAAATAGTTTACAAATATATAAAAATCCGATGACCCAAGTAACAGCTTTTTAGTTTTAACCTCTTAGAAGCCCTTTTTTCCGGATAAAAACCGATTTTAAAAAATTCGTTTACTGTATAGGTTGAGACATGTCCATATATATATATATATATATATATATATATATATATATATATATATATATATATATATATATATATGCTAGCAAAAGTACCCGTCGTTGACTGGGTTCAAAAACAGACTACAGAAAATGGACTCTGATTTATGAAAGTATGATAGGTTATGAAAAGGAAGGGTTGTAAAGAGATAGCTTCGGATTTCGGGGTATCAAAGGTTCAAAGCAAAATATGATGAAAGTAAAAATAAAATAGATAAACCCCATAATTTATTATACCATACCTGTTCACACTGAAACACTTATCACAATATTCCGTGGATCTATATTAAAAAAAACCTTGTTAAACTTTGTGACATATTTCCATTCTATGGAGGTCAGGTGCGAACGAACATCCCATTATTTATATTATACCGTATTTCTTCAAACTGAAACAAAATTATGAAAGTATACTTACGCAGATAGATACGAAATATCTTTATTAAGGTTTGTGCCTATTTCCATTCTATGGAGGCCAGGCGCAAACGGTGGCCCCACAATTTTATTATATCATCCCTATTTAAGTTAAAACATACGTATCAAAGTAGTATTATTTACATCTATATCAGAAACCTTGTAAACGTTTTTTTTTTTTTTAATTTTAAAATTTTTTATTTCCATACTTTGTGGACCAGGCGCGAACACAGACCCCACAATTTTAATGAACCACCGTTCTGCCAGATCAAACATACCCATTCCTGTGTCTCGATACATTTTCTATCATTATATGTAACCAGTTTTTTTTAAATAGTCAGCCATATAGGAGCCTATTCGTGAGCGCGCACACACACACACACACACACACATTCACCTTTATATTATAGATATATATATATACGTATATATATACATACATATATAAATATATATATATATAAAAATATATATATATTTATATATATATATATATAGGGTGGCTCAAAAGTAGGTTTACAGTTATCAAACTATCGTTTAATAGTAAAGTATGAAAAATATGAAAAGTATGAAATATGAACTGCTGACGCCTCTGAGTAGCCTAATAGCCATAAATAATAAAAAAAATATGTGGCAATTAAGTTACACAGAGGCGTCTGCACTTCATATTTCATACTTTTTCATACTTTACTATTAAACGATTTTTTAATAACTGCAAACCTACTTTTAGACCACCGTGAATATATATATATATATATATATATATATATATATATATATATATATATATATACTTCATTTAACCAAATAAATTAATATACGAAAATATAATTTACGCGTACATTTTCAGTATTTACTTCAACAGTGCTCAATATATAGGTAAAGCTAGGTAGTAAGTTATAAAAATATACATGGCAATTAAGCTACACAGATTATTCCGCATTTCATTCTGGTGAGAATTCATCAGGCTTACGTCTGACGAATTCTCACGAGAATGAAACGCATGTGCCTGACGAATTCTCATGAGAATGAAACGCGGAATATTCTGTGTAGCTTAATTACCGTATATGTTTTTATAACTTACTATATATATTAGTGCTGGGGCGATTAATCGGAATCGGAATCGGGAATCAGAAAAATCGAAAAATGTTGGGGTATCGGAATCGGTATTAGAATCGAAAACATTGGTGCGTATTTTACGATGCCAAAACGATTCTTTTAATTGTCTTTTTTATTTGATTTTTTTTAAAAGCAAAATCATCCATTGCTGATAATAATGATAAAATAATAAATATTTATTGATTTTAAAATACCAGTGAAGCTAAAATAGATAGAGCATCATCCACAAGTGTATTTTGACGTTTAGGAAAAATTCTCCATATTTAACGTGTGTGTGTGTGTGTGTGTGTGTGTGTGTGTGTGTGTGTGTGTGTGTGTGTGTGTGTGTGTGTGTGTGTGTGTGTGTGTGTTCAGAAATCGGGTAAAATAACAACTATATACTTAAATATTTAGAGATTTATGAAGAATCGGAATTGGTATCGGTAATTAAAAGCGAATCGGGATTTTATTACGGAATCGGTAATTGTATCGGAATCGGAAAAATATTGGAATCGTCCCATCACTTATATATGATAATAAATTTTTTCGATACATATATATATATATATGCATATGTATATATATATATACATATGCATATATATATTCGACAATTTATATATATATATATATATATATATATATATATATATATATATATATATATATAAATTGTCGAATTTTATTTTTTTATTAGCGATTCCGTACTAATTTCTTTCTTTTTCCTCCCCTGGGCATTTATTATAAGAAATGAGTTATTTGCCCTTTGTTACATTTTTTCGGCCACATTTTTAAGGACATATTACTTTTTTTATTTTATTTAAATAGTATTTATTAATTATTAATTAATAATTATTACGTGCATAAAAGTAAGTCATCTATATATATATATATATATATATATATATATATATATATATATATATATATATATATGATGATTGCAACGTCTTGTCTTAAAGTCCATGAGCCCAAAAATGACTTTTCTTTCTTTTTTTTTAAACTGAAGGTCATTGAGATCCGTGATTACATGCTTCCAGCATTTCAAGCCTCCACACGTCACAACTTTTCCATCGCCACAGGACCATTTTATAGACAAATGCCTGAGGGAGTATCTATACACAGGTGATGTTACAGAGTCTTAGCTTTGTACAACAGCTAAGTCACTCTCTTGGTTCAAAATGTTGAGATCCAGCAACAAGGAAGAGCAAGATAGCCAGCAACATGTTAAACTGCAGACCAGCTTAATGCGGGCACTGGTCTCCCGCTTTATGTTTTTTTTTTTTTAATTAGAGCTTTCCTTCTCCTTGAAAGGTTTCCTTCACCACGGCTTACGGGAAGCCTCTCCGCCCCAACACACACATACATACACACAAACACACACGGTGCTAGTTGGCCGTTGACCCCGAAAAAGGGTTCATTCGCCCTTTGAGAGGTCTTGTTTTTAATCCTTCAGGGAGACTAGCCAAGTTTGGTGGAGGAACCATTTTAGTCGCCGGTGATCCGACCATGAGGCAGGTAGTACTGGGTTACATGGTACCAGTAGCATATGACATGACCTGGCTACTACATATATATATATATATATATATATATATATATATATATATAGCTTCTGCGATGATTATACGTAGTGTTATCTTGTCCACGTATACATTGATTATGAGAAAATTCATTTTGTCGAGTTTTAGCAAACTTTAGTCATTTACGAATGATTCCTTTGTTGATATTATCAGCAGAATTTGGAAAAAAAAAAGACGAAAACTTTGTACTTTCGGACTACTTTCATATTTCTCACAAAAACGTAAAGTGGAAGACATGGACACAAAATGATAAAAAAAAGATTTTCTCGACCATTTTTTATTATTATTATTCGGTTTTCAGACATTATGGCATCGAATTCCTGCAAAGATTTCACAGTTTGATTTGTCCAACAAATAAACAAAAAACCAAATTAAAAACGAAAATCTCCACCCACTGACAAAAGGATATTAAAGACACAGGAAAGAACGTTCGTACGCACACACACACACACACACACACACACACACATATATATATATATATATATATATATATATATATATATATAAACATTTTACACAGTGGTCATCACTTATCAAGGCCCGGAAGCCACTCAGGGATAAGGGTTATTGCAAGTACATTACGTTAGTGTGGAGATTTGATTAAGTGTTTACTTAAGGTGGGCGGTTCATTAGGAATTTGTTAACGTTGGACTTGAACACATCCAAGTTGTAGTCAGGTGGGAAGCAGGCAGACGGAACAGAGATCAACAGGCGTGCAGTTCTAAGAAAGAAGCTTATATAGCGCAAAATTTTATTGAAAATTCAAAGACTCACTTACTGAGATTGTCGGATTGACTTCCTCATCTTGGTTGTTATAGTCACAACGTTTCGGCCGTTTTGCCGTCCGGCCTTCATCAGGTTTTTTTTATCGAACTGGGGAACCGTTTGTTAGGAATCTCGAACCTAACCCTTTATTATTATTACGGGGGTACCGTGTTCGGACTCCAGCTAGGCTCTGGGACATAGTTGATGATTCTCTGTTTTTGAATGTTACTTTTCACTGCCTTCGTTCAGGATTGAACTCAGCACCTTTGGGTAACTGTAAACTTTGATACAACCTATAGGACCACTCGGCCTAGTGACATATGGCCGAGTGGTCCTAGACGTTGTATCAAAGTTTACAGTTAGCCAAAGATGCAAACAAGGTGCAGTTCCACTTTGATGTAGGGGGCTTATATTGGGGACATAACTTGCAGGGATACTATGTAGGGAGTTGAGCAGCAAGATGTCTGTTCACATTACACTTGAACTTCTGCATGTCAGTACAGTTGGGAAAGCAGAATCATGGAAGGGAGTTCCAAAGTCTAGCAGTTCTAGGGAAGAAACTATCGGAGTAGAAGGTTTTCTTACATCTAGGAATCTCTAGTGTGTAGGAGTCGGATCTTGTTGTTTGTCGAGTTTGTCGGGGGTATGTACGTCGATAAGGTATAAGTGACAGATAGATATAAAGAGAGGGAGAGAGAGAGAAAGAGAGAGAGAGATACATAAATGCATAGATAGATACATATTGATATCCAGAGGAAGTCTTGCAATAAAGAAGAAAGTCGCTGCCTGATGATATCTGTTGTTTGATTGAAACAAGTGGCTGTTTGTAGCAGCGGGATGTAAACGTGTTTATATAACAATAAACAAGTATTATCAGCTCTTTTTATTGAGCACTATCTAACAACCCCGTGGAATTCATTAGTCCATTACTTTTGAATAAAAAAAAACGAGTATATATATATATATATATATATATATATATATATATAGATATATATAGATATATATATACATATATAGATAGATAGATAGATAGATAGATAGATAGATAGATAGATAGATATGATGAGAATAATGGAAATAGTATTCCGACGAGATAGGAAGATAAGAAAGGGCATAAACCAAATTATGTGTTCATCAAAGTTTCGTTTTTATCGTAAGACTTCTTCTGGATAATTAAAAATAAATAATAAAGACAAACACATAATTTGGATTGTTCCTTGTATATCTGTTTACAGATAGATAGATAGATACATACATACACACATACATACATACATACATACATACATATATAGTTAGGCTATAAGGTTATATATAAGAAATGAAGGACGACAATTTAGAGTTAAATCAGAAACTTAATACAGAAAATAATTGTTTAAGACATGGCATAAAACCTTTTAAAAATGACTAGATTCGACACTACATAACCTGAAATGGGTTGATGTGCCGGAAACAAAACAACAAAAAAAACAACTAACAGGAAATAACAACCACATAAAATATTTTCAAGCGCAGCACTCAGTGTAATAAGTTGTTTTTTTTTACAATAGTAATTAGTTGTTTAAATAGTTGTCTGCTCTTGCAGGACTTTGTCAATGGAGATGTCTGCATGACACCTGTTTTGTTAGGTATGCAGATCTTCAGCCTGTCTGTAAAGCCATTTTCGAATCATAGACGAGGAAAGGTGATAAGATAGCAATTATCGTCGTGTATGAGAGTGTTTGCAATATAAGTGTAACTTTTTTTAGAATCACACAAATTTGAGAATTTTTGTTGACGCCTTCATCACAGTGTGAACCTCTTTCGAAAGTGACGAATTATTTCAATTCGGTAAAACGGTTTCCGTTAATTCCAAAAATAAACGTCCTTTTGTATTCCCATCGTCTCTCTTTCCCCGTATATATATATATATATATATATATATATATATATATATATATATATATATATATATATATATATATATAGTCTAGTGGCACTGATGAGTTGTGATACAACGAAACAGGACTGTATGTCGATGACTACAAATACATATATATATATATATATATATATATATATATACGTTTTATTTTTTATTACCGTATCTTTCTGTGCTCAATACTGTTGTAGAGCAAATATGCGTTTTATTTTTTATTTTTTTATTACCGTATCGGCCGTTTTTTTTTTTTGTTTTGTTTTGGCCGTCTGTAGCTTCCTCAGACTAACGACCATTTCTGTAAAAGTCTGAGGAAGATATAGACGGACAAAAAAAACGGCCGGGTAGCTGAAACAATAATGTAACTTAACAGAAAGATACGGTAATAAAAAATAAAACGCCTATTTGCTCTACAACAGTATTGAGCACTTTCTTCAGTTTTTATTAATTACCATCTCCACTATATATATATATATATATATATATATATATATATATATATATATATATATATATATATATATATATATATATATATATAATTATTTACTATAATAATTAAATACTTACAGACACTAGTGTTTCATCCATTCGGGAATCTTCAGTGCAGGGTGTAACGATTAAAAACAGTCGATAGATTCGAACTCGGCAACACAAACCATCTCCGGCTTGATTAACAAAGACCGTATCCATTCGGCTATCATTAACCGCGTGAAATAACGTTGAATTTGAACATTTTTATTTTGAAATGTTTTTACTTCAGTCAAAGTTATCTATTCGTTATACGATGATCTCTGCATAAGAGCTTAATTGATCGACTTAATTCAACTGAAAGTGCTCAACGATAAGAAACGATTTTCTTAAAGGATGGTTGTTCTTGTTTTACGGCATATCAACCCTTTTCAGGTTATTTAATTCCGAATCCAGTGATTTTGAAGAAAATCTTTTTAATAGAATATATTTGTTTTTTGCAAGTTGGTTTCTATTTAATTCATAGATGGGACCCTAACAGGTACTACCACTCCGGGTCAGAGTGGACCTGGAAGCAATGGCAATTAAAGGGTGGCTCCACACTCCCTAGAGCCCGCAAGCTGGGGCCTCAGCACTGGATATAGCTTAAGGTCATACAGAGGATCTTTCTTAAACGAGCTTACATAATTATTCATTATAATATTAATATATATATATATATATATATATATATATATATGTATATATATACGCGAGATAAGACACTGATTAGAATTCAAATGAAAAATCCTGATAAATAACCGCATTTCATTCCCTCTTATGATATGAGCCATTATTGAAAATCCATGGATTAAGGAAATTAACATAACCCCTTCTATATATTTCTTTTGTCAAGCAATAAATTCTTAATTCGAATATATGTGTCTATATGTTGTTTTTTTTTTCAAAAGTTAAATTTAACCACTAAACTTATATATATATATATATATATATATATATATATATATATATATATATATATATATATATACGAGCAAACAGTTAATAAAACATGTTAAAAACACTTTGAAATGAGTTAAAAACGTATTGAATCTGAACAGGAAACACTAGAGATCCCGCATTTTGCTAATTCCTACCCTCTGATGATAAGGAAAGTATTTCTTCGAAACTCCGCGGATTAAGGACTATCCATTTATCTAGAATTTCCTTTTCAGATTAAATATGTTTGGAGATTTGATAAAGTGTCTTACTTAAGGGGAAGGTTCATCAGGAATTTGTTTATGTTGGACTTAAAGACACCGGCTTTGTTACACGTGACAATATTTCTTGTTTGGAGTGTATAAGAATTCAAGAAAATATCAACAGAATGAAAACAGGTAACTTCTATATTAGACTCTCTGAACGCCCGCTTAAACATGATATTTTAATTTATGCAAATTGCGTATGCATGATGATAGAATCAATCCTCTATTTAATATTATATATTACAAGGAATAATTTTCCCGGGAGATTTATTCGCAAAAAAAATAAAAAATAGATAAATGATTATGTTCTTCATCATATTCCGTCTTCGTTTGTTTACAATATCACGTCAGCTGATATTTGCGTTTTACGATGAATGCCCTGGAAAAGTCACTTCTGATTAACGTTTAGTTTTAAAATACGTAAACAAAGAAATGATTTGCGGCGAATGTAAATGATACCTCTTCTTTTGTATTAAATTGAACTCATTAATAAGAAAAAAATTCAAATAAAATGGTGAGGTACACTATGGCTTGGACACGGGCATCATTCGATCTGTAGTCGAATGTTCTAACACTCTGTTGTATCTCCAGATATCAATAAATCTGTTTTGTTTTTATTTTTTTGTTTTTAAGAAGATATCATGTGATAAGATGTTATTATCTTCTTTGTCGGTGTAACGTATAAAAATTCCCCCGTAAAAAATTATTTTTTTTTTATCTTTACAAAAACAAACTATTTTTAGGATCGGAATTTTTCGATACTTATCGGCGGAATTCCTGTACAAATCATATCTAAGAACAGTCAGATATATAAATTACCTTTGTGTGAAATTTGCAAAAGATAGGCTCAGTGTTTCGAAACCTATGAGGAATGAAACTCTCACACACTCACACACACACACACACACACAAAGTGACTTTTATATAATAGTAGAAATATGTTTGATTTTTTTTTTTACTGGCAATGCTGAAATAAACGTAATTTAAATGAAGGCAGGAGTATGATTTCACAATTACAGGTCTTGTCTACCAACAAGTGAAAGTAATTTTACGAGGAGTATACCTCAGTCCCCAAAATCAACATTTCTTTAAAGGACCTAGTCACTGTTAATCAGGATGTAATGCTGGTCTAATCCCCCTCACAGGTTCTGTCTTCTCTCTTTTTGAAAAAAGGGTTAGTTTATTGCTAATCGCCTGAGGTGCTCTTTCCGGGGAATGCTGACGGGGCTGCCTGAGTGCTTTTTTGTACCCTCCTCCTCTGGGAGCGCTGACTCCTCAGTTCCACTTTCTACCGTGTTGTCAAAGTTCTTGCAGTTCTTGAAAGAAGAATTAAATACCCCAAGAGAGTAAAGCCTCCTATTTTTTTTTCACTCAAAAAAAGTTGAAGAGCTGTGACGACGGGGAGTGGTGCTGTTAAAACGATCGACCGTTTGTGTTCCAGAATGTTTTTTTTATATACATAATCACAAGCATTCTGAGTAGAATTTTTGCCAGAGATTCAATGACGCATCTCTGCTTCTGAGGCACGTCCGTTACAGGGGTTGCTTTCCAAGAGTCACGAATCGTCAATATCTGCAGAAAGAAAAATCGGAGGTTTTACTTTATGGCGCTCGTATGTTTATAAGCCACATAGATTCATATTCTAAGACATACACTATTCACTATTCACTATGACTACATAATCCCTACTGCTACATATCTTGAAAATGCAGCTGTTAAACCAGATATAGTGATTTGGGGCAGAGCAAACAAAAAAAGCGACCGTAATAGAGGTCAGTGTACCCAATGATACAGGGCTTAACAGAGTTGAGAGGGAAAAGATCACAAAGTATCAAGGACTTATGTATGATATGAAACGAAATTGGAAATTAAAAGACGTTTCAATTATACCAGTCATCATAGGAGCAACTGGGCTTATGAAAAAGAACTTTAAAAAGTACATAGCAAGCATACCCGGTGAACCAAGTGCAAGTGAAATACAAACGATTGCACTGAAAGGGACGGCTAGAATCCTGAAAAGATCTCTTGGTTGGACTCATTAAAATAGGGGTAAATGTCAGACATCTGGTTGGATGTCCCATCCCCTAGAAGAAAAAGTTTAAGAAAAATGAAAAAAAGAGAGAGACATCATTACAGATAAGCATTTTGTTTGGAATCGATCAAGGGTGTTCGATAGCGTTTCACCATTCTCTTTCTTCTTCTTCTTCCAAAATTGCACTTTGCGATTTCTATCTATTTTGAAAGTGTAATGCCCGCATTTATCTATTTGGTCGCGTCCCAAGATACCAAATTGGCGACTCTCGTAAAAGATCTAAGTGTTTTCTTTTTATTATATTTTCTTACTTTTCTTCATTTTTAGTCCTTTTTTTATTTTTATTTAGAAATCATAATTATCTTTAGTCACTTATAAGACGAAACCCAGAAATAGTTTTAAAATCGTCGACAAACAAGTTCTTCAAAATATGTTTCGCTGTAATAAATTTTAGTAAAATTTCTACTGCATAAAAAAAAACTTTAGTAAAATCCCTCCTATATATAAAACACTTTAGTAAAATTTGTTCCATATGAAAACACTTTAGTAAAATTTCTACTATGTAAAAAAAACACTTTAGTAAATTTTCGACTATGAAAAAACACTTATTAAGTTTCTACTATATAAAAACAAGTTAGTAAAACCCCTAGTATATAGAAAACACTTTAGTAAAATGTCTACTGTATACAAAAACACTTTAGTAATATTTCTACAATATAAAGCTCACATTAGTAAAACCTCTACTACATAAAAAAAACACTTTAATAATATTTCTGCTATATAAAAAACATTTGAGCAAAATTTCTACTATATAAAAAAACATTGTCTGTGTCTCTGCATCTGTGTCCGTGTGTGATCGTTCCTTATGGATTCCGAAACGGCTGGGCCAGTTTTAGTTTAAATTTCACACAAATGTACATTATACCTCTGGGAATATTCTTACATAGGTTTTGTATGGGAATGCCTCCGACAAGTATCGAAAATCGGTAAGCGAAAAAATCCGATTAAAGAAATAACAGTCCAATTTTGACCAAAGACAACACACTTATACAGCCTAACATCACAAGTGTATTTGAGAAGTTTTATCCTCGGAACACAGAAAAATCAACAGTAGGTTCTTTGATAAGACAGGAGCACGTTCGAAATGATTGTATCGGTATAGAGCACAATCGAAGCATGATACTTGGCTTTTGCCTTTTAATCTTTAATTCAAGCCATCTTGAAATATAAATAATTTTAATTACTAATAAAATAATTTTATAAAATCAACAGTAGACTCTATACTGTAATGTATTGATGACTGTCAGTCACTGGGTGAGGCATATGAAACTTCCTCCCAGCGCAGCGCCGTAAGTAATCGATTAGAGCAGGCCATCAATCGATTTGATTGGAAAATGGGCGATTTAATCGATTTCGATGAAGTATCCGAAGTGTAAAACATTCGCTGATTCTCATTCAATTTCCAGCCAACGTCGGGCATTCCTTCTAGTATACCGTCAAACTATTTTCAATTCTTATGTAAAAAGCAAAAATAGTCTTACCAGTAATGCGCAGTGAGCGCGCACACCTTTGACATACTTTTGTGAGTCCAGTTAAAAGTTTGTTTGTTTATTTCATATCATTGTTTTCACGGTTTTTGTGGTTGTTGGTCTATGTAACAACACCCGAACCAGAACGTTTACGTTGCACCTTTGTCTTTACAAGAGAGTCACCACTTATCAAGGCCTGAAGGATACTCGAGGATAAAGGTAAATGATGTAAGGTGGCCAGTGAGACGATCGCGAAGTGATCGGTTGTGGTGGAAATTGTGCAGAATGTGATTGTTTCAGGAGAAAAGAACTTGTTTACATTCGACTTTAAGACGACCATGGTGTAGTCAGTTGGAAAGCAGATTCCGCGTTTATAGAATTGCACGGGCGCGCGGCTCAAGGAAGGAAATTTTGTTCATGGAATCTGAGTTTAGATTTATGGACTAGCAAAGAGTGAAGGAAATTGTTGAAAGCTGTTGCAGCTAAGTGAGTGCTTGTTAATGAATGTTTTGTATGGTGGATCATAGATTGGAGTTCAGTCGAGTATTTTCCATAAAACCACTGAACCACACGCTCGAGATCAGAAGAGAGAGAATCAGAGAGATCTTTGTCATTTACAGCCTTTGATGTGTTGCCGTAGATGGTCGTGTCATCAGCATAGATGTCAACGAATGATTTAAGTATGTGTTTAGGGAGGTCATTGATGTAGATCAGGAAGAGAGTTGGGCCCAGGATTGACCCATGAGGGACTCCAGCATTTATATTGCAGGCCTCCGATTTTTGTCCATCTACCACTACACTTATAAGCCTATCGGAGATAAATGATTTAATGATTGAGAAAACATTTCCAGTTATACCGTAGCTGAAAATCTTGTGAAGTAGACCCTTATGCCATACCTTGTCGAAGGCCTTTGATATGTCAAGAGCAACGACAGTGCAACGTCTTTTCTGTGAGAAAGGGACTGTAGGGATGCTCCGAGCAGCTCCCTTTCAGATGTGGCAACTGTACTCTCTGTTTTATGACAATCATTTATTTCAATTCAAGCTAGGCCGAAAAGCTGCTGAAACGGCTCGCGATATCAACGAAGTGTTTGGCCCAGAAACCACTACGAAACGCACAGCAAAATGGTGGTTTAAGAAATTTTGTGGCGGCGACGAGAGTCTTGAAGATGATAAGCGTTGTAGTCGACCATCGGATGTTGACAAGCCTTAGTCGAAGTCAATCCACGGACAACTGCACGAGAATTTTATTCTGAATTACGTAACGTATACAGCGATTCCCAACCATTTAAGAAAGGAGCCAAAACTTTTACCACTCGTCCATCTGTGAGGTCTCGATTTCGAATCTCGCCAGATTCAGTCACTCTGACGAGTCGTAGACGACGAAACACGTGTCACTGAATAACTATATTTAAAAAAAAAACAATATACCTATAGTATATATATATATAGGTATATTGTTTTCTTTGAAATATAATTGTCCACTAATATATATATATATATATATATATATATATATATATATATATATATGTATATATATATATATATATATATATATATATATATATATATATATATATATAACGCTGAACGTCTGTGTGTGTGTCTGGTAACGAATAGGCTCCTATATGGTTGACTATTGTAGAAAACTGATCACATATAATGATAGAAGATGTATCGAGACACGGGAATGGGTATGTTTGATCTGGCATAATGATGATTCATTAAAATTGTGGGGTGTGCGTTCGCGCCTGGTCCAAAAAGTATGGGAATAAAAAAAATTAAAAATTAAAAAAAAAATGTTTACAAGTGTTTTTGATATAGATGTACATAATAATACTTTGATAACTATGTTTTAACTTAAATAGGGATGCTATAATAAAATTGTGGGGGGTCTGCGTTTGCGCCTGGCCTCCATAGAATGGAAATAGGCACAAACTTTAATAAAGACTTTATATCTATCTGCGTAAGTATACTTTGATAATTATGTTTCAGTTTGAAGAAATATGGTATAATAAAATTATGGGGTGTTCGTTCGCGCCTGACCTCCATAGAATGGAAATATATCACAAAGTTTAACAAGGTTTTTAATATAGATCCACAGAATATTGTGATAAGTGTTTCAGTGTGAACAGGTATGGTATAATAAATTATGGAGTTTATTTTATTTTTACTTTCATCATATTTTGCTTTGGTTTTGATACCTCCAAATTCGAAGCTATCTTTTTACAACCCTTCCTTTTCATAGCCTATCATACTTTCATAAATCACAGTCCATTTTCTGCAGTCTGTTTTTGAACCCAGTCAACGACGGGTACTTTTGCTAGTATATATATATCCGCTTATCTATCTATAAATCTGTCTAAAATTAGTCTTCATGCCAGAACTGATTTCACACAATTTTTCGCATTCAACCAACGTTTCTTTCTCGCCATTCGTTGTCATCATTTCTACTGTCAGGCCATCATCACATTCCAGCAAACAATGGCAAAAACGGTGTCGGAAAAGGCGCGAAAGTCAATTAACTCATTTTATTTACGGCCTTTTTTGTCGACGAATTTATAATTAGACACTCATATATCGTCACCGAAAGGCAAAAACTCGCAGGCGACTTAGTAACAATATCGTGTAATTTTGTTTTCATGGTTGCGTAAAAATGAGTGGATTTTAGTAAAATGAACAACCATGTCCCAAACAACGCTGCAGCTCCCACGAGCCATGACAGCCAATAAACGAAAGTCCAAAACTCGAGTTTCGCCGTCACCTGGACTAATCAGTTTGACACATACGAACACGGGATTCGAAACCCGAGCCTCTTACATGCGAGGCTAGCACTCTGCCAACTGAGCAAACGCCCCGCATACAAGAGAGTCAGTTTAATTACCACATATCAAGCAAACCGCGACGAAATCAGACTGTGGGACGGACCAACTTCGTCTCGACAAGGGACGCGGTAATCCAACCAGCAGATATGTCTACCGGATGTCTAACTGGTTAGCCCAAATGAGGGCGAAACTCGAGTCTTGTACTTCCGGTTGGTTAGCTGTCATGGCTCTTGTTAGCTGCGGCGTTTTTTTAGCTGTAGAAATAATTATATATATATGCGTGTGTGTGTGTAGTAGTAGTAGTAGTAGTAGTAGTAGTAGTAGTAGTAGTAGTAGTATACGCTTAAATATAATATTTTAATTCATTCAGATTTCGTATATATTATCATAGTCGTGATTTCAAAAGTAAAGAAAAGGTATTTGGGTGCCATCTCCTAGAATTGAAAGGGAAAGCAAAACTATAGCATTCAAAGATGATGCACTGTACCAATATGACAAGTATATGAACTGATAAAAAATTTAGTAATTAAAAATAAACTAAGATGAATACACAAAATCAAAAATGGTTTTATATTTTGACCCATTTCTGACCTCTTAAAATTTTGACCTCTTAAAATTTTGACCCCTTAAAATCTATTTAAACTGGTAAAAGGCAGATAAAAGAATGGTCCCTAAAAAATCCAATCATTTGAGGCGCCTAGTGTCACTCTATGACTTTTAGTTTCAGAGGAGATTGAGTTTGAAATTATGGAGATAATCAGAAAGACATATAGCCTTTTATATATATATATATATATATATATATATATATATATATATATATATATATTATTTTTATTTTTGCATTTTTTATTCAAAACTTTTTTGTCTATATATATATATATAAAATATATTTTAGTCATCGACATACAGACCTGTTTCGTTGTTTCACAACTCATCAGTGCCGCTAGACTAACACCTCTCCCAAGCCGAGGATCGAACCTAGAACCGTCGTGATGACAGTCGGCAGTCCTACCCCTTGACTACGGAATCGGTGGCCGAAATTAACCTGTCCGAACGATTATTTAAATAAACATCCGTCCGCTACTCGTAGAGGGCTCAAACGTTTGTTTGTAAACAAATCGCGAGCTTCGCATTATTTCAACTAAATTTATATATATATATATATATATATATATATATATATATATATATATATATATATATATATATATTTAAATTCGCGGATGGAAAAAAATATATTACCTTTAATCTATCGCAGACTAAGCACCTACATAATCCAACTTCTAAAATGCTTTTAATGACAAAAGAGAATTCATTTATATAAGGATGAAGAAAAAAAAAAAAGAAAGGCTTTACAAAAATTGTTAAATAGAAATAGACTTAGAACTTGCATAAGCCGATTTTGCAAAGTCTTCAATTTTAAAACAGAATTTAACTATATAAGGATGAAAAGAGCAAACCATAACTAAAATTTTGTAAATAGAAAACGGGGATCATCAGCCACTTACCATTAAGCTGTTTCGGAGATTTAAAGAGAGGACAGCTGTTTAATACATGGCTCTCCAGTGGATAATACCACTTCCCCAATAAATATATATATATATATATATATATATATATATATATATATATATATATATGACCACTTCATTTAATCACATGACTTAATATACGAAAATATAATACATATGTAGAGCTAGGTAGTAAGTTATAAAAATATATCTGGCAATTAAGCTACACATAATATCCCGCGTTTGATCCACGCTAGGATTCGTCAGGCTTGTTTTCTCTTAATTTTATTCCTAATTTTTTTTTCTTTACCAACATAAAATTAATAACTTCGCTCTTATGTTTTTAAATATTTGCAGGAATATCCGCCTTACTACAAAAATGCTAGTTTTATTTTAATGTCTTAAAGTTTTCTCCCCCCTCTCTATTTTTTTTTCCTGACAAGGAGATTATATTCCAAGACAAAACCTTTGTCAATTATTGTCAATAATTATTGTCAATTTTAATAAAATGCCTATCGTTTCCGAAACGATCGTACACTCGAGTTGATTTTGGTTTTGTTTTTTTCTTTTTAACTGATTCATAATTTGCAATTATTAATCTTTTTACTCAATATATATATATATATATATATATATATATATATATATATATATAAATGTTTGGAGGTACAGAATTTATATACAGTTTTGAAAATAATAAGCGAAAGTTTCTCAAGAACTCTTTCGGCTATCATCTCATCAGGAGAAAATCGATAGCGTACAAAATAATATTATGTCATGTCGAAAATAAAGAGCTCTAATGGGGAACTTATTGAATGTGCTAAAAGTACGGGGACACTAAAATAAATTTATTAACGTTTAAAGAACGATTAAAATATTGGCACAACGAGGAGAAAAAAATAAAAACCCGGGAGAAAAGATTCAAAGTTCCCCAAAGAGAAACAATGCGTTGGATGTTTCCTTTTGACGGCACAAAGAAGGTTGACGCACCGCAATAGAGACAGACTCCAAAATCTTTAAATGGTTTTTGGAGTCCGCTTTATTCTATTTTATATCTATCGGCACAGCACGGGTTGTCAACCAAATGCTGGCCAATAGCAGAATCCAAGGCTGCAGAAGGAGGGAGACCACCAGACCCCATCCTCCCTTGTCTGATCTTCGATGGAACATGCTGGTTTATACGAGTTAAAAGGTGCAAGGATGTTCGTCCAACATAACCAGCATCGCACTGGCATTTAAATTGATATACAATATTGCTATTTTTGATGTAAGGCAAACTATCCTTGCGAAAAGACGGAAAAGCAGGTCTCGTAGTATATACGAAACGCAAGGACACAGAATAAAAGCAGTCGTAAATACTTCTGCGAATCTGTTTGGAAAGTCTATTACTCTTTTCCCCAATCCACGGTAATTTTAAATAAACCGGGCATTTCAAGGGTCCAAACTTTTTAGGGGATTTAAAATCCGCAACCTTTTTGAAAATACAGTCATCAATAAGGTCAACAGGATAACCATTATTGATGAATATTTCCCTGATCTTATCGAGTTCGGCGTCTAATCTGTTAGGTGAACAAATCATGATGGCTCTATGTACCACACACACACACACACACACACACACACACACATATATATATGTATATATATGTATATATATATACATATATATGTATATATATATACATATATATATGTATATATACATATATATATATGTATATATATATATGTATATATACATATATATATACATATTACGCTGTTTTTGTTTTTGTTTTTTTTGTTTTTTGTTTGTTTTGTTTTTTCAATTAATTCAGTGTGTTTACACTGATATCCCAACGGTCTTTTCATATTGTGACTATTTTTTCATGTCTTAACAAAACCGCAAGAAATTCACTAGCAAAACAGATCCCTCTATTCTCTTTGTAAGCTGGTTTCTGCGCGCTGGAATTTCCCAAAACTAAATTAACTATTTCACTCTACGTATTTAAAAGCGATATTTTCTGTACTATTGATCACGTTAGACCATTCAGAGCCCCTGGTATTTTTTTTTTGTTTAAATTCTCTATTGAATATTAGATTTGCCTTTATTCCTGAAGCTACATTGAAGTACGTCCCTCTCTCCTTCCCTTCTACCTCCTCTCGTTGGGGTCAGTGAGGTCGGCAAAACTCTGATGAAATAGAAAAGGACATTTTAACATGCAAGATGATAACTTGTACAAATTGGATTGCCTTCAATTAAATGGGATGTGCTAAACATGCACGTTTACAATTACCTCCCCTTTCAGCGCCATCCGGGAAAAATCAAATAAACAAATTACTTTAAAAAGAAATTATTTTTTTATAAAAGAAAAGAGAGACACGAAGCGAAAAAAAATATATTTTTCAAGAAGGGCGGAAACTTTCATTAAAATTAGCGACTCTGTTCAGAAATATAAAAAATATGGGTTAATTAGTAAGATACATCGGTACAAGGGATAAAAAAAGATTGCAACTCAATTATAATAACGAAATTCAGATTTTTTTTTTTATTTAGTTTCAAGGCACACCAATAGTCTATACTTTATTTTCATATTACAGTAATGAATATATCCAAAACTTACGAAAAACGATAAGGTATAAAAATTAGTGCAACTCAACTATAATAGCAAAATTCGAAATTTTTATTATTAAGTTTCAAGACGAACTAATGGTCTCTACTTAATTTTCGTGTTACAGTAATGAATATATCCAAAAATTACGAAAAACGATAAGCGAAAACTAATAGTGCAACTACACTATAATGACGAAATTTGACATTTTTAATATTAAATTTCAAGGCAAACCAAACGTCTCTACTTAATTTTCACGTTACAGTAATGTTATAGCCTTGTTAAAGGGTTACAAAGAAAATCAACGCCAAAATAAGGTAACATGTATCGCAAAGCCGACGAACGACCTAGATTAATCTACCGGATATCAGCTGGTTATTTATCTGTTTCCCACAAAGAAAAATGTTACACAGGGTCGGTTTAATATGGGAGATAGCCAGCTCCTCTCAGAAGGGGCATTCTGCAAAAATAAAATTACCTTAGTATTGAAGGTTTCCCCCTCCATTAACTAAGGACAATTAATTTGCGTGCATCATCTGTTCAGACACCACAGTTCAGTGACCATCCCAATACAAGTACCGTGTGTCGACTGGTTATTTATTTGTTTCTCACGAAACAAAATGTGACACAAGATCGGTTTAATGTGGGAGATAATCAGGTCCCCTCACAAAGGGCATTCTGAGACAGAAATACCAACATATACGTATATCGTATGAGAGTAAAATGAGTCCATTATTAATAGCTGATCAAAAATAAAATATGGAACAGAATAAATATTAAAAAACGATTAGGAATGCGATTTTTTTTTTTAGAACAGTGACCAATATTTATCTCATGGGATTTGTATAAGTTTCCAAAACTAACATCCAATGACACTGGGTATTTTTGCTAGTATAGATAAGTTTTTGTTTATTTTAAACTTTCGAAAAACCGACCAATCATGATAAAAAAAAAACCTCTAAAGAAAAATGTATTTGTTGAACAAATATAAATGAAAAGATTAAACAAATATTTCCTTCGCCATTAAAGATTTGAAATATTGTTCGGGTCACATCCCGTTCATCATCTGGCAAATTAACGCGTGACTTTGCACGAGATTTTACGAGAAGTCAACAAATGTGAGTAGGATTTTTTCACAACATTCTTCGACTTCCGGTGATTGAAAGATTTTAATGTTTTTTTTTTCTTGTTTTTTTTTTTCTTTCTTCTTTTTTTTTTGTTTGTTTGTTTTTTGTTTTCTTTTCTTTTTCGTCTTTCCGGGGATTATTTAGATTTTACGATGAGTTGACTTCTTGTTTTATATTTTATATTTTATTCCGATGTTAACATGGATTTAATTTTAACGTCTCTCTCTCTCTCTCTCTCTCTCTCTCTCTCTCTCTCTCTCTCTCTCTCTCTCTCTCTCTCCATATATAGTTCCTTTTTACCCAATTGCTCCAATTGATATATATCCCTATTAAATAAATGAATAAATCTCTCTCTATATATATATCTTACCTTATAGTAAGCATATATATATATATATATATAGTATGCATATATATATATATATATATATATATATATATATATATATATACACTAGCAGAAGTACCCGTCGTTGACTGGGTTCAAAAACAGCCTACAGAAAATGAACTGTGATTGATGAAAGTATGATAGGTTATGAAAAGAAGGGGCTTGTAAAGAGATAGGTTTTGATACTCAAAAAAAAAAAATTACCCTAAGCAAAATATGATGAAAGTAAAGATAATTTTCGTGAAAATATATTTTTTATATCAACCTTGTTTCCATTCGTAGCCAACAGTGATCAACAAAATGATGTTTCCTTACAAAGAAAAAAAATGTTATATATATAATAATATAAATATACAAGAAATAAATGTTACCATAGTCAATAAAAGTTACTTTTATGGTAGAAAGGTTGATTGGTTTGTATTTCTAAGTAGTTTGTAAAAAAAAATTTTTTTAATTCAAGAACCGGTTTAAAAAAAAAATCCAAATGGCAGCGACTTTGAAATGGAGAGCCCCGTTTTCAATTTGAAGGAAGGGCACCTGAGCATTTTGTGTTAACAATTTAAGAGAGTTCCGTCAACGTAAGGAATATTTATAAACATATTTTGATGTTTTTCCGCTATTTTGTGCTTGAGAAATATTCGATTATGGCATGTGTAGTTTATATAAAAATTCATTTAAGTAGTTATCGCCTCAAATTTCGTTTTAATTTCGGTTCGCTGAAATTATTTCAAGTAAAGAGCATTAAAAACTATTTCAAAAATAAAAAATATGAACTGAACTTTTATTGACTATTGTAACATTTATTTCTTGTATATTTATTTTTTCGGGTAGTCGTTTGTTGGCTTTTCTGCTAAACACTCTTACTAAATAATGTCGACGAAATATCGAAAAATAGTTTTGAATAATAATGAAGTTTTACTTACTTTAGTAAAATAATCCGAAACAGCAAAATGGGATATTAAAAAGTAAACACGTAATTACTTTAGTTTTTTAAAGCAAAGAATCGATATAATATGCATAAGAAGAAAATGGCGCATTTTTCAAGC
>NC_136523.1:21874661-21889661 GCF_053919585.1 Euprymna scolopes
TCTTTAATCCTTTTCTTCTCGTTTTTCCTTTCTTTTTTCATCATCCCCCATTGTCTTCTTTTTATTCTTCTTTTTCCTCTCCGACGTCTTCTAGTTCTTTTCCCCTTCTCCTTCTCCTTCTCCTTCTTCTTCTTCTTCTTCTCCTTCTTCTTCTTCTTCTTCTTCCTCTTCTTATTATTATTAATATATTCATTATTAATAATAATAATTATATTATCATTATTATTAATAATATTATTATTAATAATAATAATAATAATATTAATATTATTATTATTAATAATAATATTATTAATAATAATAATTATATTGTTATTATGATTAATATTATTATTAATAATAATAATAATAATAATAATATCATTATTATTATTAATATTATTATTATTAATGATAATTATATTATTATTATGATTAATATTATTATTAATAATAATAATTATATTATTATTATTAATATTATTATTATGAATAATAATTATTATATTATTATTATGATTAAATCATTATTATTAATGATAATAATTATATTATTATTACTATTATCATTATCATTATTATTATTATTATTATCATCATTATCATTATTATTATCATTATCATTATTATCATCATTATTATTATTATTATCATTATCATTATTATCATTATCATTTTTATCATTATCATTATTATTATTATTATTATTATCATCATCATTATTATTATTATTATTAGCTCACATGGAGCTTTTACACAAGTCAACAAACGATCTGATTGGAGCTTGTGGTGTTCTCTGGAAGCTGAGTGACAACAAGTCTCCCCAGACGTCCAGCTCTCTCCACCTCCTTCGAAAGCACTTGCAAATGAATTTGCATCATCGCAACAGTCGCTTACCATTGATTTCTCGCTGGTTGTGGCCATTGGTTTATACTGGAATTTGAGTGGCACTCAGCCTCCCCAAGGTCCCAGTTCTCTTTGCGCTTGTCCAGCCGAGGTCTGGTTGGCGCTATTTTTATTATTATTATTATTATTATTATTATTATTATTATTATTATTATTATTACAATATACTCGCTAGGAGAAATAACACGGGCCATTATCAAAAGATGTTTTGTGTTATTCTCTGGAGTCTGAGTGACAACAAGTCTCCCCAATTTCCAGTACGTTCCACGTCTTTCGACAACGTTTGCAAAACAATTTTCGTTATCGAAACAGCCGCTTTCCATTGATTTCTCGTTGTCAGCAACAATTGATCTTCACTGGAATTTGGGTGGCAATAAACCTCCACAAAGTCCCAGTTCTCTTTGCACTCAACCAACAGAGGTCTGGCTAGTGCTTTCTCTCCTCGATATTTTCATCCTCATTGGCCCTCGTCACTTTCTAAGTGTGGTGCCAGTTCATGATGGCACAAAAAACTTACAATTATACCGTATCAGTTTTTATGATTCCATGTGTTGTTCCTTTAACTCTGTAGACGTTTCTGTATGTCCAGTTTGTGTCTGTAGTTGTGGTGTTAGTTTCCGCATTCAAGGGTTTTCCTTAATATTTCTGCAGTTCTTATTTGTTATAATGGAATGGCCTAGCACCCCCTCCCCCGTACAATAATATACAGACAATGTAGAAATGCTCCTCCGGAAATAAGAGAGTTCCAAGACACCGAGGGAGAGACAGACTCTCGTCTTGTGTCCGCTTTGTAAATAAACCTTTGTATTAACCCTAAGTGAATGTGGTATGATTATCTAAAGAAAGATATAGCATTATTATTGTTATCTGTTGTATTTCCTCTGCCATCCTTCTGATTCCAATTTCTCCCGTTCGGCATTGTTACTAGCGCTCTTACTAGTAATAGTGTTATCTTCTCATTTTTTTTTCTTCTTCTTCTTCTTTATTTTTTCGTTTGTTTACTAGGTTTTCGTTTTACCTCAGCCTCTTCCTTTTCTTCTTCTTCTTCCTCTTCTTCTAATACTACTTCTTATTGCCTTTGTTATCATTATTAGTAGTAGTAGTTTTCTTTTGTCGCTTTCCTTATCCTCCAAAATCTCTAGGTTCCACTCAAATACGATCACCTGAAAACGTATAAATCTCCGCTCCCGCCCCACCCATTCTTTTTACCCTCGCCGACCTCTCCGGAATTCGTCAGGTTTTGTAACTTGCACGAAAAGACCCAAAAGATGCAAATGCCAAATACCAACATAAAGCTCTGCAAATTTATTCACAAGTTAGTCAAATAAAGTATTTCTCATTAACACGCGGGACATTATCGTTGCCATCGTTTTTTTTTTTGTTTTTTTGTTTTGTTTTTTTTATATAATATTCGTTTGTTTAGCAATTCAAGAAACGGAAGTGACGTTTTTGGAAGGCGGCCATTGTATTTTACCGAGAGGAAATGCGTGTACGAAAGAAATAATATTTCTTATGGAATCGTGACAGACCAATATTACAGATTAATGAACATTTCATTCCAAGCTTTAGTGTGACAGACTGCTTCCCTACTGACTGTTACATGGTCGTCTCAAATAGTTAATGCTATTCCGAGCAGGTGCGCGACAGAACAACCAAGTAATTTTAAAATTACATGCGGCAGACGACTTTTTCTACCCTTCTTTGTCACAAATAAAGCATACAACCACTGAAGTGATAGGGTCTACTGTGATAGGATCCAGATTTATAAGAAACAACATGGAGGAGAGTTTGGCAGAAAGATTTTTTTCACATTACATTAAAATATATGCATGTTGGTACAGCCGGGGTGGCAGGAAGCATGAGGGGAAATTTTTAAAGCAATCGGTACGACGAAAAGGGCTTATTTGAACAGAAAATCTTCTAACATCTAGTGATTTCTACAATGAGATGGTGGTATTTTTATGCGTTGTTCTCTTGTCATATCTGACTCTTTGTGTGGCAAGCAAGGACGTGTCAGCCACAGAACCGCACATCAATAGATTAAGGTTAACAATCTTGGTTCGGCACATGGGGTTCAACAATTCTTTTGCGTTTTCTGAGTAAAACTTTCCTTGACTTCGTATTAAATTTCGGGACCTTTCTACTGCTATTCTTTAGAAGGAAGCAGACTTTTTTTTTATTACATTTTCAGTCCAGCAAAGCACAGTGCCACTTTGATGTAGCGGGCTACTATCCGGGACATAATTTGTAGGAGTACTAGATAGGGAGTTGAGCAGCAAGATGTTTGTTTGCGTAACACTTGAACTTTTGCATGTCATTACAGTCAGAGGAACAGGAACCCGGAACGGAATTCCAAAGACTAACAATACTAGCGAATAAACTATTAGAGTAGAAGGCTGTTTTACACCTGGTGGTTTCTACTGTGTAAGGGTGGAATTTTGCTGCTTGTCGGGTTTATCGTATCGTTGAAGGGATACAAGAACGTAGTTCATCAGAGCGCCTACAATTAAAATACTTTTAAAACAGACAGAGGGAGGCATAGCAATTCTGTTTGCGTTTTGGCGCACAGATGAAAAAAAATGAATCATATTTTTAAATGGGGGTAGCCTGTCTAGTTGTTCTGGTAAATGTTTAATATGGCAATTTTTTAAACTGCGGCGAATTATCTCCGTTGTAATGTTTTCTACAAATGGGAATTTTTCCAAAAAATAGATAAAAAATTTTGCAGTGATTGTAGTGCGTCAATTTTTGCTCTGAAAGCTGAAGCTGATTATGTTGTAGACAATAAGAAAGCAGCTTAGTCGTAATGTCTTCCGAACGTTCTTCTATTTTTTCTTCTTCATCTTCTTCTTTTCTTACTTCTTCTTCTTATTCTTTTTCTCCTCCTCCTCCCCTTTAATCTATTCTTCATTTTTCTTCTGCTTGTACATCTATTTATTTTTATTTTTATTCTTTTTCTTCTTCTACATCTATTCTTTTTCTTTTTTTCTTCTTTTTACAACTATTCCTCTTCTTCTTTTTCTTCATCTACGTCTAATCTTACTTCTTCTTTTTCTACATCTATTCTTCTTTTTCTTCTTCTTATTTTCTTCTTCTATATTTATTTTCCTTCCTTTTCGTCCATATCTATTCTTTTTTTTCTTTTTCTTCTTCTTGTTCTTTTTCTTTTTCTGTATCTATTCATCTTATTATTATTCTGCATCTCTTCTTCTTTTTCTTTTTCATTTACATTTCTTCTTGTTCTTCTTCTTCTACTTCTACTTTTTTTCATCTTTTCTTCTATTTCTACTTCTACGTTTATTCTTTTTATGGTTTTTCTTCTTCTTCATCTTCTTCTATATCTAATCTTCTTCTTCTTCTTCTTCTTCTTCTTCCCGTCCCAATTTTTAATCTCTAGTCCTCCCCCTCTGTGCTAATTGAAACACCCGTTCTATTCTGGTCATTTGAACTCGCTAATGGAAGGTTACCATGGTGAAATGGAAAACGACGTGTGTGTCAAGGGCATATCGATTCGTTTCAATTGCATAAACGTCCGCCTTTCTGACGTAATGTAGTGTACACAGTTATTACAAACTATAAATGGTACCTAAAGAGGTGTGGGAATATAAAAATGTACGTGACACTCAATACGTCAGAGATTACTCATGACGGAAGTTTTTAGAACTACATGCTTTGATGTAGGGGTTACTATCAGGGACATAAGCTACAGTAGTACTATGTAGGGAGTTGGGAAGCAAGATGTCAGTTCACGTTACATTTGAGCTTCTGCATGTAAGTACAGTTGGGGAAGCAGGGACCCGAAAGGGAATTCAAAGTCTAGCAGTTCTGGGAAAGAAACTACTGGAGTAGAAAGCTCTCTTACATCTAGGGATCTCTACTGTGTAGGGGTGGGATTTAGGTGCTTGTCGGGTTTGTCGAGGGTATTCACGTCAAGAGAGTACGAGTGCTTGCATTCACTATTAAAATACTTGTAGCATTATTATTATTATTATTATTATTATTATTATTAATAATAATAATAATAATAATAATAATAATAATAATAATAATAATAATGCTACAAGTATTTTAATAGTGAATGAAGCTTTCACGCGGTCATCAAAGATCTCTCCTTGAAACCGGCCTGTAGTGTTCCCGGGAAGCTGAGTGATAACAAGTCTCCCCAGATCGCCAGCATCCTCCATGTCTTTCGATAGTATTAGCTTTATCGCTACTGCTGCTTACCATTGATTTCTCGTTGGCAGCGGCTATTGGTCTTCACTTGAATTTGAGTGGCAATAAGCCTGCCCAAGGTTCTAGTTCTGCAGCAGTCCATCTGGCCCGCGGCTGTTGCTCACGTGTTTCAGTCCCCACACTCAAGAGCTTTCCTTAATATTTCAGCTGTTTTCATTAATGTTGTTTTCCCAATCATTCCTTCCATTCCAATTCCTCATATTTTTTTTCAAAGTTTTTTCGGGATTGTTCCTAGTGCTCCTACTATTATAGGTATTATTTGGATTTTCTTCATCTTCCATATCCCTTTCAGCTCTCTTGCTAGCTCTGTGTATTTGCTCCGTTTCTGTGCGTTCGCAATGCAGTTGCTTGCATAATTCCCAGTGTACTACCCTTCCCACTTGGTCGTTTCTATTCTTGTATTCTTTTTGCGCCAGTTTGCTGCATTCACTTTTTATATAGTTTATCGTTTCGTCTCTTTGTCCACAGAGTCTGGATTTGCTGTTTTCTTGTGTGTTGTCTATCTTTGCTTTGATGTGGTTGGTTCTTATCGAGTTATCTTGTGCTGCGGTTATCAGGGATTCAGTCTCTCGGCTTATGTGTCCTTTCCGCATCCATGTCCAAGTGTTTTCGTTATTTTCATCTTTTGTCATCCTAATGAATCTTCCATGCAGTTGTTTATCTTCACATTTTTCTGTTCTCGTCTTCTCCTTTATCTTTCTGTTTTGTCAATTTTTTCGACTTTTTCAGTGTCTCTCCCTGCCATGAGTATGATTTCCGTGTTTTGCGTTATGTAGTTTTCTAATTGTTTTTTTTTTTTTTTTTTTATGCACACAGTTTTCTATACAAACTAGTCCTCTCCCGCCGTCTTTCCATTTTCACGTATAGTCGGTCAACATCGTCCTTTGGGTGTAGTGCATTGTGCATTGTGCATGTTCATGAGTTTCCTGGTCTTCTGATCGAAGTCTCGGTTCTTCTTTGGTCCACGCTATGAACGGCCCTGAGTATTTTACTATGATACTGCCCTTTTATTAGGTTTCTGCTAGACAATTTTGTTTCCAGAGGTTTTCTTGTTGTCCTGAGGTATTCCTTTCCGATCCTCTCTTTTATTTCTGTGGCTTTGATGGTGTCTGTTTCCAGTACTCTCAGGTATTTAGAGCTGTCTTGTCCCCTTAGGGCACTCATCTCCGTTTTGGTTAGGTAGTTCCATGTCTTTTGTTGTCTCCAGTTTTCCCTTTCTAGTAGTGCGCATTTTTTCATACTAAACTCCATTTGGATATCCTGGCTGAAAATCCTGATAGTGTTTATTAGTGTCTTTACAAAAAGTTTCAGGTCGTCAATGTAAATATGGTTCTTTTTTTCTCTGTATTAAAGAACTTGTATCCAGCTTGGCACTTTCTCAATATATTGTTCAGGGGCATCATGGTTACGATGAACAGCAATGGTGATGGTGAGTCTCCTTGATAGATGCTTCTTTGTATGTTAATTTATTTTATTATTATTAGTAGTAGTAGTAGTAGTAGTAGTAGTAGTAGTAGTAGTAGTAGTAGTAGTAGTAGTAGTCACTCACAAGGACTTTTACAGTTCAGCATTAAAGATTCCTCTTTGACAACAAACTGTGGTGTACCCTGGAGTTTGAGTGACAACAAGTTTTCACAGTTTTCGAGTACTCTCCACCTCTTGATAATATTTGTAAATTAATTTGCGTTATCTCAACAGCCACTTATCATTGATTTCTCAATGGACTCAACCATTGGTCTTCACTGCAATTAGGGTGGCCATAAGCTTCCCCAAAGTTCCCGTGCTCTTCGCAGTCATCCATTATTATTATTATTATTATTATTATTATTATTATTATTATTATTATTATTATTATGATTACTGTTATTATTATTATTATTATTGTTATTATTATTATTTTGATAATTATTATTATTATTATTATTATTGTTATTATTATTATGATTATTGTTATTATTATTATTTTGATTATTATTATTATTATTATTATTATTATTATTATTTTGTATTATTATTATTATTATTGTTAATATGATTATTATGATTATTATTATGAGTATTACTATTATTATTATTATTATTGTTATTATTATGGTTATTATTATAATTATTATTATCATTATTATTATTATTGTTATTATTATTATTATTGTTATTATTATTATTATTATTATTATTATTATTATTATTATTAGTAGTAGTAGTAGTAGTAGTAGTAGTAGTAGTAGTAGTAGTAGTAGTAGTAGTAGTAGTAGTATATTTCTGTCTGTTTTCCATTTTTAAAGAAGAAAAATTGAAACTAATTAAAACGACAAGAAAAAGTAAAGGAGAAGATAAAAAGAAAATGAATAGGAAAAAGGGGGAAAATAAAGAAAGAACAAAAAACATTAAAAAAAGAAAAAAGAAAATGATTAGAAAGTAAGAAAAAAGCTATTCATATAAACACTAGAAGAGAAAAAGGAAAAAGGAAAAATTAAAAGAAAAAAAGATAAAAATGAATAATTGAACACCTCTAGAAAGAATAAAGAGAAGATATTAACCAGATTACGGCATATCAACACCTTTCGGGTTATTTACTGCCAAATCCAGTAATTTGGAGAAACAATATATGTTTCAAATTCTTTAAATTGTTTAATCTGATTGTTTTGTTTTACAGCATATTTTTTTACTCCATTAATTTTAAGAAAAATATATGTTTCATGTGTATTAGAAAGTAAGAAAGTAAGAAAAAAGCTATTCATATAAACACTAGAAGAGAAAAAGGAAAAGAAAGAAAGATAAAAGGGAAAATGATAGAAAGGTGGAAACGTAAAATAAGATGGAAAGGTTTATAAATATTGTGAGGAAAATTAAAAAGGAAGAAAAAGAGATAGAATGAGTAAAAAAGAAACTAGAAGAAAAAGAAGACGAAGAAACTAGAAGAAAAAGAAGAAGAAGAAACTAGAAAGAAGGAAAAATAAAAGAAGTATAAGCGTATAAGGAAAATTAAAAAGGAAGAAAAAGAGATAGTATGGGCAAAAAAAGAAAATAGAAGAAAAACAAAAAAAATAACAGAATGAAATAAGAAAATAAGTAAAATCGCCGAAAATGTAAGAAAAATGCTTATAAATATTATAAGAAAAAAGGAACAGAAAGTTTAGAAGTAAAAGAAAAGGCGAAAAAGAAAAAAGAAGAAAATAAAAAAAGAAAAATGGAGAAAAAGCATATAAACATTAAAATAAAAAATAAGTAAAAAATACATCAAGACGAATACGAAGAAAAGAAAGAAAAAAGAAAGTGAGAAAAAGAAAGGAAGGAAATGTGTATAAATATTCGAAAAAATATAAAAAAGAAAAATAGAAAAAAGAAAAAATAACAGAAGTATTAAGAAGGAAATAAGAAAATACGTTAATTAAGACAACAAAATCAGCGAAAAAATTTTTTTGAATGTGCTTATTATTATTATAAAAAAAGGAACAGAATGTTTAGAAGTAAAAGAAAAGGCGAAAAAGAACAAAGGATATAAACATTAAAATAAAAATAAGAAAAGACGTAAATTAACACGGTGATGAAAAAATAGAAGAAAAAAGTAAGGAAATATTAGAATAAAAATAAAAAGAAGAAAATAGAAAAGGAAAAAAGAAAAATGGAGAAAATGCATATAAACATTAAAATAATAATAAGTAAAAATAAATTATGATGAATATGTGAATAAATATCACCGAAAAAAAGAAAAGAAAGAAAATAGGAAGTGAGAAAAAGAAAGGAAGAAAATAAATATTAGAAAAAAAACAAAAAAAGAAGAAAAATAGAAACAAGAAAAAAAAACAGGAGTAAAAGCGTATAAAGAAGGAAATAATAAAATACGTAAATAAGGACAACGAAATCGGCGAAAAATTTAAGAAAAATGCTTTAAAATATTATAAGAAAAAAAGAAACAGAAAGTTAAGGAGAAAAAGAGGAAAAACATTAACTTTTAAAAAAAAAATAAGAAAATACGTAAATTAAGACGGAGATGTGCATAAACATCGGTGAAAAAAATGGAAAATTAAAAGTAAGGAAGAAAACGCTTTAAAAAATAAAAAGAAAAAGAAGAAAATAGTAAAGAAAAAAAGAAAAATGGAGAAAAAGCATATAAAAATTACAATAATAATAAGTAAAAATAAATTATGATGAATATGCGAATAAATATTACCGAAAAAAAGAAAAGAAAGTACAAAGAAAGTGAGAAAAAGAAAGGACGAAAATATTAGAAAAAACATAAAAAGGATTTTAAAAAATTAGAAAAAATAAAATAAGACAGATATGTGTATAAATATCGACGAAAAAAAAAGAAAATTGAAAAAAGAGAAAAGAAATAAAAAGAAAATAGGAAAAACGAAAGGTATATAAACATTAAAATTAATATAAGAAAAACAAGGACATGTGCATAAATATCGACAAAAAAAGAAAGGAAGAAAAGAGGGAAAAATAGAAAGAAAATACGTAAAAATATTAGAAAAACAAAGAAAAGAGAAAAAGAAGAAAAAGCATATAAACATTAAAATTTTAGAAAGGGTAAAATAAGACGCATATGTGTATGAATATCATCGACAAAAAGAAAGTAGAAAAAGAGAAAAGAAAGAAAGAAAAAAGAAAGAAATACTAGAAAAAAAGAAAAAGAAGAAATCGAAGAACATTAAAAGAGAAAAATAAGAAAAGGATACAAATATTAAAAGGAAAAAAGTAAGATAAGGCTAATATGCGTATAAATACCGACGAAAAAAAAAATAAAGTAAAAAAGAAAGAGAAAAGAAATGAAGAAAAAGGAAAATTCGTATTTATATTAGAAAATAAAAAAGAAAGAGAATACAAATATAAGTAAAATGATCCTAATGTGTGTATAAATGTCGAAAACTAAAAAAGAAAAAACGAAAAAAGAATCAAAGAAGGGAAAAGAAAATGAAAAAAACCCAAATAATACGAATATTAAAGAAAAAAGGAAGAAAATTATAAAAGTCAGAAAAAGAAAATAAGAGAAAGAAAATGTGCTGACATATAAATATTAGAAAAAAAGAAGTTGAAAACAAAAACGAAAATGACGATTATGTATATAATAAATATTTAAAGGAGAAAAGTAAAATAAGACAAATATGTGTATAAATACCGACGAAAAAAATAAAGTAAAAAGGAAATTTCGTATTTATATTAGAAAATAAAAACGAAAAAAAGAAAAAAGAAGTAGAAAAACAAAAAACAAAACACAAAAAGCAGTAGAAAACGAAAATGATAACTGTATTAGAAATATAAGAAAAATCGAAAAAGTAGAAAAACAGAAAAAATAAAAAGAAAAGAAAAATTAAGTAGAAAAACAAAAAGCAAAACAAGAAAAACAGAAAAAAAAGAAAAGAAAAACAAAAAAGTAAAAAGTAGAAAAAAGAAGTAGAAAAACAAACAAAGAAAAGAAGAAACAAAACAAGAAAAGAAGAAAAAACAAAAAGTAGAAAAAAGAAGTAGAAAACAAAAAAGAAAAGAAAAAACAAAAAAGAAAAGAAGCAAAAAAACAGAAGAAGAAAAAAAGAAGTAGAAAACAAAAAAGAAAAGAAAAGAAAAACAAAAAAGAAAGGAAGCAAAAAAAACAAAAAGTAGAAAAAAGAAGTAGAAAACAAAAAAGAAAAAGAAAAGAAGAAATAAAAAAGTAGAAAAACAAAAAAGAAAAGACGAAACAAAAAAGAAAAGAAGAAAAAGCAAAAAGTAGAAAAAAGTAGAAAAACAAAAAAAAGAAGAAAAAGAACAAAAAAGAAAAGAAGCAAAAAAAGTAGAAAAAAGTAGAAAAACAAAAAAGAAAAGGAAAAGGAGAAACAAAAAAGAAGTAGAAAAACAAAAAAAGAAAAGAAAGAACAAAAAAGAAAAGAAGCAAAAAAAAGTAGAAAAAAAGTAGAAAAACAAAAAAAGAAAAAGAAAAGAAGAAACAAAAAAGGAGTAAACAACAAAAAAGAACAGAATAAACAAAAAAGAAAAGAAGACAAAGCAAACAGTAGAAAAAAGAAATAGAAAATAAAAAGAAAATTAAAAAATAAAAAAGTGAAAAAGTAGAAAAAGAAGTAGAAAAACAAAAAAAGAAAAGAAGAAAAAACAAAAAGTAGAAAAAAAAGTAGAAAAAGAAAAAAGAAAAGAAGAAACAAAAAAGAGGAAGTAGGAAAACAAAAAAAGAAAAAGAAACAAAAAAGAAGAAGACTATGCGTATAAACATTTGAGTTTTCTTTTAGTTTGTCCCGATGAAAAATTACTTCTCATTAATAAGGAATGCATGTGGGAATTTCCATGTAAAACTGCAAAAGATGTATTGCATGGCCCAAGGATGTTTGCAACGGACTAAGTAAACCGGAATTAATACACAATTAGGCGTATTCGAAACATTGGTGCAAATTCCCATAATTCAAGGATCTCCAAATGGAACCTTCCCTCCAAAACACTAAGCGCTTTCGGAACATTTTCATTTCTGCGCGCTCCTTTTACCATGGCAACTGTGTGTAATTGCTCGCAAATATTTGCATATTTCATTTCTTGCATTTATCAAGGGTTCAAAACGTGTGTATTATCTCGCTACTATTGTATAAAAAGGACTCTGATATGTGTGTGTGTGTGTGTGTGTGTGTGTGTGTGTGTGTGTGTGTGTGTGTGTGAAGACAAACGGATAGAAAAACCTTTCTTTGAACACTGCCACGAATTCCAAATCCAAGTTTTCCGCGTACTTATTAAGCCAATCTTACTCTATGGATCTGAAACTTGGAGTCTTTCAGCAAAACAACAGTGTCGTTTGGATGGATGTTACACAAGTCTTTTTAGAAGAGTGCTCAATCTCTCATAGTGAAACCACCCAACTCTAGAAATGATATATGGAGACTTGCCGACAGTATCAACCCCAGTTTGCAAGAGACGTGCTCAGTTTTCTGGGCATTGCGCACGTGCCAGAGATGAACTTGTTTTATCATTTGTACTGTGGATGCATCCATCATCTCACAATCGATCGCGAAAGTTAACTTTTCCAGATAGGATACAATGAGATACATTTATCTCCAATGAAGATTTGTTAGGTGCTATGACGGATAGGGAATACTGGAAGGGTGTAGTGAGTTTTATCTCGGCTGGGGCCGCATGATGATGATGATGATGATGATGATGATGATGATGATGATGATGATGATGATGATATGTGTGTGTATGTGTACGCGCGTGTCCGTACTCATAGACTCGAAAACAGTGTCCTAAGAAAGGTCGTATGTGCTTGACAGTGTTTTAAGAAAAGTTTTGTATCGGAATGTCTTCGATAAGTATCAATAATCCAAATAATCCGATGGAAGAAGGAACAGACGATTTTCACCAAAGTTAACACTATACGCAGCCTATTTTGATGTATTTTCAAACAAGTTTTCGTTATAATACCTTTACTTTATATATTATTTTAAAAAAGCGTTTTTAGCTCTATGCAATCGTTTCAATTAAACCCGTTTTAAAACAAATATGTCTTCTTTACAGAACGTTGAATATAAGATGGGGAAAAAAAGCAAATTCGCACAATTTTCTTATTTCAATTCAATCTAGGCTGAAAAGCTGCTGAAACAGTTCGCGATATCAAGGAAGCATTTGGTCCAGAAATCATTACTGAACGCACAGCACAATGGTGGTTTAAGAAATTTCGTGGCGGCGATGAGAGTCTTGAAGATGATGACCGTATTGCTCGGCCATCAGATGTTAACAGCGATAAATAAGAAGCCTTAGTCGGAGCCAATTAATGAACAGCTGTCTGAGAACTTGCTTCTGAATTAGACGTAACGTATACAACGATTTCACACTATTTGAGAGAGATAGGAGAGACAAAAATACCCTTGAGAAATGGGTGACTCACAAACGACTCATCTCTCCACCGGGATGTGACTTGCAATGAAAATTGGGTTCTTTACGACAAACTGGCAATGCTCAGCTCAGTGGTTATTAATGCCAACGAAATTCCACGACACTTCCCGAAGCTTATGCAACTCAACTAGATCATGCTGACTGTTTGGTAATCTGCGACTGGTCTAATTATTTAGGTTTTTTTTGTTGTTTTTTTTGTTGTTGTTGTTGTTGTTAATGTAGACGAAATCCTTACCGCAGAGAAGTACTATTAATGTTACATGATAAGGGCTGTGCCCTTTTCATGTAAGTATGAAAATAGAGAGATTTAGTTAAAATGAAAATGAAATAGAATAGACGAAATTCGAACCTCGTAATTTAAGTTTAGAAATAGATTACGAGAGAGAATTAGCAAATGGAATGTAAAAACAAACCATTGTTTAGCTAAGAGATAAAATAGTTTCAAGAAAAGAATGTGCATTGTCAATTCTGTTATGAAATTCAATTGAAGAATGCAACTATAAGATAATTTAATAAACATGTTTTTAACATATTGGAAATATAGGTTACTGCGAATATAGGTTAAAATTCCTTTTGTAAACAAAGGAAAATGTTTTGGACACGCATTTCCAGAACACGTGAAAGAAGACACATGTTTTAACATGTGTATGACGTCATGGAAAATGGGAAGTTCTCGATATAGTTAGAAACTTTAGAGTTAAGCGGAGGGAGTCTGAGAGAGAGCCTGAGGACGAGAGACGACAGTCTGGAGTCGAGAGATGGGAGTCGAACGTCTGGAAGCGAGACGGTCACCTTTGAAACATAGAATGTAAAAGTTTGAATTCTTGACTAAGAAAACCACGACCGGTCGGAGAAGAAATAAACCCATCATATGTTTTTATAAACGTCATCTTTGTGTTGTAATTCTACCAAAAGGTAAAGTGATTATATGTCTTATATATCATGTGTTTTAAAATGTCTTTATATGAATCTCTTACTAAGACTCTAAGACTCACTTTTAATAAGACTCTCTAAGACTCACTTTTAATAAGACTCTCTAAGACTCACTTTTAATAAGACTTCCTAACAACGAACAATAACAAACAACAATAACAGGAACAACAAGAACAATAACAAGAACAACAATAATGATAATAACTATATGACATTAACAAATGGATGAAATACATCAGAAACTTCGACAAAAACACCCAGAATTATTCAACAGAAAAAGCCCAATTCTCCTCCATAACAATGCCGAAACGCACGTTGCTAAACCGATCAACCAGCAGATCGAATTCGTCTCCGAAACTCTGCCTCATCCAACATACTCCCCAGACTTCTCACCAAACGACTACCACTTTTTCAAGCATCTCAACCACTTTTTGAGTGAGAAATGCTTCAAAAACTTGAGTAATATCAAAAATGCTTTCAACGATTTAATCGCCACCAGAACGCAAGAGTTTTACTTTACTGGCATTAATACACTTGTTATTGTTGGCAAAAGTGTGCTGATTCTGATGGCGCTTCGATAAATAATGTATTGTTTGGGCCAAGATATGTTCATCTGAATTCAAAAGTTAAAACCGCAAGAACTTTCATATATATATATATATGAGATAAATAAATGTGGTATTATATTGAAAAATACATTTGAATAAATAAATAAGTTATTAAATAAATAAGTAAATAAATGTGGTATTATATTGAAAAATACATTTGAACAAATAAATAAACAAGTTATTAAATAAATATATAAATAAATGTGGTATTATATTGAAAAATACATTTGAATAAATAAACAAGGTAATAAATAAATAAATAAATACATATGGTATTATATTGAAAAATACATTTGAATAAATGAACAAGGTATTAAATAAATAAGTAAATAAATCTGGTATTATATTGAAAAATATATAATAAAAATTACAATTAAATTTACCAAAATGATCCAAGATGGTAAAATTAAAGTATATTATAAATATTAAAGAAATAATATTTATAAAGTTATCTCAGCCAGATGTA
>NC_136523.1:21892161-21922161 GCF_053919585.1 Euprymna scolopes
CTTTGGGTTGTAAGCTTCTCCTTTCTTTCTCCAAACGTAAGAAGCATCCATATGGCCAAACAATTCAATTTTTGTTTCGTCAGTCCACAAAATACTTGAGAAAACGGACTCTGGAGAATTCACATGGGCCCTAGCAAACTTTAGACGTGCTGCAAGGTGTTTTCCGGTGTGCAATGGAGTCCTTCTTGGTCTTCTTCCTTTCAGACCATTTTTATGCAGAGTCCTTTGCAATGTTTGCCTTGATATTTTTATGCCAGAAGACTCCAGATTTTCTAAAATGTCCTTAGTAGTGGTGGTTGGATTTGCATTAACACTTCTTACAATATTCCTGGTGGCTCTAGCAGACAGTTTCCTTTTCCTTCCTCTACCAATCAAGTTGTTTGTTGTGTGGTGGCTCTGGAATTTTTTGATGATGCTCTGTACTGTTGCTGTAGGGACCTCAAATTTCTTGGAAATTGACTTGTAACCTAAACCATCCTTATGTGAATTCACAATTTTAGTCCTAAGATCATTACTAAGCTCTTTTTTCTTCCCCATTCTAATAATTTTTATTCTTTTATTGGTTTTCAGTTGATATCATTTTAATTTCTGAAAAATGCAAAAAACGAAATGAAATTAATCAAAGGTTGTATAAAAGCATTCAAAATAAGAATCAAACAGGAAACAAACAGTCAGAAACTCGATTAATACTGAAAAAATAAGGGGGTATGATTATTTTTGAACATTGCAGATTTTATAAATAGCTGTATATTTCTTTTATCACAAGTATCCCGAGATTTTAAAATGACGAAAATGATCAGAAGAGGTTTATTAAGAATATGGATCAATATGGACGTAAACAATAAATTCTTACAAAGTTACACCTAATAAACTCAATTTTCAAGGGGGGGTATGAATAATATCGGGCACAAGTGTATATATATATATATATATATATGTGTGTGTGTGTGTGTGTGTGTGTTTGTACGTTAGTGTTAGTTTATTTTTAGTTACTGACAACTGACAATGGCTGATTCAGCAACGTACCTGCTGGCTGGTGCGTTTTAAATCGCCGTTTTAGTTTCGATTCCACTTGATGGCACCCAACTCATATTTTGTTTTTTAGATTTTGAAATTACAACAATATATTGGGTACAATATATTGTTAAATACTCGATAGATAATTGACTCGATAATACTAAATAAGGCATCTACGAAAATTAAAAGTATTTTATGATCGGCCAACGCCGGGTGCATCCTGCTCGTCGTTAATATAAGAAATATATATATATATATATATATATATATATATATATATATATACGTTTTATTTTTTATTATCGTATCTTTCTGTTAAGTTACATTATTGTTTCGGCTACACGGCCGTTTTTTGGGGGGGGGCGTCTGTAGCGTCCTCAGACTTTTACAGAAACCGTTTCTGTAAAAGTCTGAGGACGCTACAGACGGCAAAAAAAAAAACGGCCGTGTAGCCGAAACAATAATGTAACTTAACAGAAAGATACGGTAATAAAAAATAAAACGCATATTTGCTCTACAACAGTATTGAGCACTTTCTTCAGTTTTTATTAATTACCATCTCCACTATATATATATATAATGTTCAGACAGTGTAAGAGAATTATATATTTCCACGGCCGAACCAACGTCGTAGCCCACAAGAGCCAAGAAAGCCAACAAACCGGAAGTTCAAGGCTCGAGTTTAGCCCTTATTTGGGCTCATCAGTTAGACACATCCGGACTCGGGATTTGAAACCCGAGCTTCTTGCATGCTAGACGAGCACGCTACCAATTGAGCAAACACGCCACACACACAAGAATGTCTATTAACTTACACAAATCAAGCAACCCGCGGCACAGATCCGACAGTGGAAAGAACCTACCTCATATCGAACAAGGGAGGAGGTATCAAACCAGCTTTAACCCAAAATTCTATTACTGATTGCTCGCTAGGTTAGCTTGTCGGTGTGATATCGTCCTTTCGATTATATAAATTCCTACTGGTGAGACGACGGTTTGGACTTCCACTTTGTTGGCTTTCTTGGCTCTTGTGGGCTGCGACGTTGGTTCGGCTGTGGAAATAATTATATATATACATATATATATATATATATATATATATATATATATATATATATATATATATATAAGTTAGAAAAGCATTTCATCCAAGGCATGAAAATTGTTAAACAAAATGTTTTAATATAGGTTTTAAAAATAAAGGTACAAGATTCAATTTGAAATTTATTTATCTTCAAAGTGCACTTTTATAAATTTTGCAAATTAAGGTATAAAAAAAATATCGTTAATTGCTAGATGAAAGATAATGTTTTTAAATTGCAACAAAATGTACATTGCATAAAATAAATCCAAGATATTTTTTTATTCAATTTAAATTAAATTTTTATATCTTACTTTGTAAAATTTTTAAAAGTGCACTTTGAAGATAAATAAATTTCAAATTGAATATTGTACCTTTATTTTTAAAGCCTATAGTAAAAACATTTTGTTTAACAATTTTCATGCCTTGGATGAAATGCTTTTCTAACTTGTATCTTATCTTTTTTAAGATTATATTTAAAAACTCTCCTCTCTATTTCAGTTTGTATTTCCCCTCACACCACAACTCATTTTCGCAACCCCCTCTTTGTATTATTACAGGTCTGAATATTCTCTCTGTTTCAGTTTGTATTTCTCCTCACACCACAACTCATTTTTTGCAACCCCCTCTTTGTTATACAGGCATGGATAATGAGAAAATCTTATTTTTTTAAATAAAAACTTTAAAATAACTTTTTTAGATTAATTTTTTTAAAACTTTTTTCAGAATAGAAAATCTGTAAAATTTAATAAGGAACATATTTCGTATAAGTTTCATTAACAAATATTCAGTACATAACGAGAAAAATAGAGATGACAATTTCAAAAGGACTGTATAACTAGTTACGGTCAATAGTAGTCCTCGCCAGCGAAAGTCTTCGTTATTGTTATTCTATTATTATTATTATTATTATTATTATTATTATTATTATTATTATTATTATTATTATTTAAAATATTTTGTGTCCTGCTCTTTCGCGCGAGGACTAATATTTAAAAGTACTCTCACTTGAACTGTTATCAGAGTCATCAATTTTTTACATATATATATATATATATATGTGTGCGTGTGTGTGTGTATGTGTGTGTTGTTGTGTGTATGTGTGTGTGTATAAAAGAAAAAAATTAGTGACTCCTGAAGCTTGAACCTTTTTTATGATCTACGGATTCACCCTCAAACCCACGGTTCGAATTTTTGTAATGCAGAGCCAACCCTCTTTTCCTTAGCAGACAAAAAGAAGAATGTTTTCAACACTCGAAGAAGGTCGCAGCGACCGAAACGTTGTGCTAATAACACCCGATATGAGAATAATAGTCTGGTTGGTTGGTCGTTTTTGTTTTACGGAATATCAACCCTTTTCGGGTTATTTAATGCTGAATCCAAAGATTTTGAAGAAAATTTTTTTTAATATTTGTTGTTTTCACGTCGGTTTCTATTTAACCCATAGTTGGGACTCTAACAGATACTACCACTCCGGGTCAGACTGGACCTGGAAGCAATGGTAATTAAAGGGTGGCTCCACACTCCCCAAAGTCCACAAGCTGGGGCCTCACCACTGGATATAGTTTAAGGTCATATCCAGGACCCCCATTGAGGGAATTTTACCCTCTTCAGGGGGCAGTCGGCGTATTCTAATGCCCCACCGACTAGGCCAATAATAGTTTGATTAATCAACATAACACAAGCAATTCACTTCTTGTAAATATAACGAAAATACTCGAACTGAGATCGAAACCGAAATCTTAAGACAATAAGTGAAGTGCGGTGATAATTACGCCATTTTGACACGGTCTTCATAAATGGTTTTCAATCTACTTTTTCTTAACAAAATGTGAACGATTCGCGCATGCGCAGTCGTGAAACAGTTAGCGAACATATATACTTCCGACGGTCTCCCCCTATCAATTTTACAATTCTTACCCTTTAGCAGCCCTATTTCCGGATGAAAACCGATAAAAAAAAGTTTTCCACGTGTCTCAAGACCCTATATACCAAATTCCAAATCTGTAGATCAAAAATTCGTTGAGTATATAGGTTGAGAAGTGTCTTCACACACAATTTCTAACTTTTATAAATATATAGATATGCGTGTGTGTGCGTTTGTGTGTGTGTGGGGGGGGGTCTGCCTGTGTGTTTTTTATTGTCTTTTGTGTGTATGTACTTGTGTGTGTCTCTGTGTGTCTGTGGTGTGTGTGTGGGGGGGGGGTGATGGTGAGAGAAGTTGCGAAAGGGAGGGAGAGGGAGAGAGAGATAAAATCCGCCATTTACATATATAGAAAACCAGATCGATAGATCGATAATTCCTTTAAGTTTCTGTTCCCTATTGAAGCTGAAAAACTGTATTTCAAGCAAAATCGTTGTCTGAGCATCCGTGATGATCGGTCCGGGAAATTCTGCACTTCTTTCCGAAAAGACTGAAAAGTTTTCGAGACCAAAGCCTCCTACCGTCGCGACGGGGTTTCCCTTCTCGAATTCAACGAGAAGAATGGATAACTTTCGCGCGAAGCATTCACGCGAGGCAAATCATCTCGAAGAGCTTAAATATTCCAAAAGACTTTTCCTGAATAAACTTATAGTCAGAGAAATATCGAATCGACTGACAAACATTTATGTAAATCGAAAACTTGATAGCCGGTTAAAAACGGTCAAAATTTACTAAGAATGGATGCTTTATGCCAAACATCTAGAGTAAATGTAGTATTGTATTGACAAATGGATAAAAAATATAAAGAAATTAATAAGGATAAAAATGTGGTATTGCATTGACAAATCAATATTAAAGAAATAAAGTAATAAATAATTGTGATATAGTACTTACAAATCCATATAAATAATTAAATAAATGTGGTATTATATAAAAAATACATTTAAATAAAGGAACAAGGTACTAACTAAAAAAATAAATAAATGTGGTATTATATTAAAAAATACATTTTAATAAATAAATAAACACGTTATTAAATAAATAAATGAACAAATGTGGTATTATATAGAAAAATACATTTTAATAAATAAACGAGGTATTAAATAAATAAAGAAATAAATAAATGTGGTATTATATTGAAAAATATATTTGAATAAATAAACAAGGTATTGAATAAGTAAATAAATGTGGTATTATATTGAAAAATACATTTGAATAAAGGAACAAGGTATTAACGAAATAAATAAATGTGGTATTATATTGAAAATACATTTGAATAAAGGAACAAGGTATTAACTAAATAAATAAATGTGGTATTATATTGAAAATACATTTGAATAAAGGAACAAGGTATTAACTAAATAAAAAAATGTGGTATTATATTGAAAATACATTTGAATAAAGGAACAAGGTATTAACTAAATAAATAAATGTGGTATTATATTGAAAATAAATTTGAATAAAGGAACAAGGTATTAACTAAATAAATAAATGTGGTATTATATTGAAAAATACATTTGAATAAAGGAACAAGGTATTAACTAAATAAATAAATGTGGTATTATATTGAAAATACATTTGAATCAATAAACAAGTTATTAAATAAATCAATGAATAAATGTGGTATTATATTGACAAATACATTTGAATAAATAAACAAGGTATTAAATAAAGAAATAAACACATAAATGTGCTATTATATTGAAAAATACATTTGAATATATAAACAAGGTATTCAATAAGTAAATAAATGTGGTATTATATTGAAAAATACATTTTAATTAATAAACGAGTTATTAAATAAAAAAATCAAGAAATGTGGCATTATATTGAAAAATACATTTAAATAAATAAATAAGTTATTAAATGAATCAATAAATAAATGTGGTATTATATTGAAAAATACATTTGAATAAATAAACAAGGTATTAAATAAATAAGTAAATAAATGTAGTATTATATTGAAAAATACATTTGACCAAATAAACAAGGAATTAAATAAATAAGTAAATAAATGTGGTATTATATTGAAAAATATATTTTAATAAATAAATAAGTTATTAAATGAATCAATAAATAAATGTGGTATTATATTGAAAAATACATTTAAATAAATAAACAAGGTATTAAATAAATAAGTAAATAAATGTGGTATTATATTGAAAAATACATTTGAATAACTAAACAAGGTATTAAATAAGTAAATAAATGTGATATTATATTGAAAAATACATTTGAATATATAAACAAGGTATTCAATAAATAAGTAAATAAGTGTGGTATAATATTGAAAAATACATTTGAATAAATAAACAAGGTATTAAATAAATAAGTAAATAAATGTGGTATTTTATTGAAAAATACATTTGAATGAATACACAAGGTATTAAATTAATCAATAAATAAATGTGGTATTATATTGAAAATTACATTTGAATAAATGAACACCTTATTAAATAAATAAATCAATAAATGTGGTATTATATTGAAAAATACATTTGAATCAATAAAAAAGTAATTAAATAAATAAGTACATAAATGTGGTATTATATGTAAAAATAAATTTGAATAAATAAATAAGCAAAACAATAAATAAATAAATGTGGCATAATATTGCAAAATACATTTGAATAAATAAACAAGTTATTTAATAAATAAATAATAAATGTGGCATTATATTGAAAAATACATTTTAATAAAACAAATAAGTCATTAAATAAATAAATAAATGTGGTATTATATTGAAAAATACATTTTAATTAATAAACGAGTTATTAAATAAATAAATCAAGAAATGTGGTATTATATTGAAAAATACATTTGAATAAATAAACAATTTATTAAATAAATAAGTAAATAATATGTGGTATTATATTGAAAATACATTTTAATAAATAAACTAGTTATTAAATTAATATATAAATAAATGTGGTATTATATTGAAAAAAAACATTTGAATTAATAAATAAACAAGGTATTAAATAAAAAATGTGGTATTATATTTAAAAGTACATTTGAAAAAAAGATTAAACAAGTTATTAAATAAATAAATACATGTTGTATTATATTGAACAATACATTTGAATAAATAAATAAACAAGATATTAAATACATAAATAAATGTGGTATTATATTGAAAAATACATTTGAATAAATAAATAAACAAGTTATTACATAAATAACTAAATAAGTAAATGTGGTATAATATTGAAAAATACATTTTAATATATAAAGTAATTAGAAAAATAAAAAAAATGTGGTATTACATTGAGCATACATTTGACTCAATAAACAAGTTATTAAATAAATAAATGAATACATGTGGTATTATATTGACAAATACATTTGAATAAATAAAGTAGGTATTAAATAAATAAATAAATGAAGTATTATATTGAGAAATACATTGGAATAAATAAACAAGGTATTAAATAAGTAAATAAATGTGGTATTATATTGAAAAATACATTTAAATAAATAAACAAGATATTAACTAAAAAAAATAAATTTGGTATTATATTGAAATATAAATTTGAATCAATAAACAAGTTATTAAATAAATAAATTAACAAACGTGGTATTCTACTAACAAATACATTTTAATAAATCAATAAACAAGTTATTAAATAAATAAATGAATAAATGTGGTATTTTATTGAAAAATACATTTAAATAAATAAACAAGCTATTAAATAAATAAATAAATAAATGTGGTATTATAATGTAAAAATACATTTGAATAAACATACAAGGTATTGAATCAGTAAATAAATGTGGTATTATATTGAAAATACATTTGAATAAATTAACAAGGTATTAAGTAAATAAATAAATGTGGTATTATATTGAAAATACATTTGAATCAATACACAAGTTATTACATAAATAAATGAATACATGTGGTATTATATTGACAAATAAATTTGACTAAATAAACAAGGTATTAAATAAATAAATACATGAATAAATAAATAAATGTTATATTATATTGAAAAATACATTTGAATAAATAAACAAGGTATTGAAAAAGTAAATAAATGTGGTATTATATGCAAAAATACATTTTAATAAATAAACGAGTTATTAAATACATAAATAAATGTGGTATTATATTGAAAAATACATTTGAATAAATAAATAAATTATTAAATGAATCAATAAATCAATGTGGGATTATATTGAAAACTCCTTTTGAATAAATAAATAGGTTATTAAATAAATAAATAATAAATGTGGCATTATATTGAAAAATATATCTGAATAAATAAACAATTTATTAAATAAATAAGTAAATAAATGTGGTATTATATTGAAAAATACATTAGACTAAATAAACAAGTTATAAAATACATGAATAAAAAAAATGTGGTATTATATTGAAGAAATATTTAAATAAATAAACAAGGTATTAAATAAATAAGTAAATAAATGTGGTATTATATTGAAAAATATATTTTAATAAATAAATAAGTTATTACCCGATTCAATAAATAAATGCGGTATTATATTGAAAAATACATTTGAATCAATAAACAAGTTATTAAATAAATAAAACAATAAATGTGGTATTATATTGAAAAATACATTTGAATCAATAAACAAGTTATTAAATAAATAAGTAAATACATGTCGTATTATATGTAAAAATAAATTTGAATAAATAAATAATTAAATAAATAAATAAATCAATGTGGTAAAATATTGAAAAATACATTTGAATAAATAAACAAGTTATTAAATAAATAAATAAATAAATAAATAAATGTGGTATTATATTGAAAAATACATTTGAATAAATAAATAACTTATTAAATAAATAAATAAACGTGGTATTATATTGAAATATACATTTAAATAAATAAATAAATAAGTTATTAGATAAATAAATAAATGTGGTATTATATTGAAAAATACATTTGAATGAATTAATAAACAAGTTATTAAATAAATAAGTTAATGTAGTATTATATTGAAAAATACATTTGAATAAATAAATAAAAAAGATATTACATAAAAAAATAAATAAATAAATATGGTATTATATTGAAACATACATTTGAATAAATAAACAAGTAATAAAAAATAAATAAATGTGGTATCATATTGAGAATACATTTAAATCAATACACAAGTTATTAAATCAATAAATGGATAAATGTGGTATTATATTGAAAAATACATTTGAATAAATAAACAAGATATCAAATAAGTAAATAAATGTTGTATTATATTGAAAAATACATTTGAATAAATAAACAAGGTATTAACTAAATAAATAAATGTGGTATTATATTGCGAATACATTTGAATCAATAAACAAGTTATAAAATAAATAAATGAATAAATGTGGTATTATATTGACAAATACATTTGAATACATAAACAAGGTATTAAATACATAAATATATAAATAAACAAATGTGGTATTATATTGAAAAATACATTTTTATAAATAAACAAGGTATTAAATAAGTAAATCAATGTGGTATTATATTGAAAATACATTTAATTAATAAACGAGTGATTAAATAAATAAATAAATAAATGTGGTATTATATTGAAACATATATTTGAATAAAATAATAAACAAGTTATTAAATAAATAAATCAATAAATACATGTGGTATTATATTGAAAAATACATTTGAATAAATAAACAAGTTATAAAATAAATAAGTAAATAAATGTGGTATTATATTGCAAAAAAATTTGAATAAATATACGAGGTATTAAATAAATAAGTAAACAAATGTGGTGTTATATTGAAAAATATATTTTAATTAATAAATAAGTTATTAAATGAATCAATAAATAAATGTGGTATTATATGTAAAAATACATTTGAATAAATAAATAAGTAAATAAATAAGTAAATAAAGGTGGTATTATATTGAAAAATACATTTGAATAAATAAACAAGTTATTAAATAAATAAATCAATGAATAACTGTGGTATTATATTGAAAAATACATTAAAAAAAATAAATAAGTTATTAAATAAATAAATGAATAAACGTGGTATTATATTGAAATATACATTTAAATAAATAAATAAATAGGGCATTACATAAATAAATAAATGTGGTATTATATTAAAAATACATTTGAATAAATAAACAATTAATTAAATAAGTAAATAAATGTGGTATTATATTAAAAAATACATTTGAAAAAATAAACAATGTGTTAAATGAATATATAGATAAATGTGGTATTATATTGAAAAAACATTTGAATAAATAAACGAGGTATTAAATAAATAAATGTGGTATTATATTGACAAATACATTTGAATAAATGAATAAACAAGTTATAAAATACATAAATAAATGTATTATTATATTGAAACATACAATTTAATAAATAAAAACCAAGATATTAAATAAATAAATAAATAAATAAATAAATAAATAAGGTATTATATTGAAAAATACATTTAATTAAATAAATAAACAAGTTATTTAATAAATAACTAAATGTTGTACTATATTGAAAAATACATTTGAATAAATAAACAAGTAATTAAAAAAATAAATAAATGTGGTATTATATTGAGAATACATTTGAATCAATAAACAAGTTATTAAATAAATTAATGAATAAATGTGGTATTATATTGACAAATACATTTGAATAAGTAAACAATGGTATTAAATAAACAAATGTAGTAATATATTGAAAAATACATTTGAATAAATAAAGAAGGTATTAAATAAGTAAATAAATGTGGTATTATATTGAAAAATACATTTGAATAAACAAACAAGGTATAATATAAATAATAAATGAGGCATTATATTGCAACATTCATTCGAATAAATAAACAAAATTAATAAATTATTAAAGAAATAAGTAAATAAATGTGGTATTATATTGAAATATACATTTGAATAAATAAAACAATTTATAAAATAAATAAATAAATAAATATGGTATTATATTGAAAAATACATTTGAATGAATAAACAAGTTATTAAATAAATAAATAAACGTAGTATTATATTGAAATGTGCATTTGAATAAATAAATACATAAATAAGTTATTAAATAAATAAATAAATAAATGTGGTATTATATTGAAACATACATTTGAATAAACAAAACATTTTATAAAATATATGAGTAAATAAAGGTGGTATTATATTGAAAATACATTTTAATAAATAAAAAAGGTATTAAATTAATATATAAATAAATGTGGTATTATATTGAAAAAACATTTGAATAAATAAATAAACAAGTATTAAATAAATAAATGTGGTATTATATTGAAAAATACATTTGAATAAATAAATAAACTAGTTATTAAATAAATAAATAAATAAATGTGGTATTATATTGAAAAATATATTTGGATAAATAAATAAACAAGGTATTAAATAAATAAATGTGATATTATATTGAAAAATACATTTGAATAAATACATACACAAGTTATGAAATAAATAAACAAATAAATGTGGTATTATATTGAAAAATGCATTTCAATAAATAAATAAGTATTGAATAAGTAAATAAATGTGGTAATATATTCAAAAATACATTTGAATGTATAAACAAGGTATTAACTAAATAAATAAATTTGGTATAATATTGAGAATACATTTGAATCGATAAACAAGTTATTAAATAAATAAATGAATAAATGTGGTATTATATTGACAAATACATTTGAATAAATAAACAAGGTATGAAATAAATAAATAAATGTGGTATTAAATTGAAAAATACATTTGAATATAAAAACAAGGTATTAAATAAGTAAATAAATGTAGTATTATATTGAAAAAATACATTTTAATAAACAAACGAGTTATTAAATAAATAAATGTTGCATTATATTGAAAAATACATTTGAATAAATAAATAAGTTATTAAATGAATCAATAAATAAATGTGGTATTATATTAAAAAATACATTTGAATATATAAATAAGTTATTAAATAAATAAATCATAAATGTGGCATTATATTGAAAAACACATTGGAATAAATAAACAAATCATTAAATAAATAAGTAAATAAATGTGGTATTATATTGAAATATACATGTGAATGAATAAACAATTAATAAAATAAATAAATAAAACAATAAATAAATGTGATATTATATGGAAAAGTACATTTGAATAAATAAACAAGTTATTAAATTAATAAATAAACGTGGTATTATATTGAAATATGCATTTGATTAAATAAAAGAGTTATAAAATAACTAATAAAATAAATAAATTAATGTGGTATTGTATTGAAAAATACATTTGAATAAATAAACAATGTATTAAATAAATAAGTAAATAAATGTTGTATTATATTGGAAATACATTTAAATAAACAAACAAATTATTAAATAAATATATTAATAAATGTGATATAATATTGAATAAACAAATAAACAAGGTATTAAATAAATAAATGTGGTATTATATTGAACAATACATTTGAATAAATAAATAAATAAACAATTCCTTAAATAAATAAATACATGTGGTATTATATTGAAAAATACATTTGAATGAATACATAAACAGGTTATTACATAAATAGTAAATAAATAAATGTGGTATTACATTGAAAAATACATTTGAATAAATAAACAAGGTATCGAATGAGTAAATAAGTGCGGTATTATACTGACAAATAAATTTGAATAAATAAACAAGGAATTAACCAAATAAAGTAATGTGGTATTGTATTGAGAATACATTTGAATCAATAAACAAGTTATAAAATAAATAAATGACTAAATGTGGTATTATATTGACAAATACATTTGAATAAATTAACAAGTTATTAAATAAAATAATGTGGTATTATATTGAAAAATATATTTGAATAAAAAACAAGGTATTAAATAAGTAAATAAATGTTGTATTATATTGACAAATACAATTGAATAAAATAACGAGTTATTAAATAAATAAATCAATAAATAAATGCGGTATTATATTGAAAAATACATTTAAATAAATAAATAAGTTATTAAATTAATCAATAAATAAATGTGGTATTATATTGAAAAATACATTTTAATAAATTAACAAGTTATTAAATAAAAATAATTGTGGTATTATATTGAAAATATATTTGAATAAAAAAATAAGTTATTAAATAAATTAATAAATAAATAAAATAATGTGTCATTATATTGCAAAATACATTTGAATGAATAAACAATTAAATAAATACATAAGATAATGTGGCATGATATTGCAAAATACATTTGAATAAATAAACAAGTTAATAAATAAGTAAGTAAACAAATGTGGTATTATATTGAAATATACATTTGAATAAAGAAACATTTTATAAAATAAATAAATAAAAAAATAAATGTGGTATTATATTGAAAAATATATTTGAATAATAAATAAGTTATTAAATACATAAATAAACGTTGTATGATATTGAAATATACATTTGAATAAACAAATAAATCATTTATTAAATAAATAAATGAATAAATGTGGTATTATATTAAAAAATACATTTAAATAAATAAACAATTTATTAAATAAATAAGTAAATAAATGTGGTATTGTATTGAAAATACATTTTAATAACAAAAACAAGTTATTAAATGAATATATAAATAAATGTGGTATTATATTGAAAAATACATTTGAATGAATACATAAACAGATTATTAAATACATAGTAAATAAATAAACGTGGTATTATATTGAAAAATACATTTGAACAAATAAACAAGGTATCGAATAAGTAAATAAATGTGGTATTATACTGACAAAACAATTTGAATAAATAAACAAGGAATTAACTTTATAAAAAAATGTGGTATTTTATTGAGAATACATTTGAATCAATAAACAAGTTATTAAATAAATAAATGACTACATGTGGTATTATATTAACAAATACATTTAAATAAATAAGCAAGTTATTAAATAAATAAATAAATGTGGTATTATATTGAAAAATATATTTGAATAAAAACAAGGTATTAAATAAGTAAAGAAATGTTGTATTATATTGAAAAATACATTTTAATAAAATAAGGAGTTATTAAATAAATAAATAAATAAATGCGGTACTATATTGAAAAATACATTTAAATGAATAAATAAGTTATTAAATGAATCAATAAATAAATGTGGTATTATATTGAAAAATACATTTTAATAAATAAACAAGTTATTAAATAAAAAAAATGTGGTATTATATTGAAAATACATTTGAATAAAAGAAATGTTATTAAATAAATAAATAAATAAAATAATGTGGCATTATATTGCAAAATACATGTGAATAAATATACAAGTAATAAAAATAAATAATTAAATAAATAAAATAATGTGGCATTATATTGCAAAATACATTTGAATAAATAAAAAAGTTAATGAATAAGTAATTAAATAAATGTAGTATAATATTGAAATATACATTTAAATAAAGAAACAATTTATAAAATAATTAAATAAAAAATAAATGTGGTATTATATTGAAAAATACATTTGAATAACAAATAAGTTACTAAATACAATAATAAACGTGGTATGATATTGAAATATACATTTGAATAAACAAATAAATCAGTTATTAAATAAATAAATAAATGTGGTATTATATTGAAAAATACATTTAAATAAATAAACAATTTTTTAAATAAATAAGTAAAAAAATGTGGTATTGTATTGAAAATACATTTTAATAAAAAAACAAGTTATTAAATGAATATATAAATAAATGTGGTATTATATTGAAAAATATATTTGAATAAAAAAATAAACAAGCTATTAAAATAATGTGGTATTATAATGAAAAATACATTTGAATTAATAAATACACAAGTAATTAAATAAATCAATAAATGTGGTATTATATTGAAAAATACATTTGAATTAATAAATAAACAAGTTATTAATTAAATATAAAAATGTTGTATTATATTGAAAAATACATTTGAATAAAAAAAATAAACACGGTATTAAATAAATAAATTAATGTTGTATTATATTGAAAAATACATTTGAATGAATACATAGAAAAGTTATTAAATAAATAAATGTGGTATTTTACTGAAAAATACATTTGAATATTTGAATAAGTAAACAAGGTATTGAATAAGTAAATAAATGTGGTATTATATTGAAACATACATTTGAATAAATAAACAAGGTATTAACTAAATAAGTAAATGTGGTATTATATAGAGAAAACATTTGAATCAATAAACAATTTATTAAATAAATGAATGAATAAATGTGGTATTATATGGACAAATACATTTGAATAAATAAACAAGGTATTAAATAAATAAATAAATGTGGTATTATATTGAAAAATACATTTAAATAAATAAAAAGGTATTAAATAAGTAAATAAATGTGGTATAATATAAAAAAATATAGTTAAATAAATAAACGAATAATTAAATGAATAAATAAATGTGGTATTATATTGAAAAATACATTAAAAAAAATAAATAAGGTATTAAATAAATCAATAAATAAATGTTGTAATATATTGAAAAATACATTTGAAAAAAATACGTTATTAAATAAATAATTAATAACTGTGGCATTATATTGAACAAGTTATTAAATAAATAAATAAATGTGGTATTATATTGAAAATACATTTAATTAAATAAACAAGTTATAAAAAAATAAATTAATAAATAAATGTGGCATTATATTGCAAAATACATTTGAATAAATAAACAAGTTATTAAATTAATCAGTAAATAAATGTGGTATAATATTGAAATATACATTTGAATAAATAAACAATTTATAAAATAAATAAATAAATAAATGTGGTATTATATTGAAAAATACATTTTAATAAATAAGTAATTAAATAAATAAATAAACGTGGTATTAAATTGAAGTATACATTTGAATACGTAAATAAATAAGTTATTAAATAAAGAAATAAATGTGGTATTATATTGAAAAATACATATGAATAAATAAATAAACGAATGAATCAATAAATAAATGTGGTATTATATGGAAAAATATATTTGTTATTAATAAGTTAGTAAATAAATAAATAAATGTGGTATTATATTGAAAAATACATTTAAATCAATATACAATTTAGTAAATGAATAAGTAAATACATGTGGAATTATATTGAAAATACACTTTAATAAATAAACAAGTTATTAAATGAATATAAAAATAAATGTGGTATTATATGGAAAAAACATTTGAATAAATAAATAAATTACGTATTAAATACATGTGGTATTATATTGAAAAATACATTTGAATAAATACATAAACAAGTTATAAAATAAATAAATAAATGTGGTATTATATTGAAAAATACATTTGAATAAATAAATAAACGAGGTATTAAATAAATAAAAAAATAAATGTGGTATTATATTAAAAAATGCATTTGAATAAATAAATAAACAAGTTATTAAATAAATAAATTAATAAACGTGGTATTATATTGACAAATACATTTGTATAAATAAACAAGGTATTAAATAAATAAATAAATAAATAAATGTGGTATTATATTGAAAAATACATTTCAAGAAATAAACAAAGTATGAAATAAGTAAATAAATCTGGTATTATATTGAAAAATTCATTTAAATAAATAAACGAGTTATTAAATAAATACATGAATGTTGTATTATATTGAAAAATACATATGTAATAATTAATAAGGTATTAAATTAATAAATAAATGTGGTATTATATTGAAAAATACATTTGAATAAATAACAAGTTATTAAATAAATAAATAAATGTTGCATGGTATTGCAAAATACATTTGAATAACTAAACAAGTTATTTAATAAATAATTAAATTAATGTGGTATTATATTGAAAAATACATTTGAATAAATAAACAATTTAGAAAATAAATAAATAAATAAACAAATGTTGTAATGTATTGTAAAATACATTTGAATAAATAAACAAGGTATTAAATAAATAAGTAAATAAATGTGGTATTATTTTGTAAAATACATTTGAAAAAATAAAAAGTTATTAAATAAATAAATCAATAAATGTGGTATTATATTAAAAAATACATAAGAATCAATAAACAAGTTATTAAATGAATAAATGTGGTATTATATATAAAAATACATTTGAATAAATAAATAAGTAAATAAATAAATAAATGTGGTATTATATTGAAAAATACATTTTAATAAATAAACAATTTATTAAATATGGAAGTAAATAAATGTAGTATTGTATTGAAAATACATTTTAATAAATAAACAAGTTATTAAATACACATATAAATAAATGTGGTACTATATTGAAAAATACATTCTGAATAAATAAATACATAAACACGGTATTAAATAAATAAATGCGGTATTATATTGAAAAATACATTTGAATAAATAAACAAGTTATTAAATAAGTAAATAAATGTCGTATTATATTGAAAAATACATTTGAATAAATAAATAAACAAGGTATAAAAAAATAAATAAATGAATAAATGTAGTATTATATTGAAAAATGCATTTGAATAAATAAATAAACAAGTTATTAAATAAATAAATAAATAAATGTTGTATTATATTGAAAAATACATTTGGATAAATAAACAAGGTATTAAATAAATAAATAAATGCATGTTGTATTATATTGAAAAATACATTTGAATAAATGAACAACGGATTAACTAAATAAATAAATTAATGTGGTATTATATTGAAAACTACATTTGAATAAATAAACAAGGTATTAAATAAATAAGTAAATAAATGTGGTATTATATTGAAAAATACATTTGGATCAATAAACGAATTATTTAATAAATACGTAAAAAATGTGGTATTATATTGAAAAATACATTTGAATAAATAAGTAAACAAGGTAATAAATAAATAAATAAAATTGTGCCTCATATTGAAAAATACATTTGAATAATTAAACAATTTATTAAATAAATAAGTAAATAAATGTAGCCTTATATGGCAAAATACATTTGAATCAATTAACAATGTATTAAATAAATAAGTAAATAAATGTGATATTATATTGAAAAATACATTTGAATAAATAATCAAGTTATTAAATTGATAAATAAATGTGGTATTATATTGAAAAATACATTTGAATCAATAAACAAGTTATTAAGAAAAAAATAAATAAATACGTGTTGTATTTTATTGAAAAATACATTTTAATAAATAAACAAGTTATTAAATAAATAAATAAATGTTGTATTGTATTGAAAAATATATTTGAATCATGAAACAAATTATTAAAAAAATAAATGTAGAATTATATGGAAAAATACATTTGAACAAATAAACAAGTAATAAAATAAATGGATAAATGTGATATTATATTGAAAAATACACTTTAATCAATAAACAAGTTATTAAATAAATAAACAAATGGGGTATTATATTGAAAAATTCATTTGAATCAATAAACAAGGTATTAGATAAATACATAAATAAGGGTATTATATTGAAAAATACATTTGAATGAATAAATAAACAAGTTATTTAATAAATAAATCAATAAATGTTGTATTATATTGAAAAATATATTTTAATAAATAAACAACTAATTAAATAAATAAATAAATGTGGTATTATATTGAAAAATACATTTAGATAAATAAATAAGTTATTAAATGAATCAATAAATAAATGTGGTATTATATTGAAAAATACATTTTAATAAATAAATAAGTTGTAAAATGAAAAATAAATAAATTTGGAACTATATTGCAAAATACATGTGAATAAATAAGCAAGTTATTAAATAAATAAGTGTTGTGGTTGCAAGGTTGAACAATAATTAGTAAGGAAATACAATGAAGACGTAAACAACAAGATAACGCAATAATAAGTGTATTTAAGAAAAGGTATATTTACAATATGTACAAATGACGGTGTCGAGTAAGAGAGTCTTGTTGGGAGGACATGTACGCTCTTCGGCGTCACTTCCGGTGGCATTTGAGTAAGACACACCAAGGCCAACCTAGGCTTGCCATTTATAGTGTTATGTTATTCTCATATGCAAATAAGTGGTTGCCACCACAACAATAAGTAAATAAATGTGGTGTTATATTGAAAATACATTGGAATAAATAAACAATTTATACAATAAATAAATAAATAAATGTGGTCTTATATGTAAAAATACATTTGAATACATCAATAAGTAAATAAATAAATAAATGTGGTATTATATTGAAAAATACATTTGAATAAATAAGTAAACAAGGTAATAAATCAATAAATAAAATTGTGCCTTGTATTGATAAATACTTTTGAATAAATAAATAAATAAGTTATTAAATGAAAAAATAAATAAATATATGTGGTATTATATTGAAAAATACATTTGAATAAATAAACAAGGTATTAAATAAATAAATAAATAAATAAATAAATGCATGTTGTATTATATTGAAAAATACATTTGGATAAATGCACAACGGATTAACTAAATAAGTAAATTAATGTGGTATTATATTGAAAAATAGATTTGAATCAATTAAAAGGTATTAAATAAATAAGTAAATAAATGTGGTATTATATTGAAAAATACATTTGAATAAATAAACAAGGTATTAAATAAATAAGTAAATAAATGTGGTATTATATTGAAAAATACATTTGAATCAATAAACAAGTTATTAAATAAATAAGTGAATAAACGTGGTATTATATTGAAAAATACATTTGAATAAATAAGTAAACAAGGTACTAAATAAATAAATAAAATTGTGCCTTATATTGAAAAATACATTTGAATAAATAAACAAGGTATTAAATAAATAAGTAAATGAATGTGGCCTTATATTGAAAAATACATTTGAATCAATAAACAATGTATTAAATAAATAAGTAAATAAATGTGGTATTATATTGAATAATACATTTTAATAAATAAACAAGTTCTTAAATTTATAAATAAATGTGGTATTATATTGAAAAATACATTTAATAAATAAATAAACAATGTATTAAATAAATAAATAACTAAATTTGGTATTATATTGAAAAATACATTTGAATCAATAAACAAGTTATTAAATAAATCAATAAATGTGGTATTATATTGAAAAATACATTTAATAAATAAACAAGTTATTAAATAAATAAATAAATGTGGTATTATATTGAAACATACATTTGAATAAATAAACAAGTAATTAAATAAATAAATATGATATTATATTGAAAATACATTTGAATCAATAAACAAGTTATTAAATAAATAAATAAATGTGTTATCATATTGAAAAAGGCATTTGAATCAATAAATAAGGTATTAAATAAATAAATAAATGTTGTATGATATTGAAAAATATATTGTTATCAATAAACAAGTCATTAAATAAATGTGGTATTATATTGAAAAATACATTTGAATAAATAAATAAGTTATTAAATGAATCAATAAATAAATGTGGTATTATATTGAAAAATACATTTTAATAAATAAACAAGTTATTAAATAAATAAATAAATGTTGTATTATATTGAAAAATACATTTAAATAAATAAATAAGTTATTAAATGAATCAATAAATAAATGTGGTATTATATTGAAAAATACATTTTTATAAATAAACAAGTTATTAAATAAATAAATAAATGTTGTATTATATTGAAAAATACATTTAAATAAATAAATAAGTTATTAAATGAATCAATAGATAAATGTGGTATTATATTGAAAAATACATTTTAATAAATAAACAAGTTATTAAATAAATAAATAAATGTTGTATTATATTGAAAAATACATTTAAATAAATAAATAAGTTATTAAATGAATCACTAAATAAATGTGGTATTATATGGAAAAATACATTTTAATAAATAAACAAGTTATTAAATAAATAAATAAATGTTGTATTATATTGAAAAATACATTTAAATAAATAAATAAGTTATTAAATGAATCAATAAATAAATGTGGTATTATATTGAAAAATACATTTAAATAAATAAACAAGTTATTAAATAAATAAATAAATGTTGTATTATATTGAAAAATACATTTAAATAAATAAATAAGTTATTAAATGAATCAATAAATAAATGTGGTATTATATTGAAAAATACATTTGTTATAAATAAGTTAGTAAATAAATAAATAAATGTGGTATTATATTGAAAAATACATTTTAATAAATAAACAAGTTAATTAATAAATAAATAAATGTTGTATTATATTGAAAAATACATTTAAATAAATAAATAAGTTATTAAATGAATCAATAAATAAATGTGGTATTATATTGAAAAATACATTTGTTATAAATTAGTTATTAAATAAATAAATAAATGTGGTATTATATTGAAAAATACATGTGAATAAATAAACAAGTTATTAAATAAATAAATGTTGTATTATATTTAAAAATACATTTGAATAAATAAATAAACAAGTTATTAAATAAATAAATGCGGTATTGTATTGACAAATTCATATGAAAATAAAATAAATAATTGTAGTATTGTATTGAAACATATTTAAATAAGTAAATAAACACGTTAATAAATAAATTAATAAATATATGTGCTTTATTGACAAATCCATATAAAGAAATAAAGATGGTGTTGTATTGACAACCCTATTTGAATAAATAAATAAATAAATACATGTAGTATTGTCTTGAAAAGTACATTTAAATAAATAAATAAACACGGTAATAAATAAATGAATAAATAAATGTTGTATTGTATTGAAAAATCCACAGGAATCCTTAAATGTGTTTCGAACGGATACCATTATATTTAGTACCGTGTCATTACAAAAAGTGCATACAATATTTCACTTAGATGTGTCTGGTAGTTTACAAGAAAACTTATACCGTAAACGTGTTATTGTGGTAAAAAAAAACTTATTAATCTCTAACAATGCATCAGATGGATACTATAATACTCCGTTTGCTGTACCTCATCATAACATAGTTCCATATAAATTTCACTCAGACGTTTCTAGTAGTTTACGGAAAAAAATTCTAGAGTAAATGTGGCATTATGGTGTCAAATCTCTGTTAGTCCCTAACTGTGCATCGAACGGATACCATAATATTTAGTTCGCTACACCTTATCATAACAAAGGTATTAAAAAAATTCACTCTAATGTGTGTAGTGGTTTCCCAAAAATTTCTGGAGTAAAGGTGGTATTGTGGTGTCAAATGCTTATTAGTCTTTAACTGTACATCGAACGGATACTATAATACTCAGTCTGTTGTACCTTAATCTAACAAAAGTCCATACAAAAAAGATGTGTTCTGTATTTTCCGAAAAACTTCTGGAGTAAATGTGGTATTTTGGTGACTAATTACTATTTATCGCTAACTGTGTATTGCACGGATACCATAATACTTTGTTCGTTGATCCATATCAGAACAAAAGGTCCATAATTTTTTTTTAGCCAGATCAGCTACGTAGTTTCCGAAAATAAGTGGAAGATACATTGACAGAAATATAATATAGATATAAGAATAAACACTTCAGTTTCAACGGTGCTACTTACAATATTTTTTGTTGTTAATTAAAATATGGAGATTTTTCCAGTGATTTGATTTGATTCAAATACGTTGCATGTTTATATCTCTTCCAAGTGCGGTATAATCACTTTGACAGACCGGTTTCCGCTGGATCACCGATTTTAAACAATGTTGAACCTGGTCAGTACTAAATGGGTGACCAGTTGGGACTTGCAGATGCTCTATGTGCTCCCCGCTTATCTCGGCATTGTTTCCAGTCGTCCTGGACTTTTCCTAGCCACTGGACTCTAACAGTGCTGATTCAGGAGAGGTGTGGTTGGGAAAAGCGCAACCCTTGCCTTACAATTACACGCGCAGCTGTCCCTACAAGGTGTACCCTTTGTCTTTCGAAACTGAACGGGGGCATCAAGTACTGATAGACAAATATTTCACCTCCAAGGTTTGCAGTAACATCGTTTGATCTGACAAAAAAAGGCAATATCGAAAATCATTAACATTTATTCATTTTTAAACATTGGATCCCGGACTCCTGCAGGTTGGTAAATGCAATATTCTTGTTGTATTCCCGTGGGGGGGGGGTATATATATTCTGTATAGGGTGGAACGATAAAATGTGTCGCCCTAAGGAAAACAACACCTCATCTTTACTTTAAACTTTTATTGAAAAAAAATCAATTCACGTACCTTATGTAGTAGAGCTAACATCTATTCAATGTAGCTGCCTTCAGCCTCAATCACCGACTCCGGAACTGGGAGCATGCCTTTTCCACAAGCGTTGACGGGAGCTCGGCGAATACTCGGCGGATAGCGGCGATCAGGCTGGCTTTGGTGTTGTGGGAGGTCATGGTGGTGATGTTCTCGACGTATGACCAAAGAAAGTATTCCAGCCGGTTCAGGTTGGGGGAAATAAGGTGGAGGGAGTAAGAAAAGGATACAAACTCGTAGCATTCCTTCTGAAGCCAAATCTAGATCTCTTTGGACTTGTGGTTCGGCGGCGAGTCCTGCGGCCACACATAGGATCTAATAGAGACCACCTGATTACACCAGGGGATCACCACACTCTTCAACACATTCAGGTACGCTTTGGTGTGGACTTTCAAGCCCACTTTGAAGATGTGAGGTGGCATGATGTGGCCATACTTGAAATCACACCAAAGACAATAATCCTGGCCGAAAACTTTATTTTCCTCGCCCTGGGCACGTCTCTGTTATTCGTGGCGATCCAGTAATGCATTTTAAGAGTGTTGGCAATAACTTGAATCGATGGAGAGTATGAGTTGTACAGCGGCGCATCTCCGATCTAACTCGTTGAATATTGTATCACTTTCAGACATGATAGAAGGCTCCTATCGCTCTTGGGATTTATACACAACTGGCTAACTAGTAGATGGTCTGCAACAAAAATAGAAAACGGGTTTTCTTCAAACGGAAATGGAATCATGCTGTTTTTCTCAATTGTATCGTTCCAGCGAGTGTCTTATTGCATGTGCGTTTGTTCTTCATCCATGTATTTACGTGTGATCACCTAGTTTTCAAAATGTCACAAAATCACTTATCTGGTATATGTTCATACATAATGATAAATAAGGGCGAGAATAAACATCTTTGTCTCTTGCCAGACAAAAGAAAGACATACCTTCAACAAAAGAGACGGGTGCCATTATATGGGGTTACAACAGTTGCCTAATTAGGGAACACACTTGTCCTATCTTTGATCTTATTGGACAGAAAGCTGCAACGAAAATTCTACCAAGAAAAACAAACCTCACGTTTTATTTTGACAACGTTTATTCCATGGTGTTGTTGGAAAGGTTGAACGCTGACAGTCTTTTTAACATGGTAGTCACCACTTATCAAGGCCCGGAAGCCACTCGGGGATAAGAGTTATTGCGTGCACAGTAATCAATGAGATAGTATCGTAGTAATCGTTAGTATTGGAGTTTTGATAAAGTGTCTTACTTAAGGTGGCGGTTCATCAGGAATTTGTTTATGTTGGACTTGAAGACATCCAAGTTGTAGTCAGGTGGGAAACAGGCAAACGGAAGAGAGTTCCACAGGCGTGCACTTCTAAGAAAGGAGCTTTGTTCATGCCTTGCCCCTGCTGGGTGCCATCCCATCTGTCGACCATCTCTCTCTGCCGCCCGTTACAGACTGAAAACTAATTTTCTAAGGTGTCTCTAACCCCGTTACGTCATATATCCTTGCCTGGTCTTTTGTCAGGTATCTTTGTTTATTAAAATCAAACATTCCAATCCTATTTTATTAAAGATCCTTCAAATAATTTTTTTTTTTACATATTTTTGGCTTAATTATATCTACATTAAATTCCAGTCTTATTTAAAAACATTCTTCCATTAGCAAAACACTTTGTTATTTCCATAATATTGTCACCAGTTCAAATGTTGGTCAGTCAGATATCTCCGGGACATCTGATGTTGGACGAGTCATCTATTATATAAATCTCACTTGTCTGTTTAAATGTTTGTATGTATGTATGCATTCAATGTGAAAGGGTTAATCTTCTCGTCGCCATGCTGAAATTTTAAAAATAACTTAGGCTTACCTGATGATAGGTTCATCGTTAATAGATTACTTATGTTAAGAATAAGTAGGTTTGAAAATACTTTTTAAAGATCCGTATAAAGGTTTGGAAAGATTGAATTTTGATATAGTCCTTTCTACATCTTACTTATTGATCTTACTCCTGTTGGGTTTCATCCCGTCTGTTGACTGTCTCTCTCGGCCGCCTATTACAGACTGCATACTAATTAACTTTCTAAAGTATCTCTAAACTCATTACATCATATATCTACGTAATCAAAGATCCTTTACCTGGTCTTTTGTCACGTATCTTTGATTATTAAAACCAAACATTCGAATCCTATTTTATTAAACATCTTTCTAAACTTTCTATTGTTTTACATAGTATTTCTGGCTTAATTTTTTCTACATTAAACTTCAGTCCTGTTTCAAAACATTCTTCTGTTATCAAAACACTTTGTTATTCCCATAAAATTGTCACTAGTTCAAATCTCGGTCACTCGGCTCTCTACCCGGGACAGCAGACATAATATAATAATCATAAACACCGCACATATTGGCTAAATTTTAGTATCACATTTAAGCGTATTTTACAATCGGACACACACGCATACACACACACACATATATATATATATATATATATAGAAAGAGAGAGAGAGGTAGTAAGGAGGAGAAAGAGAGAATGGGATAGATAGATAGATAGATAGATAGATAGATAGATAGATAGATAGATAGATAGATAGATACTATGTGTGCGCGTGTGTGTGTGTGTTTGTGTGTGTGATAGAGAGAGAGGGAGAGAGAGAATCTCACAGGAGATCGGGTCAAATACGAATATCAAATCTGGAGCGAGATCAGATCGAAAACTCACGTTAACTAGATACATCATGTATCTACGTAATCAAAGATCTTTACCTGGTCTTTTGTCACATATCTTTGATTATTAAAACCAAACATTCCAATGGTATTTCATTAAACATCCTTTCTCAACATTTTATTGTTTTGCATATTTTTGGCTTAATTATTTCTACATTAAACTCCAGTTCTATTCCAAAACATTCTCCTGTTATCAAAACACTTTATTTTCATAACATTGTCACCAGTTCAACTGTCAGCCATTAACCTCTCTACCTGGGATATACGGCGTTGCCCGTGGCATCACATAATACTTTCCGGTACGAAAAAATTGAATATTTCTCGGCTAAAACGCGTGACGGTCCTTTTCTTAGCCTAATAGTTGATATTTGCCCAAGCTCTAAACATTCTTGAGTATGTCATTCAAGTAATCTTGTTCTACCAAATCAGATTGTATTATTCCTGGCCTAAAACGCACCAAACATTAATGCTATACTTTTTTTTGCAAAGTTTAATTATGTTCTGAAAATTAATTAATTTTTTTTTTTTGCAAATTTTAATCATGCCCTGCAAAGACAACAATTTCCTCCCCATTCTCTCTCTCCTACTTTCTCTCTCTTTCTTTCTTTTTTCTTTTTCTTTCTCTCTCTCCCTCTCTCTCTCTCTCTCTCTCTCTCTCTTTATTACTCCCCTAATAGTGCCAACATTTTATCGAGCGAAGCAACTCCTGATGGTTAAGGGTAGGACTGGTAACTAAACAGTTCATAGCCCAGGCACGTGTATATACGCACTGAAATACTCTACTTTGACCATTACTGTCAGAAAGGCTAGGATTCGATCAATCAGGTAGCCCCACCATATAAAACCCGCATCAACATTGTAACAGAGCGCGTATGTGCGTGCGTGATTAAAATCAATTATAATTGACTCGCTAAAATATTAGCAGCAGCAGCCGTTTTAGCACATATGAAAATTAAGCAAGTATGCACGAGCTGACATCACAGGAAAGAGGAGAAAAAAGGGAGAAAAAAAGACAGCACGTGGACGAGCAAAGAAAGAGTTGACGTGTTTTTTTAATGTTGTGACCCTTTCGCTGTGATCATAGCGTAGTATCTGTGTTAACTGTGACAAGCAAGGCCAAGGGTCAAAACATTATTATTACTATTATAATAGTAATAATAATGTTTTGACGTGTGTGAGAGAGAGAGAGAATTATTAATATTAATTGATTCGAGCGACGGCGGGTTGCTGGATCGATTATTATGATTAGCAAAATAAACAATTTTATTGGGAAAAAGTGATTGACAGGATATAATATTGCTACAAAGGAATGTGAAAATAGATGAAAATATGATTTTTGGTTTGCATAAATAAATAACTAGATTGAGATTACATCAGCTGTTGATCTGAAACACATAATGAGATGTAGCTTTGGGGAGATTCTAGTCAGTCGTTAGTTGGACATCAGAGAGAACGGACGACTCAAGAGGGGGTGATTTCTCCATGACGCAGGGAGGGTTTCCTCAGGCAGCCAAGATGTTAAGACGTTTTAATCTTAGAAGATGTCAGCTGAAATCATGAGGATAAATGTTCGTAAATAATTCAGGTATATGTTGTGTTATTTACACGTGTCTACAACTGTTTCGATACGTCCACGTCAATCGTTTCCTGTAAGAACTGTTGCATAAATGCTAAAATATAAACACTAGACGATCAACTAAATAATACGACTTCTATACATACACGCATTTACACATATATGAATATATGGATAAAATATAAAACCCACTATTCAATCTGTACGTTGTTATGGAACATATTCATATGCACACACAACATAACATTTTTACTCGTATGACAGAGAGAAGGTGAGCCGCGTGTTCAGAAAAAGTGGAAATGCAAACGACGACAAAGACACGTGCGTAAAAGAGAGAAGTGCGTTGTCGGAAATTACTGGAATAAATGCTTTTTTTATTCGCCTAAAAAATGCTGATTCGTGTTTTTTATGTACTTCTTTGTTTATTTATACCTGCGACGGTACCAGGCAACGTGCGGGTCCGAGTAGTTGCTATGTAACGATACGGTTAAGTGTAACAGCTACGTCATAACATTGGTATTTCTATTCCAATTGCCACTAATGAATTAATATTTAACCACAAATATGATGGAAAGCGGTGCCTGAGAGACAATTGTTTATTTGACATTATAATGACTTGAATTATGAAGTATTTACCAACGTGAAAAAATTCACTATTAAATAACCCAAGATCTGCCATAAAACAAAACAACCAAACCAAAACCATGAATAAAGTCTCTGAAACGATCGTACACAATTATAATTTTTTATAGTTTTGAATTCTTGGAACATATTTAAACATAAATCTTGTATTAATTCTGTTTATCTTCTATTTAATATATATATATATATATATATATATATATATATATATATATATATATATATATATATATATATATATATATAAAACTCGATGGTTGTTGATTCGTTCCCGGGCTTTGTTGGGATGGGTGTTTGTGTAGCCATATTAAAGCGTATGTTACTGCGAAACAGTTTATATGTGGATTATATATATATATATATGTGGGGGGGGTATCTAGGGGCTCATTAATTCATTGGCAGAGAAGCATCCCCAGTCTTCGTTAAGTCATGCATCTAGGAGAACTTGCGGTCTACTGTATACTCTGTCCTGTGCCAGTCATCTGCACCGAGAAAGGTAATCAATATTAGCAAAGTGTGGTTGGTACTCCACAAAGCCTTCACCACTATAAACAAATCATCTGTGTGGATTTTCGAGCAACTTAGTTGTTGTGGCGGAACTTCATACGTCGAAATTGACGGGAGCGTCCATGATATATATATATATATATATATATATATATATATATATATATATATATATATATCATACGTGAAAAGAATTCACCAGGAAAAATACAAAATAATAGTCCGACAGATATCGCATCTTATAAAGATGTAAGGACGCATCTTATAGATGCTGCAACAGATTATGAGATTCCTTCGCCTCCCTTCCCACCTCAGCTGACGGCTGCAATGTTACGAATTTGCGCAAACGTATTTCATAAGCAGTAAGGTAAAATTGCATTCCGATAATGGTTCTATGAAAGATTAAATTATTGGTAAATTTTATGGCTATTTTCCCCCTCGGATGACACGGACGCTTCCATGATAAATTGTCTTATGGCTAAAATTGATGGCGTTTCCTCATTCAAGTCGACCCAAAGATCATTGGAACACAAATAACATCGCCTGGAAAAGACATTAGCGTCTCATGTCTGAATATTTGTTCATTCCGAGCTGCAATCGCGAAAGAACGATTCCAATTAAATTACGTATTAAGATCTTTCGTAAAGGATTCCAGCAAGATGATACTTATAAAAGGTTTGGCAACTGTTTAACTTAAGTCCACAACCGTTTGCGGACATAATTATCATAATATCATTTTGAAAAATAAAGTATCTACCTTGTGGTCTATATATATATATATATATATATATATATATATATATATATATATATATATATATATATATATATATATATATATGAGCATAAGTATAAAACAACAAAGTCGTGTCGTATATATATATAAATATATACATAAACATATATATATCTATATATATATATATATATATATATATATATATATATATATACGCATAAGTATAATACAACAAAGTCGTGACGTAAATAGATAAGTTCGTAGCCAAGAGACAAGAATAGTTAACTCTCTTGGGTTTTTGTTTACGATAGAAACAGGTGTGATTTTGGAGATCTCGTTCCCTCTCCAGTAAGTGGTGTGAGTCTAATTCTCTAGTGATGTGTGCAAAAGATTCGGTGTTCTACAAAATGTTTTTTTTTTTTCAAATAACAAATAACAAACTGTCTTATTGATGGCATATATATATATATCTGACGCAATATCAAAATGAAAAATATCACCCCCAGCCATAATAGTATTGATAGTATACAGGGTGGAACTATAATATTGACGCACTAGAAAAGACGATATGATTCCATTCCTATTTGATGAAAACCGGTTTTCTTTTTTCTTTTCTTTTTACTTTTCTTTTTTTTTAAGCTTCTATC
>NC_136523.1:21924661-21974661 GCF_053919585.1 Euprymna scolopes
GTTTCGTATTACTAGAAAATATTTGTATAATCATTATAATCCTCACAACAATCAGCATCACCATTATCAGCAGCATCACCATCAGCAGCAGCATCCCCGCCACTATCATCATCGTCGCCATCATCATAACAGATATCATCATCATAACCACAATTATTGTCAGCATCATCATCATCATTATCACCGTTATCATCATCTTCATCATCACCATAATTATCACCATCTACATTATTATCATCTACATTATTATCATCATCACCACTATCATCATCATCATCTACAGCATCACCATAATTATCGTCATCACCATCACCATTATACTTATCTACATCATCATCATCAGCATCACCATTATCATCATCGTCTACAGCATCACCATCATCATCATCATCATCATCATCATCATCCAATGTTCGTCTTAAATCCTGGTATGCATTGGAAGGCTACCGTTCTGCATACACCTTTCTATATAATCTCTTCATATATTTAATGTCATATCCTTTTTTCACAATTTAATCCTTACCAGGAAATATACTGTCGCAAATAAAATAGGAATTCGTGTGTTCTGGAAAATTTATGATAGCGTGTTGAATAATGGACAATTAACAATTCCTCGATTATCCAATAAATCAAATCAAATGTAACTACAGATCGCTGGATCATAAAAAGAAATGTTTTTTGTAATAATGTAATATGTTACTAATTTCGACATGACAATTAAGTATATAATATTAGCTTTTAGTTGAAATTGAATTTTTTTTTTCGTCATTATTAAGAACAAGCATCAATTATTTTTATACCTATAGACACCGGTGTTTCATGCTTACGCAATCATCAGTGAAGCGACATCTATTACCAGTCGGGATATTCGAATCCAGTCATAAAGTCAATCATGTAGGGAGTTCGGCAGAAAGATGTCTGTTCACGTTATACGTGAACTTCGTTGCGAGCCTTCTTTATTTTATCGTTATTTCCGTGGCAGGTGCTCGTCTGAGATCCAATCCCTTGTCCCCTCTCGCCAATCTTTCACGAGAAACACACATCTGGCTGAAACTACTGTCAATAATTTCCCCCACTCTTTATCTGTGCTGAAATCCAAACGTAGATTCCATGAGCAAAGCTTCTTTCTTAGAACTGCACGCCAGTGCAACTCTCTGCCGCTCGCCTGTTTCCCACCTGACTACAACTTGGACGTCTTCAAGTCCAACATAAACAAACACCTGACAAACCGCCTCCTTAAGTAAGACACTCTATCTAAACCCCCAATACTAATGATTACTACAATACTATCTCATTGATTACTGTACACGCAATAACCCTCATCCCTGAGTGGCCTTCGGGCCTTGATAAGTGGTGAACCCCATGTAAAAAAAAACTTCTGCATATCAGTACAGTTGGGGAAGCAGGGACCCGGAAGGGAATTTTAAAGTCTAGCGATTCTGAAAAAGAAACTACTGGAGTAGAAAGCTCTCTTACATCTGGGGATCTCTACTGTGAAGGGGTGGGATTTAGCTGCTTGTCGGGTTTGTCGGGGATATTTACGTCGTGGAGGTACAAGTGCTTGTAGTTCGTCAGGGCATTCACCATTAAAATACTTATAGAAAAGGCAGAGCGATGCAACATTTCGTCAATGGGGCAGAGGCTGAAGCTTAGATGACAGTTCAGGATCTATCAGGTTGGTGACTCTCTTTTGAACCTTGTCTAGGAGCAAGAGACTAGTGGCAGATGCACCAGCCCAAATATGAAAACAATACTCCATACATGGGCGACTGTTGGCCTTAGAGAGGTACATGATACTTTCGGGCGTTAGTAGCTTTCTAACACAGTACAGAGAGCCTACCTTTATCGCTGCGGTCCTAGCAATGCTCTCAATATAATTGTTCCAACTCATGTTTCCTGTGACTGTTAGGCCGAGAAGTTTAAAAGATGTACTTTCAAATAAAGTATTTTGGGTCATTACTATTATTGGTAGAGAAGGTTTCTTGTAATTATTGAAAGAAACAAGTTTAGTCTTGGCAGCATTGAATGTGACCATCCATTTTTGTCCCCATTCCACTACAGATTGGAGGTCATCCTCTAGTGTTTCTGCCATTTCCTCAGATATGTATTCATTTGTTTTCTTATTGTGCTTGTTATAGAGTGTGGTGTCATCAGCATATATACCCATCTCAGAGACAATTTTGTCAGGGAGGTCATTTATGAATATTGGAATAATAAAGATCTAAGGATAGCCCTCTGAGGCACTCCCGTATTTATATCATATTGTTTAGATGTACGACCGTCGAGGACAACCTGGATTTTTCTCTTATCTAAGAAGGATTTATATATATATATATATATATATATATACATATATATATATATATGTATATATATGTATATATATATATATATATATATATATATATAGGGTGACCTCCAAAAAACGAGCCCTAACTCTAATTAGGCCCTGTTTCTTAGTGTTTTGACCGAATGAAATGAAACTTTGGTCATCACTAGTTTATTATATTCAAAACATCACATCAAAACACTAGGATCTTTGACATTTTTTCTCCGTTCTACAGCATATGTTCTAGATGCCCTTCATTAAGCTTTAGTTTTTTTTTGGGGGGTCACCCTGTAATTCCCCCACTCTTTATCTGTGCCTAGACCTAAACGTAGATTCCATGAACAACGCTTTTTTCTTAGAACTGCACGCCTGTGGAATTGTCTTCCGTTTTCCTGCTTTCCGGCTGACTACAATATGGTTGTCTTCAAGTCTAACGTAAATAAGTTCTTGATGAACCGTTCCATATAAGTTATCAAATTTACCAAATTTTCATTACTAATGATTACTATATTGTCCAATTTCTACTGTACACTCTTTAACCCTTATCCTTGAGTGGCCTCTTGGCCTTGATAATGTGGTGATGCCTATGTAAAAAAAAAATATATATATATATATATGGGTGAGCTAATTTTTAATAACTCTTTTATTTCTTAGTATTTTTTTAATTTCTCGATATTTTTTATGTTTTTAGATCCTGAAAATTAATTATGGAAAAATTAAGCATCATCCAACGTACAAAAATTGTTCAATTTTACTATCAAAATCAATTGTCCATCTTATTTTTCACATTTAACAATACAAGTTTCTCAAGCTTACTAAGGTAAAATACAGTTTATCGCCTTCATTTTATGATGCTATAATTTCATGTGTATAACTGTTAAAAAATAAAAAAAATTATTTAAAATTAAAATGGGTTAGTGACTATATATATATATATATATATATATATATATATATATATATATATATATATATATATGGTTCTTTTACGCATAGGCTAAGGATTGGGTAACCCTGACAGAAACTCCAGAGGGAGGAGCTTAGGCCCTGTAAACTGTGGCATACATTACCCACCGGCGTGTGGAATAGGCCCAGGTGCCCAGCAACTTAAGTCCCAGTCATGGATCAAATGGCATTATGGGTGGAGCGGACTCCGTAAGCCGTGATGAAGGCAACCTCTCTAGGAGAAGGAAAACGGATATAAAACGTGCGGCAACTGCTGCATTCAATGATGTTGACTTGCTCTTCTTTTTGGTTCAATGCAGCAGTTGTTCGGGGAGTGGGATTGTCTCGGTGCAAAGTCTTTCCTCACTATAAAAAGCTTCAAGCACAGGCATCACTTGATATGGAATGGAATACACATTTTACCATCAGTGTGTATCTCGATAACAAAAAGGTTGGCTGTAGCCTAAAACGGCAAACGGACACTCAATGAGGACTGATGTGGATATGGACGTCAATGGAAATAAAGGCTCTGTAACATCCAAGGTCTGGACCGACAGGTGTTCAGGGCACCACAGCCTGGACCCGGTCATCAGGGGATGTGCTGGACTATAGAAGGTTCATAGAGGTGACCGTTTGGCACGTGCTGCTAGTTGCGCTCATGTTTGCGTCATTTGAGCCAGAGATGTATTAAGTAATGACAATACTCGAGAACGAGTTGCTGCCATCATGTATGTATGTGTGTATGTATGTACGTATGTATGTATGTATGTATGTATGTATGTATGCATGTATTATGTATGTATGTATGAGGTGCCTTCAATAAGTTCACAAACTTTTTTGTACAGCCATTTAAAATTGAAAATTCAGAATGCTATTGCTATACATCTTATGGAATGACAGACACATTTTTATGATTTTAGTTTCAAATGAACTGCTACAGCAGTAACTGAAATACACCCTACTAAAGCCTGGGTATCACTGCTTGCGAATTTACAAACTGAATGTAACGTAAACCCCCATCTTGTTAATCTTTCCGAGGTATGCTTTGTTAGGAGTGAAGGGGAGTACAAAAAATCGTTTTTGGCATCATTTCGATTCCGATACCCTCAAAAGTTCCGATTTTTGCTATCGCTGATTCCGATTGTGATTAATCGTCCCAACACTACTTTCTACTGACTTTACTTCCTATATCTTCGTTTTTCTTATCAATTTGTTTTATCTTTTTGTATCTACAGGGTGGAACAATAAAGTTCTCGCCATAAAGAAAACAACACAACGGATTCATTTTAAAACTTTTATTAAAAAAATCAATTCAGGTAACTTGATTGTGTAGTAGAGCTGACATCTATTCAATGTAGCCGCCTTCAGCCTCAATCATCGCCTCGATATGGGCTCGGAACTGGGAGCATACCTTTTCCACAAGCACCGGTGGGAGCTCGGCGAATAATCGGAGGACGGCGGCGATCAAGCTGACTTTGATGTTGTGGGAGGTCATGTTGGTGACGTTCTCAACGTATAACTCAACGAATTAGTCCAGCGGGTTCAGGTCCGGGGAGAAGGGGGCCAGTGATAGAAGGGTACAAAGTCGTAGCTCTCCTTCTGAAGCCAAGTCTGGGTCTCTTTAGACTTGTGGACCAGCGCTAAATCTTGCACCAAAGGAATAACCACAGGTGCACTTTGATGCTGACTTTAAAGCTAATTTTGAAGATGTGAGGTGGCATGATGTGGCCTTCACTGGAAACCACACCAAAGTCCATAACCGCTGGCTAGAAACTTTATTTTAATCAACTTGGGTACGTTCCTGTTATTTGTGGCAATCCAGCGATGCGTTTTTAGAGTGTTGGCAATGGTCCTGTTGTCATAACTTGGACCGGTATAGAGCATCAGTTGTACAGCGGAGTATCTCCGATCTCGCTCTTGAACATTGTGTTACTTCTAGACATGACAGAAGACTCCTATCGCTCATGGGATTTGTACACAACTGGCCAACTAGTAGATGGTCTGCAACAACAACAAAAAGAAAACTTTTTCTCGAAATGGAAATGACATCATGTCGTCTTTTCTAGGGTGACAATTTTATCGTTACAACTATAGTTTTTCTTCTGTTTTCTTTACTTCGTAACACATTGGCGTGGGAAGTCGATAGTATCGCTTACCAACAACTTGCACATTTCATTCGTTTGTATTCCGAGTGGTAGTGTATGCTTGTTTGTCATAAGATCACCCTCTCAGGTATTACCTCCTCCTCTGTATGGCAATTGGTTTTGATAAGTATAATACTGAAGACATTACACCAGCAGAGAATCCAAACGACGACATGAAAATAAAAATCAATTAGGACACACACACACACACACACACACACACACACACACACACACCGCTGTTTAAACGATCAAAGTGCGCACATTAACGGAATCATTGTCTTCGAAGAGCTTCGCAAGTCTTTGTGTTGGCGTTCAGAAAACATCAAGGGCACATAATTACCATCAAAGAGCGATAACCGGTAGGTGGCAGCAAAGTCAACTGATTACGAATGAACGTTAACAAAGGATTTCTTCGATCGAGAAATGCAAAAGCGAATCAATACACCGCGACTCCTTAATTAAGCACGGACAATCACATTTTTTTTTTCAGTAGAGCAAACTGGCAAACTCAATTTAATGCTTAATTTGCAATAACATCGAACAGAGTAATGCAAGCAGATAAGACGTGAGGTGTATGGGAGAGACATTAGTTGAATCGATACATACACGGCGAGTCAGAAGTACGGAGCAGTCAAAACATTTTGGTTAAAATAAACTGTGTGCATATTAAGGTGACACGATATATAGTCACTGCCTGCACAGAAGCAGCCGTATAGCGTAATGGTGAGAAGCCTTGACTATTGTTTGGGAGGCCTGGTTTCGGTCTTGGCTTGAGGTAGTTGCCTGTCTACTTGCACTGATGGGCTGTTATACAACGGAACAACACTGTATGTGGATGCCTGTGATGCTCCTTATCTTAGGTTTAGCATATTGGGAAGTGATATACAAACTGCCATTAGTGTATTAAGCGATGCTCTTATAACAAATCGAGCTTAGGCACTTGGACAATGTCAAAACATCGTTAATTCACTAGCAGCAACCGTAGTATTTCTATCTTAATCCCATATTAATTTGCTTATCAAGTAAATACATACCTTTTATTTTAATTTTTTTCCAGATACATCTGCCTTACTTTTAATGCTAGGTTTATTTATGGTGTCTTTTACATATATTAAAAACCCTTCCCAATACTTTTGCAGATGAGGAAACTTTGTTTTTTTTTGTTAAATACTATATGTAAAAATTATTGTCCGTGGCTTAACGTCTACCACAATAAAAACATTGTTTTCCGAAACGATAGTACAAATTATTGACTTTGTTGTTATTCCTTCTTATGAAACGGATTTTTAATTTAATTCTAATTTAAATTCTAAATTATCAATCACATTACTGAATATTAAATTAGCTCTAGGATATTTACCTATCGAGCTTATTATATATCTAAATTACAACGAGCACTTTTTCTTTTCCTGTATTTTAATTAAATTAGTAATTTTACTATTACATTAAAATACACTCTGCTCTTTTATATATATATATATATATATATATATATATATATATATATATATATAAATCCAGGCTTGAGATATTCAAAATTATGAACGAAGTTGTCAGATAGCAAGGATCAAAATATTTTTATTATTATTTATTCGAAGGTAAACAGTTACATTTGGTCGCTATAAATAGTCATCGGTTTCAATCAATGAGACTTCGTCAGGCGACCCTGAAGCATTTTTTCTATAGAGAAAGCTGATTGGCTAACTAAAATCTCAATAGAAGATGCGTATATAAAAACGACAGATTCGGTTTGCCCGACGGAATCTGGCCATGCATATTAATAACAAACTTTTTTTTCCAACTCTCCTCAAGTCCTTATGTCAGTCAAACTGCTTCTTAGCAGACAATGTTACGGCAAGATTCAAAAAGTGCGGGATGGTGCCATGGAAGCCCACACAGATACCACCCTCTGCGTATGATTCTGCAGAATTGTTTGATCGACCTGCACCTTTACTAGTGTCAGACCACCTGGCGCTCATATCCAGCCAGACATCAAGCGTACATGTGCCGTGCCAAGTACAGATGACACACCCTCGCTTCTTCAAATGTCTACAGTGACACCAAGTTTAATTAAGAAGTTTATAAAGGATATCTTCAGAAGAAAGTTGACATTCATTCTGGCTTGAAAGAAAAAAGACAAAGGGCCATTAAACGTAATACGGAGAGAGGCTGAACTTAGCTGAAGACTTCAAATAGATGAAGTGGTAGCAGCAAATAAAAGGAGACAGGATCTTGATGGCGAGGTCGAGGGACAGGAAAAAAGACTCAGAATACCGGTACGAGGAAGCCAAAAGTACATGCTGGACGCTGATATCAGAGAGCAAAAATAAAAAAGGGCAGTGATTACGCTAACAATGATGGCGACCCTGGATGGGTTTTTTCCACAACCAGAAGAAACATTTCGGAAAGTATTTTGGTGTTTTTTTTTTTGTGTTTTTTTTTTTTGTTTTTTTGTTTTTTGTTTTTCTTTGTTTGTTGTTTGGATTTTTTTTTTTTTTTTTTTTTTTTTTTTTTTTTTTTTTGCTCACGTTTACCCCTAACAAGGCATATCGCCACTTGGGTGTAAGGGGCTACTACTTGGAACCATGCCTACTGTACAGATTGTCGAATTAAACTCTTTATTAAATCCATGGGGGTCGATTATTCTCGTTCTTTCAGCCATGACCAGGTAGAAATATTAATTATTAAATTATTTGGCAAAATGATTGAAACTAGTAAAAGGTTTGATATGCCGTAAAAGAAACCAATCAAATAAAACGCCATGAGCAAATAAAAAGAAGATATAAATGTTATAAAGCATTAATTTTTTTGTGTGTGTGAAAATGATTGAAACCAAAAAAAAGGGCTGATATGCCGTAAAACAAACCAACCAAACCTAAAGCGTTCTTTTGTTTCGCACATTTTTACGGCTTCATTAAGGAATCCTATTAATTCTCTTTCAACCCCGTTGTCTAGATCACCTCGATAATCGCAAACACATCGACCTCCAACCGATAAACAGATCACCTTCGGCAAAAACAACTCGTCGCCTTTTCAATAATTAAAAGCTCTAATCAAGTGTTTCACGCCATTTCCTCGCATCAATTAATCAAGCAGACAGAATCTACCTAAAGCTTTAACTGGGCCTTCTCTAACAGAAGAGATACAAGAACTCGTCTTCGACTCAAAATGAAAATAAGTGATGGGACGATTCCAATATTTCCGTACGCTCCGCCTCATTTGTTGAGCTTTGCATTATCCTAATGAGTGTCCTTTTAAAGAATTTCTCTCATTTTCTTTTACTCGTATATATATGTGTGTGTGTGTGTGTATGTATATATATACATATATATATATATGCATATATATATACATACATATATATATGCATATGTATATGCATATATATATATATAGTAATTTATAAAATATATATGGCGATTAAGCTACACTGAATATTCTGCGTTTCATCCACTATAGGATTCGTCAGGCTTATGCGCATAAGCCTGACGAATCCCATAGTGGATGAAACGCAGAATATTCAGTGTAGCTTAATCGCCATATATATTTTATAAATTACTAACTAGCTCTACCCACGTATTGAGCACTTTTGAAGTAAATACTTAAAGTTTACGCATAAATCTATACTTTCGTATATTAATTTTATGTGAGTAAATGAAGTAGTTATATATATATATATATATATATATATATATATATATATATATATATATATATATATATATATATATATGCTAATAGTCGAGCCCGGCTTTGCTCGCGCCCTATGTACTGTCCATAAGTTTATGTGCATATGTATATATATTAAAAGTTTGTTTCATGTTCAGGTAAGTTATATCTACAATTACAAGTTTTTAGACTAAAAATTGGCGAAGGAGTTTGGTAGAGTCTGCAACGGTCAAATCTTTCATCTTTGACTTCTTGCCAGACAAATTTTCGCCCAAAATCTGATTAACATTTAACATGTAAAATTTCAAATGTTTAGACCCAAAATTGATTGAATAGTTTGTTAGAGTTTGCAAAGGTCAAATCTTTTGAACTTTGAACCCTTGATAGGCAAATTTTGGGCCAAAATCTGATTCAAAAGCTTATACTGTGTCTGAATACACTTTATGTAAAATTTCAAATGTTTAAACCAAAAATTGGCTGAGAGGTCAAATTTTTTTAAACCCCAATTTTGACCCCCTTAACATTCATTGTTTTGGGCTCAAATCAAGTTAAAAAAATGTTATTCATATGCAAGGAATCTACATTTAAAATTTCAAGTGTTTAAACCTCAAATTAGCGGAGGAGTTTGGTAGAGTTTTCAGAGGTCAAATCGTTGAACTTTGACCCGTTTGACAGCCAAATTTCTAGCCGAAAACCGATGAAAAAGACTTTCCCAAATCGCAATACCCTTTTATTTGAAATATCGAGTCTGTAGACGGAAAGTCGGCAAAGTAGTTTGGTAGGGAAACGTACACACAGGCAGATACACACAGACAATTTCATTTTTATAGATATATAGATATAAATTTGTGTGAGGGGTGTGAATTGATATTCCTATTAAAACCCCTTTTATCTATTTATTTAAACAGAAAATAAAACTTTGTTATATATGGTTTGTAAAATTGCATTCATCTGTATTCTTGAAATCCTTTAAAACTCTCCCAACGGTACTTTTCGACAGCTTCAAGTCATCAGCTATCTTCCGTAATAAATGGTTTTCCCCATGAAGTTTAATAATTGATTTTTTGACGGAAGCGTCAATTTTAGGTGTCATAATGATGGTGGAACCGGCTGCAATGACTACAAAGTGACGTAATCGAATTATTCGTCTTTTTCGTAGTTAGAAAAGCGGAAAAACTGATTACACAATTCGCAATAATTTTTTTTTTTACTTTGTCCCACGGTTTTGGCCACTATAATTTTTTTTTTAAATTGAAATGCTCATAACTTTTTCTATCTTCTATAATGAAGTGTAATTAATACAGTGTGTCAACATAAGAGATATGTTAAATGTGTGTAAGTTTAGTTGTAATTTGCATATGTTTAGGTTTTCGTTTCGGCATCACCTCAAATATTTTCTTTTTACCTACAAGAAGTGAACTGTTTAGAAAAAAACATAATACCCACATGCAAACGTCTCGGTTTCTTTCCTGTTTTAAATTTTTTTATTTCATTTTTTTAATTTAACGTTTAATACCTACGTTATTTCTGTTGATAATAAATAATTGTTCGGCATTAATTAAAATTGTCGGTCCTAGAAAAGACAATATGATTCCATTTACGTTTGATAAAGACCAGTTTTCTCCTTTTTTTTTGTTATAGACCATCTACTAGTTGCCCAGTTGTGTACAAATCCCAAGAGCGATAGGAGTCTACCATCATGTTTAAAAGTGACACAATGTTCCCTGGGCGAGATCAGAGATGCGCCGCTGTACAACTCATGCTCTCTACGAATCCAAGTTATGACAACAAAACAATTCTCAGATATCTCAAAATGCAAATTAGGACGGTTCAACACTTCAGGGCGTGCTCAGGATAGTGAAAACAGTTTCCAGCTACCGTTATGGTATTTTGCGTGGTTTAAAGTGACGGCTATATCATGCCATCTCACATTTCGAAGTCGACTTCGAAAATCAACACCAAAGTGTACCTGGAGGTGCTAAAGAGTGTGGTGATCACGTGGTGTAATCAGGTTCCTGCTGGCAGACCCTGAGTGTGGCAGGATCCACAGCCGGTCAACAAGTCCAAAAAGACTCAGGTTTGGCTTCAGAAGGAGTGCTACGACTTTCTACCTTCTCTCACTGCCCCCCTCTATTCCCGACCTGAATCCGTTAGACTACTTTGTTTGATCATACACCGAGAACATAATCAACATGACCTTTTACAACGCTAAAGCCAGCCTAATCGCAGCCATCTACCGAGTATTCGCCGAGCTCCCGCTGGCGCTTATGTAAAAGGCATGCTTACGGTTACAGACTCGTATTGAGGCGGTGATTGAAGCTGAAGGTGGTTACATTGAATAAATGTCAGTTCTACTATATAATCAATTTACCTGAATTTATTTTTTCAATAAAAGAGAATGAAGCTGTAGCATTGTTTTCTTTATCGTTCCACCCTGTATATTCGCATACTTATCTTTAAAATAAAGAGAAATATTATAAGTTGATGTTATGCTGTGCACCGTCAATTGCAAAATATGGAAATGATATGCAATTGAAGTATCGGTCGACATCTTCAATCCATGCTGTCGTCGACAGTAACTTTTTAACAAGCGCTCTGCGCTATGAATATTCATGGAAAGATAATCCAACGCATGCGGGCGAGAAAGACAGCCAAAAAATTCATTTAGTTCCATTTATCAGCCATTTTTTTTTCTGGTTTTGCTATTGTTGTTGTTGTTCTTCTTCTTCTTCTTCTTGCTATTGTTGTTGTTCTTCTTCTTCTTGCTATTGTTGTTGTTCTTCTTCTTCTTGCTATTGTTGTTGTTGTTGTTGTTGTTGTTGTTGTTGTTGCTACTGCTGCAATCTCTTTACTTTGTATAAATATCAGATAGCCAGCGTTTGATCCAATGTGAAGACTCCCTGTCTTTGTTTATCGCTCTAAGAGCACAGGAAGGGAACCAAACAAAACGGATAGTTCCTCTCAAAAGCAATAGTTCTTCTACTACTAGCAGACAATTTATATATCAAACTGTACACGCCTCTCCGAGGTACACTTGATAATATGGTGATGCCCCGAAATATTAGGATTGCACCGGTATAACGCTTCCTAAATGCATTTAATAAGGTTTGGTGCGAAGGTTTGATTCACAAAGGATATGTAACAGTCATTAAGTAGATTTTTTAATGAATCATATATTGTTGTTTTTATCATATATTTTTCATCATATATTTAGCATAAACAGCTAGTTAGTAGAACAGCTTAAATAGCTTGATAATTAACCCTTTTTATCGGTCTGTACTGCCTTTTATTTATTACGGGACTTGATCCAACGGTTAACACGGACCCGACGTTGTGTACGAAAGTCTCGCAAAGAAATTCGACACTAATTTTTGTTTAGTTGTAAAAAAAAGGCATTTATTACTGGTCGTTTCTACGCCAAGCCGCCTGACACGTATTTTCCAAGCCAGTGACAATATGACCGCATCCCTGCTTTTCCTTTCGAGTTCAAATAACATTTTCTTAGTCCTCACCTATAATAACCAGCTGAGGCAATATTTCTAACACTTCCCTCGCTCACGCTTTTAATATGGTTACACCATCCCGTTCTCTTTAGAAACTCATTTATGCATCATGACAATATATTATGTACCTTGTCTGTGTGAGAGAGAAAGAAAGAGTTCCATATGTGCTCAGAAACGTCTGGGCCGATTTTTATAAAGTTTCACACTAAGATACTTAATGAGTGTTCTTACGTAGGCTTTGTGTCAGAATGCGTCTAAGTATCGAAAATCGATAATTGAAAAAATTCAATTCAAGAATAAAGTCCGATTTTGACCAAAGTTAACACTTTTATACAACCTAACATCACAAGTGCATTTGAAAAGTTGTATTACCACACAAGCAAAAAGACCCAGCCTATACAATCAATCGTAAATTCTTTTATAAGACAAGGGCGCGTTCGAAATGAATGCTTCTGTGTAGAGCACAATTGAACCATGATACTTGGCTTTACATTTTAAACTTAAGGTGAAGCGATTATCACCACACAAGCAGTAACGCCAGGCAAATAAAATCAACAGTAGGTTCTTTGATATGACGGAGGCACGTTCGAAATGAATGTGTCTGTTTAGAGCACAATTGAACCATGATACTTGACTTTTGCATTTTAAACGAGAAGCCATTATTTCTAGATAATTTTATAAAATAAACGTAAATTATCTACAGTGCAATATGCACTACAATGTATTGTAGACTAAGTACGGCATGATCACGTTTACACACCGCTTCTCGTCAAATCACAGAAGTTAAGCAACGTTGAGCCTGGTTAGTATCAGATGGGTGACTATTTGGGAATTCTAGGCGCTGTATGTGCTTTCCGCTTATCTCGGCATTTGTTTCCGGTCGTCTTGTACTTCACTTGCCATTGGTATTAAACAATGTCGATTCAGGAGAGGTGTGGTTGAGATTGCGCAACTGTTGCCTAAAAAAATTCACGCGCAGGAACCCTTACTGTCTGTCAAAACTGAAGGAAGGCTTTTTATTGTAGACTAAGTTCCTGCGGTGAGGCATGTGAAAGTTTATCCTGGCACATCGTGGGGGTGGGGGACGACTAGAGCAGGTCATCAATAGATTTGATTTTAAAAATGGCCGATTTCACTGATTTCGGTGAGAATAAAAAATGGGATGTATTTTTTTGTTGTTTTTTTTATACAGGCATCACAACATTATCAAGGCCAAGAGGCCACTCGAGGATAAGGGTTAAAGACTGTACAATAGAAATTGGACAATATAGTAATCATTACTAATGGAAATTCAGTAAATTTGTTAACTCATATGGAACGGCTCATCAAGAACTTGTTTACGTTAGACTTGAAGACAACCATATTGTAGTCAGCCAGAAAGCAGGAAAACGGAAGACAATTCCACAGGCGTGCAGTTCTAAGAAAGAAGCTTTGTTCATGGAATCTACGTTTAGGTTTAGGCACAGATAAAGAGTGGGGGGAATTATTGATAGTGTTTTCAGCTAGGCGAGTGTTTCTTGTGAAAGTTTGGCGAGGGGGACCATAGACTGAAGCTCAATCGAACACTTTCCATAAAAATAACGATACATCAGAGACAAACTCGCAACATCTCTTCTGTGAGATAGAGGTTGCAGGAAAGAGAAAAGGACATCTCCTACGAGGCTACGAAATCTATTTTGAACCCTATAAAGGCAGGACAAGTCCTTTCTAGCAGCTCTTGCCCAGATGTGGCAACAGTATTCCATCCTTGGACGTACCTGGCTCTTATGGTTAAAAATTTGTTGATCTTTCTTAAATCCCGGACAGCGTCAAGTCTCTCTGCTAGTAGAAAACTAATGCAGTATGATATATTAAAATATTCAGAACAACTGCCAAGTAGTAAAAAAGAAATAGAAATTATAATGTTATAATTCTTTTGTTTTCACTTTTATTTTCGCATAATTTCGTACAATTCTTAATAGAAATGGTTCGTTTTTTTGGGGGGGGGGTATTTTCTAGAAAAACTTGAAAAATTCTTGCAAGAGAACAAAAACGGTAATCTTTCGCATTACCTTGGCACCATCGTTCTTTTCCCCAAACGTAGATTTTCAGTAAACACTGTCATAATGGCCCCACAAATATTTCCGATAAAAGTCAGAAAGAAATAATTTCATTGCAAAAATAATTCATTCGGAGAAGAATGATTTAAAAAAATCTTTTTGCTTCCTCGAAAATAAAATCTCTTGAATGAAATTATGTTGTTTTTTTTAATAACTATGGTTATATAATCTTATATAGACTAGCAGGGAGACCCGACGTTGCTTGGAATTGAATAATGATCAACGAATATTTCACACTTATTTATTGTCATCGAAATCCGTGAAATCGTCCGGGAGGAAGTTTCACATGCCTCCATGCAGTAACTTATTCCAAAATATATGTTATTCCACATTGCACTTTATAGAACCTACTGTTTCTTTTATAAAATTATTTTATATAAACTTCTTTCCAGTTAACGAAAAAAAAATTAAGAAATTTACGTGCGGGGTTTGAACCTTACAGACCACATCATGCAAAAAAAAAAAATATATACGTAAATTTTCAATCTTATAAATTTCTTTGCAGTTAATAAAAAAATAAGAAATTTACGTGCGGAGTTGAACCTACAGACCACGCTATGAAAAAAAAACGCTATCAACTTAGCCCGTTGTTCTATCGTTGCCACTAAGCGACAATCTGGAAAAAATGGTTTTACCGATGATTGATTCATTGAAATAACAATTTCGATTATCGATTATCGGTAATTATCGCGAGTTTTCTGAGACAAAACTAAACTAAGATCACTCCCAGACTTATACACTAAAGTTCTGTAAATTTTAAAGAAAATCTGTTCAGTCGTTTCAGAGACTACAAGGAATAAACTCTCACACACAAAGTTGCATTTATAAAACTGTAGAGATATAACGTTTATTTTTGCCATTCTTTTCAGTTGTTCTTTTTTTTTCTTTAGTTGGATGTACGATATATACAGAAAAGTATGTGTCAACCCGTCTTCGATAGGTGGAAGGAGCAAAACTACGGTCTTCTTTCGTGCTCCAGCTTGTACAAATCTTATCAGTTTATCCGCTACGTTTTTATTGGGGACTTCCTGCCTATGGTGCAACATCCTGAACACGTTATTCTAATACTAATCTTAAACTAGAATTTTACGATTTTCTACGTCATCCATGATGAACATTCCGTCAACACTGTTTTAATAATGGAAAAAGAAAAAGAAAAAGAAACTGCCGCTCTAACCCTAGACAGATTTAACCGGCTTTCTTCCGATGGAGAAAATTTCATGGGAGTATAAAATTTACAAGCAGTTCTCAATGGCATGTGTATATCCCTGTTAGGGGGTATGGCGGCGTTAGGTTTTGCAACTGTAATAGGGATGTGTCGACATCCTTCCTGCATATAACGCCTAGTATTTCAAAATTGGTCACCTATCTGGTATTCCGAAATGTGTCATCCATTTGGTACTGCCCAGGCTCAACTCTAAGGGTTGGAATACTGTTGCCATATCTGGGCAGGAGCTGCTAAAAACAGCCTATCCTGCCTTGACAGAGTACAAAATAGACTTCGTGGTTTAGTGAGGGATGCCCTTTTCTCTACCCTGCAACGTCTCTCCCACAGAAGAGACGTTGCGAGCCTATCCTTGTTTTATCGTTATTTCCATGGCAGGTGCTCGTCTGAACTCCAATCTCTGGTCCCCCCTCGCCAATCTTTCACGAAAAACACCCGTCTAGCTGAATCCACTGTGAAAAATTTCCCCCACTCTATATCTGTGCCTAAATCAAAATGCGGATTCCATGAACAAAGCTTCTTTCTTAGAACTGCACGCCTGTGGAACTCTGTTCCGTCTGCCTGCTTCCCACCGGACTACAACTTGGATGTCTTCAAGTCTAATGTTAACAAATTCCTAATGAACCGCCCCCTTAAGTAAACACTTCATCAAATCTCCACACTAACGTAATGTACTTGCAATAACCCTTATCCCTGAGTGGCTTCCGGGCCTTGATAAGTGGAGATCACTGTGTAAAAAAAAACTTCCGTGATCTAACTAGAACAACTGCTATTAATTTACTATTGTTCTTAACTTCAAACTTATTTATTTATAATTCACTAATGATCTTAAACCCCAAAATTATTTGCAATTAATTTAGTATTTTTTCAACTCCAAACTTATTCACTATTAATCTCAAACCCAAAATTATTTTATATTAATTTACTATTGTTCTCAAATCCAAACTTATTTGCTATTAATTCACTATTAATCTCAAACCCAATATTATTTGCTACTTTTTTTTTAATTCAATTTTCACTCCAAACAAGGCACAGTGCCACTTTGAAGCAGGGGGCTACTATTAGGGACTTAATTAGCGGGGTCATTATGAAGGGAGATGAGTAGAAAGATGTTTGTTAACATTACACTTGAACTTCTGCATATCATTGCAGTTGGGAAAGCAGAATCCCGGAAGGGAGTTCCAAAGACCCGCAGTTCTGGGGAAGAAACTATTGGATTAAAAGGCTTTCTTGCACCTAGGGATCTCTACTGTAAAGGGATGAGACTTAGTAGCTTGTCGGGTTTGTCGGGGGTAGTTACGTAGGGGAAGTACAAGTGTTTGCAGTTCGTCAGAGCATTCACCATTAAAGTATTTGTAGAACAGGCAGAGGGATGCAACATCTCGTCGATGGGACAGAGGCTTAAGCCTAGATGACAGTTCAGGACCTATCAGGTTGGCGACTCTCTTTTGAACCCTGTCCAGGAGCGAGAGACAAGCAGCAGATGCACCAACCCAGATGTGACAACAGTACTCCATACATGGGCGAATGGTTGCCTTATAGAGGTATAGGATACTGTCAGGCGTAAGTAGTTTTCTAGCACGGTAGAGGGCGCCAACCTTCCTTGCAGCACCCTTGGCAATGCTCTCAATGTATCTATTCCAGTTCATATTCCCTGTAAACGTTAGGCCGAGGAGTTTGAAAGAAGTACTTTCAGGCAATATGTTCTTGGCCATTGCTATTGGTGGCAGAGAAGGTTTCTTGTAGTTATTGAAGGAAACAAGCTTAGTCTTAGCAGCATTGAATGTGACCAACCATTTTTGTCTCCATTCCACTACGGATTGGAGGTCATCCTCTAGTGTTTCTACCATTTCCTTGGATATGTGTTCATTTGTTTTCCCCTCATATATGTTATAGGGAGTGGTGTCATCGGCAAATATACCCATCTCCGAAACAATTTTATCAGGGAGGTCATTTATGAATATCAGGAATAATAGAGGTCCAAGGATAGACCCCTGAGGTACTCCCGCATTTATGTCATATTGTTTAGATGTACGACCGTCGAGCACAACTTTGATTTTTCTATTACTTAAGAAGGATTTAATTACATTATGAATTCTTCCAGTGATTCCATATGATCTAATTTTCCTTAGAAGACCATCGTGCCTTACTCTGTCAAAAGCCTTAGATATATCAAGGGCCACCGCTCTACCCTCCCCTGTTTTATCCAATGAACGGTATATACGTTCAGAAACTACAGTTAAGATATCTGCTGTTGAACGAGCTTGCCTGAATCCATATTGTTTGTCAGTCAGGAGTTTAGCAGCTGTTAGGTGCTGGACTAGGGCTTGATTAACTAAGGACTCAAATATTTTAGCGAAAAGCGGGAGGAGGCTAATGGGGCGATAATTTAGTGGGTCAGCTCTTTCACCAGAATTCTTGAAGACTGGTACCACAGAGGCGGTATTCCAGCAGTCGGGAAAACAAGATTCGTTAAGGCATTTATTGTAAAGTTTGGACAAAACTGGAGCAATCTCGGCAGAGAATTTTTTGAATAGCACAGCCGGGATGAGATCTGGTCCACATGCTTTTGAGGTGTCTAGGTTTTTACATAATAGCATGTACCTTATTTACTATTACTCTAAACTCTTTATTCACTATTAATCTCAAACCCAAAATTGTTTGCCATCAATTTACTATTACTCTCAAAACCAAACTTATTTACTATTTGCATTTGCTCGAGCCCTGTTCATAACTTGTGTGAATATACTTTTATGTGTGAATATACTTTTATGTGTGAATATACTTTTATGTAAAATTTCCAATGTTTAGACCATATTTGTCTGAGTAATTTCGTAGAGACAGTAGAGGTAAATCTTTTTAAACTTTGACCCCATTATTGACTTCTTAACATTTATTGCTTTGTTTTCAAAGCAAAATAAAATGCTTGAGCCATGATTAAGTTACCTACATTTAAGGTTTCAATTATTTAGACCCAAAATTGGCGGAGGAATTTGGTAGAATCTACAAAGGTCAACTCTTTCAACTTTGGCCTTTTGTTAGCCAAATCTTTGCTTCAAAACATATTAAAATGCTTGCCGCATGTCTGAATACCCGTTATATAAAATTTCAAATGTTTAGACCCAAAATTGGCTGAGTAGTTTGCTAGAAAACGCAAAGGTCAAATATTTTGAACTTAGACCCCTTGGTAGCTTAAATTTTCGACAGAAACCGATTAAAAAGTTTGCCTTATCTCTGAATATCCTTTATGTAAAATTTCAAATGTTTAGACCAGAAATTTGCTGAGTAATTTGGTAGAGACCGAAGAAGTCAATTTTTTTTAACTTTGACCAAAATTTTGAACTCTTTGCATTTATTTTTTTTCTGAGGGCTCAAATCAAATTAATAAGTTTAATCCATGTCCAAGTAACCAACATTTAAAATTTCAAGTGTTTAAACCCAAAATTGACGGAGGAGTTTGGTAGAGTTTTCAAAGTTCAATTTGTCGAACTTTGACCCCTTGACAGCCAAATTTTTGGTCGAAATGGACTGAAACGCTTTTCCCAAATCTCAAGACCTCTAATGTCAAATTTCGAGTCTGTAGACCGAAAATTGATAGAGTTATTGTGTAGGGAAATGTACACAGACAGACACACAGACAGACATTTTCACTTTTATAGATATACTAGCATGGGTGCCCGGCGTTGCCCGAGTGTTTGGAGGTGTGTGTTGAGCAAAAAACGAAAAAAAGTGGTAGTAGGAAGGCAGGAAAAGAACATGAAAAAAACGTTACGTCTTTGCTGCTACGATCACCGCCAAACCGGAAGTGACGTATGTTTAAATTAAGGCTAAACAGTCGAAAAGAGGAGATGACTTTCAAAAATATCGGCGAAAAAAGCGAACCCCCCCCCCTGTAGAAAAGTGCCCAGTTGAGGGTGAAGAAATTAATGTTTTTAGCCAATTTTTCGGTATTTGTTGTCTGAAGGGTCGAGCTTCAAACCAATATTGATCTTGTGAGAATCCGTCGGCTCTGTCGAAAGTTTTAGGCAGACATGCAAACATACATACATACATACATACATAGATTTATATATTTGTATCTCAAATTTTCGACCACAACCGATTAAAAAGCTTACCCTATCTCTGTATACCCTTTATGTAAGATTTCAAATGTTTAGATCAGAAATTGTCTGAGTAATTTGACAGAGGTCAAATTTTTTAAAACTTTGACCCCTATTATGACCCCTTAACAGTTATTGTTTAGGGCTCAAATCAAGTTATTAAGTTAAATCCATATCAAAGGAACTTATATCTAAAATTTCAAGTGTCTATACTCAAAATTGGGGGAGGAGTTTTGTAGAGTTCTCAGAGGTAAAATCGTTGAACTTTGACGCCTTAAAAGCCAAATTTCTGGTTAAAAACTGATTACAAAGATTTCCCAAATCTCAGTGCCCTCTATATCAAATTTCGAGTCTTTGGACTGAAAATTGACAGGGTTATTGTGTAGGGTAATGTACACAGACAGACTGACACTTTCACTTTTATAGATATATAGATAATGGCTTGAATTAAAGTTTAAAATGCAAAAGTAACATATACTGCTTCAATTATGTTCTAAACAGAAATATTTATATTGAACGCACCTTTGCCATATCAAAAAATCTACTGTTGATTTTATATGTCAGACCTTTCTGCTTGTGTGGTGATAAAACTTCACAAAACACTTGTGATTTTAGGCTGCATAAGATGTTAATATGTTATTCAGAACTGTTTGCTCAACTCCCTGCTTCTTTTGTTCCAGATCGTTCGTGGAGTGGTCTTCATCAAATCATTTTCTTTGATATTTCATTGTATGACAGCTTCCCATTCCAATAGTTTTTTTTTTCTAAGAATCATAAACATGTGGGACTCTCTTCTGTTGACTGTGTACCCCAAGGCACATAAATGATGTAGACTGGGTTGTAAAGAGAACTGATAACGTGGACACAACGATGTATTTATTTTGTCATTTCACGTAACCAACACAGCTACTTACTATAAGTACAAGGTACCGGTTTTACAAAGTTCGACTTTTCTTATGAGTAAATAGAGATAGGGAGCAGACTTTGGCTTTCGCCGACAGTCACAGTCTAACCTTTTCGTTAGACTGTGCCACTTAAAATAAAATTTTAAAAAAACACATTTTCTTCGATCTGCCACAATTAATTTAGAATTTTTTCTGTCTGTCACGTTTCAGTTCACCGTTAACCGCACAGAATAAATAGACGTAACTTGGTAATGATCTGTCGTGTTTTTTTTGTTTTGTTTTGTTTTGTTTTTTGTCTTTTTATTTTATTTATTTTTTATTTTTTTTTTTTTTTACTTTACTTTTTGTTGCGATTTTAATTCTTGGATGTCGACACGCCGTCAAGTACTTGTGACTGTTAATAAAAAGGAGGGATTTCAAAACGCACTTTACATTTACTATTTAATGCAAGCTCCCCCCACCACCACCACCCCCAAAAAAATAATAACACTGCGTCACGTGATCATGAGTGAAAAACAGTTTTTTGTACGCATGCGTAAACCACGGCAAATCGATTGATTTCGACAATCTGCATTATTTACAAGCAAATGTTTTACAAATAGAAACGAGGAAATCGAGGATAATGGTTTTATTTCGATTTTAAAATATCCGCCCAATCTGCTCCCCTTTTTCCAAAACAATGGGATAAAGGAAACAAAAACACGGAGGTGTTTATTTATTTTACTTTCAATCAATTATTCACATTTCAGGATGGCTGTTTGGTGCAAAATACGTACATGTACACGCAGTCAATTTACAACGTAAAATATATGAGTGATTTTACAAGTCACCTTTATTTTAAGAACTTCAGGCTTGTGGAACTCCTTACCTGCAATCTATAGCCTCAATTTTCTCAAGGCTAAGGCTGATAGGCATCTCAAGACTTTGTGATAATCTTTCTTTTGCAATATTTTTTAGCTAATGGGGGGTGGGTTATTTATTCGCTGTTCACTGCAGCAAAATGTGGCACAAGGCCGGAAAGCGCAGAATAGGCAAGCTCCCTTAAAGGAGGGGCACTCTTGCCTCAACAAAAATTGCCTGGGCACCCCCGTCGCCTCGGGCGACAAGCAATTAACTTGCCCACCAGAAAGCCCGGTGGCAAGGCCTGGAAGGGTGGACCTCCTAGATAGTACCCAAGCGGTGTACTTCAATCCGACAGGTGCTGGGCCGGTTCCCGGCCCCTCACCTGTCAGGCGGGGTGTCAAGAACAGATCCTTGACGTGTATTATACTCCCTGTCTCCCTACAACCGAAGCCGCTAGGAGACACGTCTCCCATCACAACGGATGGGGTTATGGGCCCTCACAGTTGGAAGATTCTATTTATAAACGATGCTGCTAGAAACTGACGAATCCAATTAATTCACGTTCCGCTACCAACCAATCAGAAACCAGAATTGCTCCATAAAAATTAAACATTTTCTGTAGCAACTTCGCATATGTTTTCTTCGTGAGAATCTTCTGCTCTGTGGTTTCTTACTCAAGAACTGTCTACTGAGAACCACTCACCTCCAGGACTTGTATAAAACATCTAAACATCGGAAACTGTTCAGAAACTAAACATGGCTTACAACTCTAGACATTCGTTCTTGTATGTTCATTACATTAAGTGGCTTCACGCCTTGTCTGGAGCGAATTTCATAAAACACTTTTAATTAAGAACATCATCAGACATGATGTTGCTAGTCTCGTTTTTATATAAATATTATTATATGCTATTTGTCCTTCAGAATTGTCTGATGCATTCTCTGCTTCCTTTGTATCAGCTCGTTTGATTCGTTGGTCTAGTGGTTTCAATCAAGTCGCTGTTTTGATACCTCAATCTATTATCTCATTGTGATACATTCCGATTCTACGCATTATATGGATTCATCGAACTACTGTTCGCATCTGGAGTGTGATTTTCACAACGTTTGGGTCGATGTAAACTCCGACCTTCTTCAGGTGTATCTTGTCGAACTCGGGAATGTTTCTGTCGAAATTCAGAAACGTCATTCCGATTCTAGTTGGGTTTTTTTTCCAAGAACTTAAGACTTTTAGAACTCTTTAACTTCTTACCGTTTTCTTGTTTTGTTTGTTTTTTTAACTCACTAAACACCTCCTGTCTTTCCGAGTCCTGGATATGAACTTCATCTATATCCGCTGGTGACGCCCCAGCTTGTGGGCTTTGGGGAGTGTGGAGCCACCCTTTAATTGCCATTGCTCCCAGGTCTATTCTGACCAGGAGTGGTGGTACCTAGGTCCACTCTGACCCGGAGTGGTAGTCCCAACTATGGGTTAAATAAAAACCAACTTAAAATAAAATATATATATTTTATTTAAAAAATTCCTTCAAAATAACTGGATTCGGCATTAAATAACCTGAAAAGGGTTGATATGCCGTAAAACAAAACCAATCAGCCAACCAAACGTCTTTGCGATATCTTTTGCTCTTGTTAACTTTTGAAACCAAATCCTGAGCTATTGAAAACATGTTTGCTGCAAGGCTAAAAATTAAAACATGAATTAATAGCTATTATGTTACGCATGCATATTCGTAATGCCGTTCGACTTTCACCTGGAAAATATCATTTTTTTTTTTTAATCTTCACATTTTTGCACCGATTTTCCTCGGTTAAAACCCAAATATATAGTTTCGTAGGGTACGAATACCCTATATATTAAGTTCCATGTATGTATACCAAAAACTTACAGGAGTTGAGAGAGAGAGAGGGGGAGGTGGGGAGAGAGAGGGATAATGTAGAATATCTGCATGTATATAATTACAGGTAATAGTACACGAAAGAAAACCGAAAAAACTAATAGAGAATTAATTCAAAGAGATGCTTAAAAGAATATGCAAATTAACTAGATTTTTTGCAGATTAATGCAATTCCATGACCCATATATAACGAAGTTGTATTTTCTTTTTAAATAAACAGAAAAAAAAGGTCTGCGTTTTTTCTTCTTGGCCTTCGGGCCAAGACCTTTTTTCTGTTATCAAAGTGTAGTATCTGTTCCGACAGATACTGCAATCAAAGACCATAAGTGGGGCAACTCCACATATCAGACCATTGCTCTTGAGCAATCAGTTTTGGTCAATGTAGGGGAAACCCTTCATACCAATTGTCACTATCCAGTTCCCTCTCGGGGAACTAGTCCTCTTGCCCTCACTCTCCACATTAAAAAACGGCCTTGTGCCTAATTTACTCAGTGGGGAAGCAAATAAATACAATAAATAGAAAAAAGGCGTTTTAATATAAATATCAATACACAAAAAAACATTTATAGGAGTATATATATATATACTTGACTGAAACAGATGGCTATTTGTAGCGACCATACTTAACTGTTTATCCTCGAAAAAATAATATATATATATATATATATATATATATATATATATATATATATTGTAAAATCCAGAAAAACATCAGATCAATGAAACAGATGGCTATTTGTAGCGACCATACTTAACTGTTTACCCTCGAAAAAATAATATATATATATATATCTATATATATATATATATATATATATTGTAAAATCCAGAAAAACATCAGATCAATGGGAAGTGAAGATCCATCTTTTCATAGGGAGTTAGAGATTGAGTCAGCGAGATTGAACCACATTTTCAGACAATGCATGTTGGAATGCTGACGTCATCTGGGCTAATAAAAGACATGGCAGATTACGGAGAGAGAGCGACCATGACGGTCGCGCTAAGCGACACACTTTCTCTACTACAAGAATATATATATATATATATACCATTCACTGGACAAAGCGGAGGAGGGCAAAGCGGTAGCTCTAGATATATCCAAGGCTTTTGACAGGGTATGGCATGAGGGTCTCCTCAGGAAAATTAGATCATACGGTATCACTGGTAGAATACTTAACATAATTAAATCCTTCTTAGATAAGAGAAAAATCCAGGTTGTCCTCGACAGTCGTACATCTAAACAATATGATATGAATGCGGGGGTGCCCCAGGGTTCTATCATTGGACCTCTGTTGTTCCTGATATTGATAAATGACCTCTCCGACAAAATTGCCTCTAAGATGGGTATATATGCTGATGACACTACATTCTATGGCAGGCACGACAGGAAGACGAATGAACACATTTCTAAAGAAATGGCAGAAACACTAGAGGAAGACCTCCAATCTGTGGTGGAATGGGGACAAAAGTGGTCGGTCGCGTTCAATGCTGCCAAGACTAAACTAGTTTCATTCAATAATTAAAAGAAACCCTCTCTACCTCCTATAGCAATGGCCAACGGCTCTTTATCTGAAAGTACATCTTTCAAACTCCTTGGCCTAACGTTCACAGGAAACATGAGTTGGAACAATTACATTGAAGGCATTGCCAGGGCTGCTGCAAGAAAGGTGGGCTCTCTCTACCGTGCTAGACAACTACTAACACCCGAAAGTATCCTGTAGCTCTATAAGGCAACCATTCGCCCATGTATGGAGTATTGCTGTCACATCTGGGCTGGTGCATCTGCTACTAGTCTCTCGCTCCTTGACAAGGTTCAAAAGAGAGTCGCAAATCTGATAGGCCCTGAACTGGCATCTAAGCTTCAGCCTCTGTCCCATCAACGAAATGTTGCATCCCTCTGCCTTTTCTACAAGTATTTTAGTGGTGAATGCTCTGACGAACTGCAATCACTTGTGCCCCCACGACGTGAGCACCCTCGACAAACCCGACAGGCTGCTAAATCCCACCCCCACACTGTAGAGATCCCTAGATGTGAAAGATCTTTTTACTCAAATAGTTTCTTCCCCAGAACCGCTAGATTCTGGAATTCCATTCCAGGTCCCTGCTTCCCCAACAGTACTGACGTGCAGAAGTTCAAGTGTAACGTGAACCGACATCTTGCTGCCCTAATCCCTACATAGTACCCCAGTAGTTGTTGCCCCTGATAGTAGCCCCCTACACCAAAGTGGCAATTTGCCTTGTTTGGGGTGAAAATGTAATAAAAAAAAAATACCAATCCCACCCGAAACCGAAAAAGTTTACTTTGAATAAACAAAATATTTTAAAAACCAGATGTGTGTGTGTATGTGTGTGTGTGTGTTTTCATGACGTAGACGAGTGTATTTATCGATATAATGAAAATGTTGATTTTTGAAATTATATAGAACACCATTTGACAATCGGCTACAGCGAACATATAACGATGTATATATATATATATATATATATATATATATATATATATATATATATATATATATATATAACTACTTCATTTACTCACACAAATTTAATATACGAAAGTATAGATTTATGCGTAAACTTTAAGTATTTACTTCAAAAGTGCTCAATACGTAGGTAGAGCTAGTTAGTAATTACATTACTATATATATATATATATATATATATATATATATATATATATATATATATAGTACGATCGGGAAAACTAGGCGTTGTGAAATTCCAAAGAAAGCCGTTATAATCCAGAAATGGTGAATAACTGAGTGTTTTCTTTTTCAAAACAGCGAACCGCATTTCTACTCTCTAAAAAAAAAATACGGATATACGTGGTTTTTACATATGTGTAGAGAATTGCCTCTGCAATGAGATATTTATTTGATCGATAGAAGGATTCCATCATTTTTTCAGCGACATTGGCAACAGATTTGACGCACGTGTTCCATTTCAGATCAGGAGTAAAGTTCAAGCCCAGAAGCTTATCAAAACATGGAGCCTACTCAAGACGAGAGCCATTCATTTCAGTTGATGTCAGATGGGGATCAGAGCGTTAAATATAACGTAATGTCTCTTACATTCGTCTGTCCGCACTTTTCTCAACAACTACGCCTTGCCATTTTTTTTAACTTTTGCACAAACATTAAACATGATATGAGTAAAGAAGTAACGGAACCGATTTTTCGGGAGAATTCCGGTTGCCCCCACTAAGGGTGTTTTTCGGGTTAAAATGGCTAAAATTAACACCTTCGTGCTTATTAAAAAAAATTGATGTCTTGGATGTTTTATAAAACTTTCTGAAAAATTGTAACAATTGATTTCTATATAATTTTGTTTGTTTGTACTTCGCGATAAATCTTGGGTGTGCCCCAGGGGCTCTTTTTTAAAGGTTAATAAAAACGCTCCATTTTGAGGACTATTTTACCATATTTGTCCAAAATTTTCTGTGTATGTCTACTTAGCAGTTTTGCATGGTTCTGAAATCAAATTTAAATATATCAAGGTCTTGGGGATTTCGGGGGTGGGCTAAATGGGCGGGGGCAAATGATGGACTTGGTCATTTCTTTTTTTTTTTTTTTTTTTTTTTTTTTTTGCATTGTGCGGAACTCAAATTTACATATGTTAAGGCCTAAAACTGCACCGTTTGTTTATTTTCGACAGGATTTGACGTCCCCTGGGGACTTTTGGGGCTGAATGAGGTGGGGGGGGCAAATGCTGAACTTAGTCATTTTTTATGCCTCGTTCACTGTGCACTCACGGAGGCTAAGCATGCTTCTTTGTTGGGGTTTTTTTTTTCACTTTTCTTATAAGTTAATTCAGGAATGGCGCATCCTACCGGATGCCAAATATTCCCCCGTCGTCGATGATGAGTTTTCTTTAGTTTTAACCAAATTATTTCGGAAGACAAAAATCGATAATTCTCGTCTTCCTTTAATCTATATTTAAGAACGAAATCATTTAAAATTTAAATTTCCTAAATAGTTTTTCGCGCCAAATGAGTTCGTTTTCTTTGTTAACGTTTTTCGTGTGTTGAATATTTATAACACTATCGGCCGGTCATTGGCGTGACCGACCCACGTGTTATATTGAAATCCTGGAAACAGTACCATGCTATGATGATGGACCAGTCGTATCTGTCGGTTGGACGTCTGTTTGTCAGGGTGAAGATTGAACAAACATATCTGGGATGTTGGGTGTGGCCTGCTCCTTCACTCCCTCAGGATGAATTCTTGTTCTGGTGGTATTCTAGCTGAAATCTTCTTCGCCTTAAGGCCCGTTTCGATATTTAAGGCAGACATTTAAGGCAACACACAAAAACACACGACACAAGTTGCAATATATCTGAGAAATAATCTTATCTATTTATTTTCAAAAAAAAAAAATATTGCAATATATTACAAAACAATTTACTGATCCTAATTAATTTTCACAGTTAGATCTTTAAAACTAACTTACCCTGACTAGTGCTGAGGGGAGGGGTGCCCTTCTCCTCTCATTTACTTCTGTGCTTGACATTTACTCCTTATCTGAAATGGAACATATACATCAAATTCGTTGCAAAAGTCGCTGGAAAAATGGTGGGATTCTTCTATGGATCCAGTAGATATCTACTTGCCGATGCTATTCTCTACCTATATAAGAGCCAGTTACGTCCAAGGATGGGGTACTGTTGCCACATCTGGGCAGGAACTTCTAGAAAGGACTTATACTGTTTTGATAGAGTTCAAAATAGACTTCATCGCCTAGTAGAGGATGCCCTTTTCTCTTCCCTGCACCTAAACGTAGATTCCATGAACAATTTCTTTTTCTTAGAACTGCACGTCTGTGGAACTGTCTTCCTTTTGCCCTTTCTCTTCCCTGCAACCTCTTTCTCATAGAAGAGATATTGCGAGCCTTTCTCTACTATATCGTCATTTTCATGGGAAATGCTCGTCTGAGCTCCAATCTATAGTTTCCCATCGCCAAACGTTCACGAGAAACACTCGTCTATCTGAAGACACTATCAATAATTTCCCCCACTCTTTATCTGTGCCTAAACCTAAACGTAGATTCCATGAACAAAGTTTCTTTCTTAGAACTGCACGTCTGTGGAACTCTGTTCCGTTTCGCTGCTTTCCAGCTGACTATACTATGGTTGTCTTCAAGTCCAATGTAAACAAGTTCTTGATGAGCCGTTCCACTTAAGTTAACAAATTTACCAACTTTCCATTACTAACGATTACTATATTGTCCAATTGACTACTGTACACTCTTTAACCCTTATTCTCGAGTGGCCTCTGTGCCTTGATAAGTGGTGATGCCTATGAAAAAAAATAGTGCTTACCCCTTGGCTGTTCGAATGCAAAGAGATCGAGGGCAGTGAAAGTGCATCGTTGCGCGTGCGCTGATCACCTCCTGGCCATTTCGGGTGTAGTGGGGGACCACGACGACCAGTTGCACTAGCGAAAATAGTGCCACATATCTATGCATGTGGATATATATATATATATATATATATATATATATATATATATATATATATATATAACACAGGGACTCCCGTAATTATTTTTAGACATTTTCACGCCAAGCAAAGCATACAAGGGTTAAAGAGTGTAACAGTAGTCCGCGCAACAATATCATAGTAATGGTTAGAAGAGGTGAATTGGATTAAGAACTTGTTTTGGACTTGAAGACGACCATATTGTAATCAGCTTGAAAGCAGGCAAACGGAAGACAGTTTCACGGGCGTGCAGTTCTAAGAAAGAAGTTTTGTTCATGGAATCTCGCAACGTCTCTTCTGTTAAAAAGAAGTTGCAGGGAACAGAAAAGGTTAGGCAACGAAATCTATTTTGAACTCGGTCAAGGCAGGATAAGCTGCTTCTAGTAGTTCCTGCCCAAATGTGGCAACAATGCTCCATCTTTGGGCGTACCTGGCTCTTATATAGGTAAAGAACTGCATCAGAAGATAGATATCTACTGGATCGATAGAAGGATGCCATCATTTTTCCAGTGACTTTGGCAACAGATTTGATGTCCATGTTCCATTTCATATCAGGAGTAAAGGTCATGCCCATGAGCTTGTCAAAACATGGAGCCTCTCCAAGATGAGAGCCATTCATTTCAATTGATGCCAGATAGGGATCAGAGTGTTGATGGTGTAAAGACGTGTGAGTTGGTTTTATTATGTTGTTTTTTTTTAGTATTTAGTCTGTATTTCTGTTGTCCTGTCTGTCCTTTCCAGAATTTCTCTGACACTAGTGGCTTGATTTAGCTGAAAATTTGTTTGCAATATTTATTAGGACAACGTTAAGCGAACTAAGCGTAATTGTATCCTTTCGATGTACAGTTATAGATTTATGTGCATTAATTGTCATTAGAAATTATGTTCTCGTTAGAGAATTGCATCAGCAGTGTGATATCTGCTGGGAGGATCTCACCATTTTTCCAGCGAGCTTGGAAACGGATTTGATGAACGTGTTTTGATTTCAGATCAGGATTAAAGCGAGGAAGAGGAGCAACATGCTTCACAAGGATATGGTTTTTCTCGTCGTTAGTTCAAAGATGGCGCATCCTACCGGATGCCAAACATTCCTCTGTCGTCGATGATGAGAGCTTCCTTTTGTTCAAACCAAATTATTCCCAAATTATTCCAGAAAACAAAAAATCGATAATTCTCTTCTTCCTTTAATCTATATTTAACAAAGAAATCATTAAAAATGTAAATTTCCGAAATAGTTTTTCGCACATGACAATTTATGTACGCAAATTGAATTCGTTTTGTTGCTAACGTTTTTCGTGTGTTGGATATCTAGTTTCAGCTTGTAGGTATTTATAAAACACAGGGACTCTTCCTCCCGTAATCATTTTTAGACTTTTTCACACCAAGCAAAGCACATTGGACGTAAGGGCTTTATTATTTGGGTATCATGCCTAACAGGTAATTAAGTAAGGAGATGTATGTTTGCATTACACTAGCGCTTAAATTTAATATTCTAATTTGTCCAGATTTCGTATATATTATAATAGAGTCGTGATTTCAAAAGTTTTTAAAAAAGTGATTTAGGTGTCATCAGCTAAAATCGAAACCGAAACTGTAGCATTCGAAGCTAGTGACGTTACCACTGTACCAACGTTTAAAAATTAAAAATTAATAATAAACTAAGATAAATGTACACAATATTTAACAATTTTGTCAATTTTTACCCATTTTTTTGACTCCTTAAAAACAAAAGATCCATAAATGAGCAGCCCGTAAAAAGTCCAATCATTTGAGGCCCTTAGCGCCGCTTAGAGACTTTTAGTTTCGGAGGAGATAGAGTTTGAAAATCTGAACAAATTAAAATATCATATTTAAGCGTATTTTACGTCCGAGAAAGCCGAGCGCCCCCCAACGCTTGTAAATCATAGAAAAGTATTTTTTTTATTATACAAATATGTGGTTTCTTTCAAAGATTAATTTTTTTTATATTTACACTTTAAGTATTATTTCAATCATATAGTCCTCGCCGTTTGCGTAGGTGTGGCGTAATCAAGAAGGACAATTTTCACCAACCTTACTTATTAAATTGGATTGCATTTCGACAATAACACGTCGGATGTTGTCTTTCGAGTGATCTATTGTGCCTGGTTTCTCAGCGTAGACATGGTACTTTATATATTCTCCCTCCCCCCCCCCAATAACCTAATAGGGGTTAAATCGTACGAACGGCTTCGCCAGTTGACGGATCCATTTCGTGAAATTATTTGTTCATCAAATGTTTCAAAATATTGTTCAAAATAAATTTGCTGCTTGGATGTCTCCTCATGATGAATTGCCAAACCAAGTTGAACTCAAAATAACTGATAGTTAAAAAGTTGAGTTGTCGATTCAAAGTTCGTCGCCTCTAAAAAAATACCCCGGGAGAATACCAGGTGTAGTTCTTAGTAAATTTTGAGAGGATTATTTTTTATAAACTAGTTTAGACAATATGTTTCATACTATAAAGGTTTCCATAGTTGCTGGAAAATAGTTAGATCATTCTATCACTCCAGAAAATATCTCACTTCCTATGCAATTCTATAGATGTATGAGAACCAAATACGTCCTACGTCGAAGTACTGGCGAGATGCTGCTCAGGGCAGCCTTTTCTCGCTTAGACAAGATACAAAATCGACTTCGAAATCTGGTGGGTGATGTCCCTTTTCTCTTCCCTCATTTCTCTCTGATAGGTTCATAAGAGTAGTGGTTGATGGCCAGAAATCAGAAGTTCTCGGTATTAATGCTGGAGTCCTTCATGGATCCATCCTGGGCCCAACTCTCTCCCTGATCTACATTAATGATCTTCCAAATCACATCCTTACATACATTCGTAGGCATTTATGCTGACGACACTACCATCTATGGTAGCACGTCTAAGACCGTAAACGACTAAGTTTTCTTCGATTCTCTCTTCTCTGATCTTGAGCACTTGGTACAATGGGGAAAGAGGTGGCTGGTTACTTTTAATGCATCTAAAACCAAGCTCCTATCTTTACATCATAAACGCTTTGATGTTCATCTGTCATCAATTGAAATGAATGGCTCTCGTCTTTGGGAGGGTTCATGTTTGACAAGCTTGTGTGATTGACCTTTACTCCTGATCTGAAATGGAACACATAATGCAAATTCATTACTAAGGTCGCTGGAAAAATAGTAGGATCCTTGTAACGCTCCAGTGGATATCTCACTCCTGGTGCAATTCTCTACCTATATAATAGCCAGGTACGGCCAACGATAGGGTTTGTTGCCACATCTGGGCAGGAGCTGCTAGAAGTAGCTTATCCTGTCTTGACAGCGTTCAAAATAGACTTCGTTTCTTAGGGGAATGCCCTTTTCTCTTCCCTGCAACCTCTTTCCCACAGAAGAGACGTTGCAAGTCTGTCTCTGCTTTATCGTTATTTTCATGGCAAGTGCTCGCCTATGGTCCCCTATCGCCAAAGTTACACGAAAAATACTCGTCTAGCTGAAACCACTATCAATAATTTCCCACACTCTTTATCTCTACCTAAACCTAAATGTAGATTCCATGAACAAAGTTTCTTTCTTAGAACTGTATGCCTGTGGAACTGTCTTTCGTTTGCCTGCTTTCCAGCTGACTACAATTTGATTGTCTTCAAGTTCAACGTAAACAAGTTCTTGATGAACCGTCCCCCTAAGTAATCCAATTTACAAAGTTTCCACTACGTATGTTTACTACGCTATAATCACATTGACTAATGTATATCCATTACCCTTGCCTTCGAGTGGCCTCCGGGCCTTTATATGTGGTGATTGCTGTGTAAAAAAAAAAAAGAAAGAAAAACTCTTTCTCCGAGAAGAAACGTTTCGAGCACATCTTCTAATTTAAAAAAAATAACTCACTATGTCTGTCCGTCTGTCTTTCTCCATATTTTCAAACACTATCTCTCCAATAACTAAAATTTAAATGATCAGCGTTTTATGCACCGTTATTTTAGCCGGTTAAAACAGTTTTTAAGGGGTAAAGATTGAAAAAATAGTTATACATTTTGTACATTCATCTTAGTTTATTTTAATCAGTTTATATGCATGTCCCGTTGGTACAGTGGTAACGTCACCAGCTTTAAATGTTACAGTTTTGCTTTCGGTTTCGATTCTAGCTGATGACATTCAAATATGTTTTTATTTACTTTTAAAATCACGACTCTGTAATAATATATATATTAAATCTTGACAAATTAAAATATATTTAAGTGTATTTTACGACCGGGCAAAGCCGGGATACCCTCCTGCCAGTTTTATATAAATAAATTCATATATACGTTTTATTTGATGTTGTATTTTAATAATCCCTCCTAAGAATGAAGATTCCTGTTCCTTTTTAATATGGCGATTCTATATAAACTTTCAAAGAGTTTTCGTCTTTGAGTTTTTCTTGTTCAGATTTTTTTTCTTCTTTTCTCTTTCGCCTTTCTCTGAATTCTATTTCAATGACTGGCGTCAATCTGAGGCAACCCTACTGCTCCACGGATTTGGATGAATAGAAATTTGTAGTCACCATTAGGGAAAACTGACGCTGCATAATTTTTGCTCTTACGCAAATATTCGGTGACTATTAAAATGCTGAAACATCTTCATAAGTATCACAGCTCCAAGAATTCATGTGGAACTCAGCGGACAGATCTTTGTCTCGCAAAAGAAGATGGTCTGCGCAAGTCGTGTAGCTCGTCTGCGAAGTCTGGTGTTGTTACCAATAGGCGGTATACAATTACATTATTACAAAATGGTGTACGTTAGCATCATCATCATCATCATCATCTATCTCGTGATTTGGGGTGTCAAAGATCATTTGGCAACAAGTTCTTCCGATTTTCCTATCATTATTTATTAATTTTTATTTATTGCGGACTATTATCCTCATCTTTTTCTTATTTTTTTCACGACGTTTCTGCCAACTATTCCTCTGGCCTTCGTCAGGTGGTAACCGCGATGGATAGGAACTCTGAATCTCCTGACTGCATCCACTGTAATTACTGCCTTCCGTAGTTGTTGTCGTCACACCACGTTTTGACCAAGTAAACCTCTGGCCGGCTTTGGCTAGGATTGAAACATCGTGAAACAACTTATAAAAAATGAGAATAATAGTCCGCAATAAATAAAATTAATAAATAATACTCATCTCAATAATGAATTTCAATTAAATAATATATAAACAGACTTATATATTTCTACTATTATATAAAACTCACTTTGCGCGCGTGTGTGTGTTTGTGTGTGAGTGTGTGTTGTGTGTTTGAGTTTCTTCCTTATATTTTCCGAAAATGCTGAGCCTATCTTCTGCTAATTTCACACAAAACTAATGAATATGTCTGGCAGTGTTCTTAAATATGTTTTGTACAGAAATTCATCCGATAAGTATCGAAAATCGAAAACATCCGATCTTAAAAGTAGCTTTTTTGCTCTCATAGATTAAAAAAAGAGTATTTTTACAGGAGAATATTTTACGTAACACCGGCCAAGGGAGATAATAAAATTTCAGCAAATCATTTCTTCTTTAAAAAAAAAACAGATTTATTATAATCTGGATATATAGCTTAGTGGTAAAGTATTTGATTAAGTGATCAAAGTGTAACATATGAACTAAGGAAGGGAAGCTGAAAAAATGGCCCTTTTAAAGCTAAATTTCGTAAATGAGATTCAGAGTTCCTATCCGTCGCGGTTACCACCTGACGAAGGCCAGAGGAATAGTTGGCCGAAACATTGTGAAACAACTAAAAAAAAGATAAGAATAATTGTCCGCAATAAATAAAATTAATAAATAATACTCATCTCAATAATGAATTCCAATTAAAAATAATATATATTCTATTCGGTACGGATCCGACCATGGAAGATCAGATAATAAATAAACATGAATTTATAAGACCAAAAAAATTCAACCTTGATCGCCCTTCTGGGCCCGTGGCGCAGTTGATAGAGACATTGAACCTCTACAGTTCCAGGTGAAAATTGTCTGAAGATAGCGGTTTCAATCCTTCCTAAAGCCAGTCAGAGGCTTACTTGGCCAAAATGTGTCGAGACGACAACAACTACGGAAGGCAGTAATTGCAGTGAATGCAGTTCGGAGATTCAGAGTTCCTATCCCGTCACGGTTACCACCTGATGAAGGCCAGAGGAATAGTTGGCCGAAACGTCATGAAACAACAACTAAGAAAAAGATGAGGATAATGGTCCACAATAAATAAAATAAATAAATAATATTCATCTCAATAATGAATTCCAATTAAATAATATATACCTTTCGGTACGGACCCGGCCATGGAAGATCAAATAATAAATAATAAAACGTGAATTTATAAGACCAAAAAATTCAAACTTGATCGCCCTTCGTGGCGCAGTGGATACAGACGTTGAATCTCTACGGTCCCAGGTGAGAATTGTCTGAAGATAGAGAGGTTGCAGGGAGGGGGAACGGCACCTAACCCCCCCCACTAACCCACGAAGTCTATTTTGTACTCCGTCAACGTCCGTAACAAACAGCCATGTGTGGCGGAAGAATGAGGAAATAAATGTGGTTCTTACAACAAGGAATCGAGGTATTACTAGTACTATGTTCCTTGTGACATACTCTGCTACAACCTGATTTTTTTACAAGGTGGTCACCACTTATCAATGCCCGGAAGCCATTCAAGGATAATAGTTATTATAAGTACAGTACGTTAGTGTGGAGATTTAATAAAGTGTCTATCTAAGGGGGCGGTTCATCAGGAATTTGTTTACGTTGGATTTGAAGACATCCAGGTTGTAGTCAGGTGGGAAGCAGGCAGACGGAACAGAGTTGCACAGGCGTGCAGTTCTAAGAAAGAAGCTTTGTTCATGGAATCTACGTTTTGGTTTTGGCACAGATAACGAGTGGGGAAGTTTTTGACAGTGGATTCAGCTAGACGAGTGTTTTTCGTAAAAGATTGGCGAGGGGGGACCAGAGGTTGGAGTTCAGATGAGCGCCTGCCATGGAAATAACGAAAAACAAAGATAGGCTTGCAACGTCTCTTCTGTGCTGGGTGTAACGTGTGTTAACATGTGTAACGATACACGCACATTAAAAATGATCTTGTGCCTGACTCTACTCGAGTTGGAAGTTAAAGAATAAATTGGTACAAAGAACTGATTCAGAACCTGACCACAGGTTGCGTTTGCATTCTCGGGCAGTTTACAATAAAATAGCGGAAAAGCTGATGAGAACACTTTCAGACGATAAGTTCCAACAACGTATAGCAGTATAAGACTTACCGTAAGTTTACTTATATGGAATAATTTTTTTTATAGAAATGTTATTCATTTTTACGACAAATGCTTCAAAGAAATAAATTTCTCCTTTTTAAGACAAAAACATGGAAACAACTATGAACGAAAATCAATTTTTGGTTGTTTGTTTGTTTTTTAATGGAAAGAATTTATGTGTACGTTTTTCATGGAAAGTATTTATGTGTACGTTTTTCATGGAAAGTATTTATGTGTACGTTTTTCATGGAAAGTATTTACGTGTACTTTTTTCATGGAAAGTATTTATATGTACGTTTTTCATGGAAAGTACTTATATGTACGTTTCTCATGGAAAGTATTTATATGTACGTTTTTCATGGGAACAATTTATGTGTACGTTTCTCATGGAAAGTATTTATATGTACGTTTTTCATGGAAAGTATTTATATGTACGTTTTTCATGGAAAGTATTTATGTGTACGTTTTTCATGGAAAGTATTTATATGTACGTTTTTCATGGAAAGTATTTATGTGTACGTTTTTCATGGAAAGTATTTATATGTACGTTTTTCATGGAAAGTATTTATATGTACGTTTTTCATGGAAAGTATTTATGTGTACGTTTTTAATGGAAAGTATTTATGTGTACGTTTTTCATGGAAAGTATTTATGTGTACGTTTTTCATGGAAAGTATTTATGTGTACGTTTCTCATGGAAAGTATTTATATGTACGTTTTTAATGGAAAGTATTTATGTGTACGTTTTTCATGGAAAGTATTTATGTGTACGTTTTTCATGGAAAGTATTTATATGTACGTTTCTCATGGAAAGTATTTATATGTCCGTTTTTCATGGAAAGTATTTATATGTACGTTTTTACTGGAAAGTATTTATGTGTACGTTTTTCATGGAAAGTATTTATGTGTACGTTTCTCATGGAAAGAATTTATGTGTACGTTTTTCATGGAAAGTATTTATATGTACGTTTTTTACTGAAAGTATTTATATGTACGTTTTTCATGGAAAGTATGTATATGTACGTTTTTCATGGAAAGTATTTATATGTACGTTTTTCATGGAAAGTATTTATGTGTACGTTTTTCATGGAAAGAATTTATGTGTACGTTTCTCATGGAAAGTATTTATATGTACGTTTTCATGGAAAGAATTTATGTGTACGTTTTTCATGGAAAGTATTTATATGTACGTTTTTCATGGAAAGTATTTATGTGTACGTTTTTCATGGAAAGTATTTATATGTACGTTTTTCATGGAAAGTATTTATATGTACGTTTTTCATGGAAAGTATTTATATGTACGTTATTCATGGAAAGTATTTATGTGTACGTTTTTAATGGAAAGTATTTATGTGTACGTTTTTCATGGAAAGTATTTATATGTACGTTTTTCATGGAAAGTATTTATATGTACGTTTTTCATGGAAAGTATTTATGTGTACGTTTTTCATGGAAAGTATTTATGTGTACGTTTTTTATGGAAAGAATTTATATGTACGTTTTTCATGGAAAGTATTTATGTGTACGTTTTTTATGGAAAGAATTTATGTGTACGTTTCTCATGGAAAGTATTTATATGTACGTTTTTCATGGAAAGTATTTATGTGTACGTTTTTCATGGAAAGTATTTATGTGTACGTTTTTCATGGAAAGTATTTATGTGTACGTTTTTCATGGAAAGTATTTATATGTACGTTTCTCATGAAAAGTATTTATATGTCCGTTTTCATGGAAAGTATTTATATGTCCGTTTTTCATGGAAAGTATTTATGTGTACGTTTTTCATGGAAAGTATTTATGTGTACGTTTCTCATGGAAAGAATTTATGTGTACGTTTTTCATGGAAAGTATTTATATGTACGTTTTTTATTGAAAGTATTTATATGTACGTTTTTCATGGAAAGTATTTATATGTACGTTTTTCATGGAAAGTATTTATGTGTACGTTTTTCATGGAAAGTATTTATATGTACGTTTTTCATGGAAAGTATTTATATGTACGTTTTTCATGGAAAGTATTTATATATACGTTTTATAGGGAAAGTATTTATATGTACGTTTTTCATGGAAAGTATTTATATGTACGTTTTTCATGGAAAGTATTTATGTGTACGTTTTTCATGGAAAGAATTTATGTGTACGTTTCTCATGGAAAGTATTTATATGTACGTTTTTAATGGAAAGTATTTATATGTACGTTTTTCATGGAAAGTATTTATGTGTACGTTTTTCATGGAAAGTATTTATGTGTACGTTTTTCATGGAAAGAATTTATGTGTACGTTTCTCATGGAAAGTATTTATATGTACGTTTTTCATGGAAAGTATTTATGTGTACGTTTTTCATGGAAAGTATTTATATGTACGTTTTTCATGGAAAGTATTTATATGTACGTTTTTCATGGAAAGTATTTATGTGTACGTTTTTCATGGAAAGTATTTATGTGTACGTTTTTCACGCAAAAAAAAGTTTCAATAAAATGTTTTCTTTTTGTAACGATATTTTTTGTTACGACACTTTTTTTGTAACGACATTATTTTTAATGGGTACAACTATGATCGAAAACATTTTTGCATGAATATCATTGGATAGGATATTTATTCGATTAACCAAAACATCGTCTGCTCTCAGCTTATTTCTGACAAGCTAATCACGTCGGGTTTTCCGGGAGTTTACGATAAGCTGCCGGAAGATGTTGACGCGACCTTGAATCAGAGAACGAATCAGTACCAATTCGTATCAATACGAAGGTTCGTGAAAATTTTTGATAAACAAATTAATTTTTACACGTGAGTGTTTGCAAGCGTATGCGTGCGCGCGCGTTCGTGTGTGCGAGCGTTCATATGAGAGAGAGAAAGTTTGCTAGTGACACAAAAAATACATCTTGCGTTCGGTGTTTTTGAAATGCACACGCCACGATAAAATTACCGAAAGCAAACACGATTAAATCTGATTGGCTAGAATAATTGACCAATCATTTCGATGGAAGCTTTCTACGTTTTTTCGAAGCTCTGCGAATCTCTTTTAATAAATAAGCAATCTCTGATCATTCCAAACAACTTTGGCAATTCAAATTCTTACCTCGTTAATAAGCAATCAGCAGAATTCTAATATCTTTTTTATTTATCGGATGATTACACATTAAAGCTTATTATGTATCTGTTCTAAACGAAATTTCGAATTAATTTTCTGCATTTTCTGTATTTCTCTTACTGTGTGCAGAAATCAATATAAGGCCCATATAGAATATACCAGCAGGGTAATCCGATGTTGTCCGGGGTTGAATGATGAGCAACAAATGTTTTACACTCCCATATTTATATTGTCATCGAAATCGGTGAAATTGCCTATTTTTCAATCAAATTTATTGCCTGCCCCATTTGGGAACCCGTCGCGGCGCACCAAGAAGTTCAAATGCCTCTCGCAATAACTTATACCACAATACATTGCAGTCTATATTGCACTGTAGTGAACCTACTGTAAATTTTATGAAATTATTTTTATATATAATGGCTTGAATTAAAGTTTCAAATTCAAAAGTCAAGTATCATGGTTCAATTGTGCTCCAAACATAAACATTCATTTGAATTTTTTTTTTTTTACACAGTGGTCACCACTTATCATGCCCGGAAGCCACTCAGGGATAATGGTTATTGCAAGTACATTACGTTAGTGTGGAGATTTGATGAAGTGTTTACTTAAGGGGGCGGTTCGTTAGGAATTTGTTAACGTTGGACTTGAACACATCCAAGTTGTAGTCAGGTGGGAAGCAGGCAGACGGAACAGAGTTCCACAGGCGTGCAGTTGTAAATGTTCGAATGCGCCCTTGTCATATCAAAGAACCTACTTTTGATTTTATATGCCTGTTATTACTGGTTGTGCGGTGATTTTAGTTCAAAATGAAAAAGTCAAGTAGAATTGTGAAATTGTGCTTTAAACAGAAATATCCATTTCGGATACGCCCCTGTCATATCGAAGAACCTGCTGTTGATTTCATCTGTAGAGATTAAAAAATGTTTTCAAATCTCGTGAAACAATTGACAGACAAAACTCTAACGGCCCTACCAAGTACCAATTTTTCAATTTTGACCCCTTAATAGCCTTTTTTCCGGGAGAAAACACATTAAAACGTTTTCCATATGACTGAATACTCTATATACCAAACTTGGAGATCAAAAATCCGTTGAGTATATAGGTTGAGAAGTATCCTCACGCACACACATTCTCATTAGACTATCCAGCTGCCCGGTGTTGGCTGGTCGCAAAATGCATGTAAATATATTTTAATTCATGCAGATTTCGTATTTATTATTATAGAGCAAATTCTTTATCAATTATTATATTGTAACCAATCACGTGGTACAATGGGGAAAGAGATGACTGGTTAATTTTAAAGCATCTAAGACCAACGTTTTATCTTTCCACTATCAATGCTCTGATCCCCGTCTGGCATCAACTGAAATGAATGGCTCTCATCTTGAGTAGGCTCCATGTTTTGACAAACTTCTGAGCTTGATCTATACCCATGATCTGAGATGGAACACGTACATCAAATCTGTTGCAAAGGCTGCTGGTAAAATGGTGGGATCGTTCTACCGTTCTAGTAGATATCTCACTTCTGATGCAATTATCTACCTGTATAAGAGCCAAGTGCATCCAAGGATGGGGTACTGTTGCCACATCTAGGCAGGAGCTACTAGAAGCAACTTACCCTACCTTGACAGAGTTCAAAATAGACTTCGTAGCCTAGTGGGTGATGCTCTTTTCTCTTCCCTGGAACCTCTTTCCCACAGGAAGGACGTTGCGAGTCTGTCTTTCTTTTATCATTATTTACATGGCAAGTGCTTGTATGAACTCCAATCTATGGTTTCTTTGGCCTGACTTTCACGAAAAACACTCGTCTAGCTGAAACCACTATCAATAATTTCCCCACTCTTTATCTGTGCCTAAACTTAAACGTAGATTCCATGAACAAAGCTTCTTTCTTAGAACTGAACATCTGTGGCACTCTGTTCCGTTTCCCTGTTTTTCCAGCTGACTACAATATGGCTGTTTTCAAGTCCAATGTGAACAAATTCTTGATGAGCCATTTCCTTAAGTAATCCAATTTACCAAATGTCCACTACTAACAATGACCGACATGTCCTCCTTGACCACTGTACATTCATTAACCTTTATCATCGAGTGGCCTCCGGGACTTGATAAGTGGTGATTCCTTAAAAAAAAATTTATTTTTTAAGAATTAAAAGAAAAACGACTTCCTTGCCGTCAGCTGGAATCAAAATCAAACCATTCAGCGGTGTAGCCTTTGTCGCTACTGTATGAATTATTGACAGATGGAAAAAAAAAGGAAGAGGTTGACATTCAAGCGACTGTAAATGTAGATGTTACACAAGCTTAGGAATTAGTCGATTTTTTTTGTTTTTTGTTTTTTTTTTTTCAATTTGAGACCGACGGTACCGATGACTTATCTAAACTTTCTGAAAATAAATATATATAAATATATATGTGTGTGTGTGTTTATGTGTGTGTGTGTGCGCGTGTGTGTGTGTGTGTGTGTGTGTGTGTGTGTGTGTGTGTGTGTGTGTGTGCGTGTATGTCTGTTTATTTTAATGCATCTAGCTATTCGAATTTGCGTTGTTTTTTTTTCAATTTGAGACCGACGGTACCGATGACTTATCTAAACTTTCTGAAAATAAATATATATAAATATATATGGGTGTGTGTGTGTGTTTATGTGTGTGTGTGCGTGTGTTTGTGTGTGTGTGTGTGTGTATGTGCGTGTATGTCTGTTTATTTTAATGCATCTAGCTATTCGAATTTGCGTATATATATATATATATATATATATATATATATATATATATATATATATATAGTATTCACCCGAATTCGGCGTTTTTTATTCCTATCATTCCCGTGGCAATTGTTTGGTGGCCCTGAAATAAGAGCTTAGCAAATATAGCAAAAGTGATTCGGTTCGAATCTCATGACCGGCAGAAATTGTCACTTCCTACACTAATGATTGCATAAGCACGAAACTCTAGTGTCTGTAGGTAGAAAGAACCATGATTGCTTAATTATTCCACAGTCAAAAAAGGTCGCAGCTCCCACAATCAATGAAACTCAACAAACCGGAAGTCTAAGACTCGAGTTTTCATCCCACTATTGAGAATCGAAACCGGTGTCGCAATAGTAGGTTTGTTTGTTTTTTTACACCTTTGGTTTCAGATGAAATAGGTACATTCTCTAGTTGGATTTCGCCGTAGTTTGCTTGATCTATGTTAACTAATAGACTTTCTTGTTCTGTGGCGCGGTTGCTCAGGTGTCAGGGAATACTTGCCTCGCATGCAAGAGATTCAGGTTTCGAATCCCAAGTCTGAATGTGCTCAACTGATGTATCAAAATCAGGACGAAACTCAAGTCTTGAACTTCTGCTTTGTTGGTTCCGTGGCTCTTATGAACTGTGAGGCTGTTTGACTATGGGAATAATTATATATATATATATATATATATATATATATATATATATATATATATATATATATATATATATATATATATTTGTAGTCATCGACATGCCGTCCTGTTTCGTTGTATCACAACTCATCAGTGCTGCTTGACTAGGATCTCTCCCAAGCCAAGGATCGAACCTAGGACCGTCGTGTTGACAGTCGGCAGTTATACCCCTCGACTACGGATGCGATACCCGCAACTAATCTGTCCGAATGTCTATTTAAATAAACACCCGTCCGCTACTTGTACAGTGCTCAAACGCTTGTTTATAAACAAACCGCGAGCTTCGCATTTTTCAGCCAAATTAAGTAGCGGGTGAGATTATTTACGACAGTGCTCAACCCAAAGAGGGGGGCTTTTTAAAAAAATATATAAGAAAAAAAAAAATATATATATATATATATATATATATATATATATATATTTACTTTAGAATAAAATTATCCAAAAATCAGCTGGTATGGAAACCTGTGATTATAAGATTTACAAAATATTACTGGCAGTAATATTCTATAAGTATTATCCCACCTAAATAAGAATTGCTCGATATACAAGACAGAGCAAATAAATCAAATTTTTGTGATTCAATAAATTTAAAAATTTTATGACCTGAAATGTTTGAGTTTCATATCAAAGATTTTTATTATTCTATGTAAGGCAAAAAATATATTAGAAATATTTTAACTCCTTATCCTATAGGGTTTCGATGTCTACCATCTCTTCAGAGTAGAAAATATTAGCAAATAGTCATAATGGTTTAAACCTTATTTGCTAAAGTCAGTGAGACATAGAAAATCACAATTAAAAATGGAATGTGTAATTAAAAGTCATAGAGCAAGGGAAGTTAAGGAAAAAGATATAAAAGTTTGCATCCAAATTGCATGACCCCTCCCTCTATCTCTTCATTATTATTTTCTCTCTTTACTATTTTTTTCTGTCTCTCCTTATGCATTATCACTTTACTCCCGTAATACTATAGGTTTATTAATAAAAAGATCCACTGGACCCATATAAAAAAAACTTTTTTACCGGACCCATTATACTACAAAGAAAAGTTATTCCAAGAAAATGTCCAACTCGGATAATTACTTTGTGACGTGGATTACCCAAAATACAGTTTGGATCATTTTACCACACTGCTTTCAAGGACAGTCACCTCGGATTTTACCGTGCAATTTGTTTCGGAGATTTAAAAACAGAACAGACGCGCGCATGCGCGCGCACACACACACACACGCGCGCGTGCGCGCACACATACACACACACACATACACACACATATATATATATATATATAACTACTTCATTTACTCACATAAAATTAATATACGAAAATGTAAATTTATGCGTAAACTTTAATTATTTGCTTCAAAAGTGCTCAATACGTAGGTAGAGCTAGTTAGTAATTTATAAAATATATATGGCGATTAAGCTACACTGCTAAGCTACGCGTTTCATCCACTCTAGGATTCTTCAGCCTTATGCGAATAAGCCTGAAGAATCCTAGAGTGGATGAAACGCAGAATATTCAGCGTAGCTTAATCGCCATATATATTTTATAAATCACTATATATATATATATATATATATATATATATATATATATATATATATATATATATATATATATATATTCAGGACCAAAGTCCAATAAGTTACTATCAGGGACCTACTGTTTTCCTCACATTAAAGAAGGATTTCAAAAACTCATGGGCAGGTTTTCCAATTCCTGCAAAGGGCGCTTATGTAAACGCCTCATAAAATCTAAGGGAGATAACTAGCATAGACATGGCAAAAATAAACATATTTTGCAAGTTATAATTTGGGACGCTGAAAAATCAGGACAATGAAAGAATGTTAAATGAAAAAAAAATGGTTACATGATTACTGTAGCCGAGTTCCGGAAATTGCTGAAACAGTTTACGAAAAGGAAACAAGTTAGCGAAGTTAATTAACGTACTTAACATATAACAATGTTAAGTAACAATAGAAACTTATTAATTAACATACACGAAACAAAAACCGTCATTTTAATTTTTTTAAACGAAAATAAAAAAATAATAAAAATAAGAAATTTGTTTTCTTTATTTTAGATAATTAGTTAGTGTCAGGATGATTAAAACTTTTTGAAGGAGATTTTGAAGTATTTAAATCGCCAATTTCTGGCTATGGTTCAAGTTTTATTTATTTATTTATTTTACTATTTTGTAGTTTCATTTTGCAAGGTATAATCTGGGGCGCATAATAATTAACGTACACAAAACAACGAAAATAGAAAACATTTTTGACGGAGTTTTTTTAAGTATTTAAACTGTCAACGTAATTTTTTAAACGAAAATAAAAAAAATAAGAAATGTGTTTTTCTTTATCTTAGGTAACCAGTCATTTCTGCCTATGATTATAACCTTTTTTTACATTATTATGTACAAATATATTTTAAAAATAACGTTAAAAAATTCTGTACAAGATAAAGTGTTCGGTTTTGTTTTGTTTTTGTTTTTTTGTTTTTTTGTTTTGTTTTTTTTTTAATAAGGGAAGCATTTTTCATTGGCTAATTGGACAACAGCTTCTTGATTGTTGGCTATACAAAAAATAAACAACTTTTTAATTGGCTATAGGAATTTAACTTTTTATTGCTTTCGGCTACAGAATCATTACAAAGATGTCTTAGAATAGATAGCATGTCTAATTTAGGACGCTCTCTAGTTTCTAAAGAACGTATAGTGGACCACGTCTTCACTCCACGAGAAATAAGTGAGTTAAATTGGACATTTAGTTTAATTTTACCAAAAATAACAGAGGATGATATCCAGTTTGCAGCTTCCATTGAATTGATAGGGAATTCTAGCCCTTGTTTATCATGTAAAATCCCTAGAACGTTTACTAAAAGAAGTAAACTATCAGACGGATGGTATTAGGTATGCCGTAGCTGTAGGCCAGGTGTTAGCGTGCGAAAGAGGTCGTTTTTTGCAAAAAGCCGTCTGCGAATAAGGCAGATAATTATGACTATTTTTGGTTGGAGTATAGATATGAAGCAAACTGCAATTGAGAAAGAAGTCGGCATTGCATCCCATGCTGTTGTAGATTGGAAGCAATTTGTTAGAGAAGTTTGTGAGCAGGATATTTTAAGCAAACTAATATTGCTGGGAGGGTTAACTTTAGAATAACACACCAAAAGAAGTAGAAATTAATGAATCCTTCTTTAAACGAAAATACAACAGAGGTAGATTTAGGAAACTGTTAAATACAACAGAGGTAGATTTAGATTTTGCTTTGAAGCAGTAGAAAGAAATACCAATAAATGTAACGTAACAACTGTAGAAAGGATAGATAGAGAAACATTATTCCCAATAATTCGATCGTGGATTTTGCCAAAAACGCGTATCATATCTGAATGTTGGGCTGCGTATGATACTTTAAGCGAGTATCAAAACGGCATCTATGAACATGCCACAGTCATTCATGATACTAACTTCGTCATTCGTATTGCCATCAGGGAGCAATATGTGATATAATTTTCATTTCCATTAATTAACAAGTTTATTTAATTTTTGTTGTTAATTAATTAACATTGTTTCATTCATGCTTTGTGTAATACGTTAATTAATAAGTTTCTTTTGTTACTTAACATTGTTATATTTTAAGTTCGTTGATAACTTGTTTTCTTTTTGTTGAAATTTCCGGGACTAACTTCAACTTCACCCGGCGCTTGCAGGTATAGTATTCGCATAACCTTATTTTTTTTCTCTTTTTTTTTTTTAAATATTCTTACATTGTTCTACTGATTATTTCAGCGTTCCAAATTATATCTTGCAAAATATGCTTATTTTTGCTATGTCTATGCTAGTTATCTCCCTTAGATTTGATGAGACGTTGACACAAGCGCCCTGCAAAGAATTCAGCCTGTAGAAAACCCAGGTCATGAGCCATGAAATCTCATCATCTCTCATCATCAGTGTTTTTGGCGAGTCCATCAATTCCAATGTCTCTTGTTGTAGAACTCAACAAGTGCATCGGCAAGGCATCCACCGCTCTTGCAAAATTGACAATTTGGATGTGGGAAAATAAATATCTCACCGTCTCCACAAAAGTGAACGTTTATGTGGCCTGTGTCATCGGCACCTTCCATGTGGCAGCGAAGCATGGACAATCTACAGCCACGAAGAATGAAAACTGATTACATTTCCCATACAGAGTCTGCGGAAAATTCTTGGAATTTCTTGGAGGGTCAAAGTTACAAACAATGCTGTGCTGTGCTCGCAAGCACTGATATCCCCTCCCTGTTAACCACCCTTCGCTAAAGACACCTACACTGGATAGGCCATGTGCACTGCATGGAAATAGGCGTATCCCAAAAGACATTCTCTACGGTGAATTCACTACTGGCAAAAGGGAAATTGGTCGTCCTTACCTGCGCTAAGCCGACGTATGCAAACACGAAATGAAAGCGTGTCATATTGTCTCTACCAGCTGGGAGCTCAAAGCTAAAGTCCGCAGCATCTGGAGACAAACGGTAACCAAAGGTCTGGCCAGTAGCGAAAGTTCCATCGTAGAACGGGCGACCAAAAGACTATTCAGAAAGGTCAGTCAACAAAATTCAACAGACCACTAACACAACGCACCGACCTTCACTTGCGATGTCTGTAACCGACAATATAGATCGAAAATAGGCTTATGCAACCATAAGACGGTGCTCAATCACCTCTACAGGCGCAACCCCATAGACTGACGGCTACCAACAAAGCGTTATATAATATATATAACTATCGTAAGGAGTCTACACGGATCGGACAACATTTCAACATTTTAATTTTTCGTCAGAACTTCAAGCGAATTTAGAATTTCGAAGCCCGAAGCTAAAAAAAATAAATTAAATTCTCTCAGAATCGAAAGGAACGGCCATTTTTATCTATTTTAGATTCTATCCATCTTAGTCAATTGCCTGGATGCCTGGGTCAATTACGTGCTTTCACAGCAATATATACATAAATACGAAGGAGGAGAGTGTACGCTTAAGTGCTTTTAAACGACTTTTCCAATAAATTCACTAAACGCAATTCAAACAATTCGTAGGAGTTGAAAACGTTAGCGAATTAATTTTTACACTCGAACAGAACGTTTGAAAATATATATATATATATATATATATATATATATATATATATATATATATATATATATATCAGTAGATTACTGTTTTAAAAATAATGCTAGTATATATATATATATATATATATATACTAGCATTATTTTTAAAACAGTAATCTACTGTTTTAAAAATAATGCTAGTATATATATATATATATATATATATATATATATATATATATATATATATATATATACTAGCATTATTTTTAAAACAGTAATCTACTGACATACATGTTTCGTAGCTTGACTGTTTCTAGGAATCGAACCTCAGACCATGTGTATTAGAGTCCGGTGCGCTATCCGTTATACTATGAAGTCCAAGACAATTTTACTGTTATTTTTATCGCTCATAAACTTATATAGATTTCTTGTTGCTTTTTTAAAACGATAATACGGTTAACTAGCGTCCTTACCTGGAAGTTCTTTTTACTTAGAATATCGTCAATATTTTATTTGGACGTAATTAAATAATATTTTTATTTATTATTTTTAAAACAATAATGTTTCGAGGCTTCTACGTATCTTCAGCGTAACTTGAGTGATATATATATATATATATATATATATATATATATATATATATATATATATATATATATATACATATAAAGCTGAATGTGTGTGTGTGTATGTGTGTGTGTCTGGTGTCACGAATAGGCTCCTATACGGTTGACTATTTAAAAAAAAAAACTGATTACATATAATGATAGAAGATGTATCGAGACACGGGAATGAATATGTTTGATCTGGCAGAACGGTGGTTCACTTAAATTGTGGGGTCTGCGTTCGCGCCTGGTCCACAAAGTATGGAAATAAAAAATTTAAAAATTAAAAAAAACACGTTTACAAGTGTTTTTGATATAGATTTACATAATAATACTTTGATAAGTATGATTTAACTTAAATAGGGATGGTATAATAAACTTGTGGGGCCTGCGTTCGCGCCTGGCCTCCATAGAATGGAAATAGGCACAAACTTTAATAAAGACTTTTCATATCTATCTGCGTAAGTATACTTTGATAATTATGTTTCAGTTTGAAGAAATATGGTATAATAAAATTATGAGGTGTTCGTTCGCACCTGACCTCCAAAGAATGGCAATATGTCACAAAGTTTAACAAGGTTTTTTAATATAGATCCACAGAATATTGCGATAAGTGTTTCAGTGTGAACAGGTATGGTATAATAAATTATGGGGTTTATCTATTTTATTTTTACTTTCATCATATTTTGCTTTGGTTTTGATACCCTCCAAATTAAACCCAAATTTACAACCCTTCCTTTTAATAACTTATCATACTTTCATGAATCCATTTTCTATAGGCTGTTTTTGAACCCAGTCAACGATGGGTACTTTTTCTAGTATATATATACATTTAAATTATGTCGACGTTTTTAACGATAAGTTTAATCGGGTACTAGTGTCACCAACCTTGGAGATTTGGGAATTTTTTTTTTTTTTTTTTTTTGCTGTAGAAAGATCGTCCACATCCCCCCCCCACCTCCAGAAAGAAAGTAAGGAGAAGCAGGATGAAAGAGAGATATATAGACAGATAGACAAAGGTAAAGAGATAGAAGTTTTTATAGGAATATATCACATTTTTGCTCCGGGCAACACCGGGTAGCCCTGCTATTTATTTATTATTTTATTTATATAACGCGTGTTTCGCTGTACTATTGCTCTTCATCTGTTCTAGGATTCGAAGCTCAGACCATACGTGCTGTAGTTAAGTGCGTTAATCGTTACGCCACGAAGTCCTAGATGAGTTTGCGTTTTATTTCTATCGCTTTTAAACTTATGGGTATTTTTATTCTATGTTAATTTTTAGTACATAGTATATATATATATATATATATATATATATATATATATATATATATATATATATATATATATATATATATATTTGTGTGTGTGTATGTGTGTGTGTATGTG